>NC_133801.1:9981379-10300962 GCF_043250625.1 Sebastes fasciatus
GGGAACAACCTTTTTAAAGGACTCACAGAGCAGCCAGTACATCTTCAGCTATTTATTTATTTATTCCCGTTAACTGTGAATGTGTTTTGCATGTATTTTTTTCCATCTTTCCATCAGCGGTTGACACACAGTGTGCTTGTGCCTGTTCAGAAAGCTGCTATAATGTTTGAATCGAAGTGTAGAGATGAACCTTGGCTGGTCCAGGTCGCTGTAAGATCTTTGCATAATGTCCCGAGGAGGATTTTATGTCCACTAGAAGTCATTGAGACAGAGGAAGACAGCAGTGTAAAGATGCACAATTCATTTCAAACAAATTCACTGAAATATTGACTACTCACCTCATAAATAAGGTGTTCTGGTGAGCTGATAGATGAAGGTGCATGTTGGAGAAAGCCTTAATGTTCACACAGTACTGTAAAATCTTAAATCATTATTAGCACCACCAACACTTCCTCCCTTTGAACGACTGCATTATTTGTTTAAGAGGAGTCGTGCTCGGTGCTGCACTTTGAGGACTTTCACTTGTTGGCCAACTTTGTGCAATAGTGCGTGCTTTATTTAAATGCCGTTGACTAATATTTGTGCTGCGTATCAGAGATAAGCTTCTTTAGCTGCTGCAGGTAGAGAAGGTCAACTCTGGTGGTCCAACAGAAGGACCAAATCATTGCTTACTGGTGCCTTGTGTGTTTGATATCGACAAATGTGTTACGGTCACATTTAGGATGTTTAATGGATCTGATGCATTTACATTTGACAGATTATTATATTGTATAATAATTGAGTGTGAAGAAAACTGGTTTCACCTGCTCTTATTCTGGTGGACAGTAGGCTGGTTACTGCACAGCCAGTATCTGTCTCTGGAAAACATAAAACCAAGACTGAAGTTCAGATGGTCCAATACGACCATAAATTCCTTAAAAAGTATTACAACTTTTGCCAAATGTCATTCCTGAGTAGGTTTATTTATCTGATCTTTTTCTTTTCAAATGTTGTATTTATCATGTTGGAACTGATTATTATAATAGAGCCTTTACTAAAGATGAAGGCTATACTGTTTGCCTTTGATAATGTACAAATCTCTATTGAAAAAGGGAGAAAAATTAAAACATGAGACTAGGATCTATTTTTATAAGACATGTTTTACTCAGTCTAGCCACCTAAAAAATGACATGTTAAACTGTTACAACCTGCTTTTCAGCCAATTAAAATTCAATTTGTCAACGTCTTCACTGTCTGTTTACTTTATAATAATAATCATTATTGTCCACAAATGTGGAACTTTTGAGTCTCGTATTTCTGGGAAACAAACACAAAGTTCTTCACACACATCACATGTCGCATTAATCATCTCATCATCTCATCATCTCATCATCTCATCATCTTGAGAATGTCACCAACTTCTAATCATAAGATTATTTTTCCATCTATTATCCGTAACAGCTTATCCTATTCGGGGCCGTGGCCTGTTGACTTTTCAATTTTATTTTTAGTTAGGTACAGAGTGTGCTTGCTAGTTTTAGTTTGTTTTTGTGAGGGGCAGCTATAATGTCTCAGAAGTATGTAGCTATATACGTACAAAACACATGGTTGGAGAACTGTGTAGAAATGGCCATGTTTAATCTTTGCACTACTTTAGTGAAAGAAATAGTGGCACAGCCCCATCTCCTGGATGGAAAAGTCAGTTCAATTTGTGTGGTTCAAAGTCACGAGAGTTGACAGAAATTCATGCAGTCTCTTCTCTTTTTTTTTGTAGTGATATATTATAGTCAAAACTAAAACTGAACGAAATCAACATTAATTTGTATTATTTTTTTTTTAACCAGGCAATATCATTTCAGTTTAGTTTTTCATAAATAATATACTTATGATACTTATAAATATTTTTCACAGTTTGTTTTCATTTTAGTTTCAGCTTTAATAACTATAATAACTCTGGACTGAACATAACTAAAAGTAGAAAGTCCAGAGACAAGAAGAATGAATCCATTTTATTACCTTCAGTCAGTATATACATATATAAATAAAAAAGAGCGGCTCAGGTGGGAGAGCGGGTTGTTCCTTAATTGGTGGTTCGATGCCCGGCTCCTCCTGTCCGCATGTTTAAGAACACAAAATTACAACAAATAAACCGAACAAAACACAACTAAAAGCTCTCATATTAGAAGTTTTTTTTTTAATGTTTACTTCTGAGGCACAGTAATACCCAAATAAAGAAAATAAACACAAAAGGCAATCCATGTCTTGACCCTGTTGTGATCCCTGTAGCGTCCCTTCACTTAGTTTAGAGCTTTATTTTCACATTTAGCACCCACTTCATTCTCCTTACAGCAGTCCGTTTTACACCAGCAAACCAACGTTTGGATCCATGTCAACACTGAAATACCTCAGACTTTAACCGCAGTTCAGAGGAATTGAAATCTATCATGACCACCAGGCTTATATTGCTATTGTCGTCATTATTATTAATCACTGTTGTTCAAATGTAATGCTGAGTTGGCTGGAGCGTGTCTCACACACTGGTTCACCTTTTATGTACAATAACACACTTAACGTAGCACTGCACGCAGGGTAGAAAATATATACCCAGCCAGAATACACACACACACACACACACACACACACACACACACACACACACTCACACAAAATACACCGTTCACATCTTTAAAAAAACAAAACACATTCACATTACCCATAAAAGACTGCACTGATCTTCACCCCCCCAAACCATTTTCACCAGATGTTCTGGTGCACTGGGAGCACAGCTCACATACATCAGTTGATATGGTCATTACATGCACTGGGGGGGTCTGGAGAGGCATTCAGCCTCTATCAAAATACTTATCTTACATACACCGTGTGAATATTTCACCTGGAGGAGAAGGCAGGACTTCTGTAAACAGCTTGTTCATGTTTTTTTTTTTTTAATTTTTCTCTTTAAATATAAATATTAATGTTATTATGAACAACAGCACAGTGGAGTGCTGACGGAAGGCGAGAGCACAATTAGCGTTTAGTCTCATGCTGCCTCTCGTTAAAAAGAAATTCATCTGCTAAGAGAAGAACGTCATGTACAGTGGTTTAAAAACAAGGAACTTGCTTTGGGAGAAAAAAATAGCTTAAAATAATCTGGAGAGGCATCTTTAAAAAGAAGCAGGTGACTCGGAAGGGGCCATTTCGATGTGAGAGGAGGAGGCCACAGATTTGGCGAATCCCATTAATAAAAAGTGCGTGTAGTCCCGTGTGATATACAGTATGTCTGACAAGCGAAACACAAAACTATTTACAGAATGTACACAAAGCAACTGGGTGGTTGTTTTTCTCCATCAGACACATCAGTAGGACAGAGGAGGAGATCACACTGACTGGAGCAGGAATGATGTAAACACTGAGAGCGTCGTCTGGCGTCTCCGTCTCGCTACAGCAGATTCACAAAGTCCCAAACAATCACTGGCTGATGGCCTGATTGGTGTAGTAGTCGTAGCCATTGTCCTCGTACAGCTCCTCGGCACTGCCGACTCCGTTCCCCACCTCTGGAGGGCATCAAAGGATAAAGGAGAAAAAGTCAGTGTACTGTAAGATGACATGCACTACCACAGTGATTCTCAAGGAGGGGTCCGTGAAATAATTTACTATAAATATAAAATTGTCCTGTATCATTACAGGTATAATATGCAAGAATTAACTTAAAAACAAAGTATAGACTGAAAATAAAATAATCCCTCTCAATCATCACTTATGCCCCACTAGAAGTGTGTGTTGGTGTCTGTTTCTGCAGAGATCCTGCAGCCCTCTGCCTGTATTTTCTCTTTTCTTCTTATTTTGATTTACTCAGGATGCTTCTGGGCGTCTACAAACAGCCTTTAAGCCCCACGCGGGGGTGTAACCTCGAGCCAATAACAGTACGCAAGGTGTGTGCAGCTCGTTCAGATGGTCAAATACCACCGGCTTGGTGTGTCAGGGCCTTTAAGACCAAACTAGCGAAATTGAGAAAATATGACGACAATTATATCGAGCAACAGCGACGTCCAAAATGCGTCATATGTCTTCAGGTGTTAGCGAACGAAGCCATGAAGCCAAACTAAAGTGACATGTGATTACAAAGCACCCGGAATATCAGGGCAAAACAAAGTTGTGTTATTAAAATGTGTTTCTGTTTATCACTATCAAACAGCTCTGAGGTATTTAGGTCGAAATGTTTAAGAATACAAATAGTAGTAAGCATTATGCTTAATCAGTGTTACAATTAAAAGGGGGTCCTTGGAAGATTTCCTCCCCTTTAAGGAGTCCCTAGCCCCAACAAGTTTTAGAACTGGACTACCATCACTTTCAAACCACATCAATTTGCAAGAAAAATAAAAGATGAAAGGAGTCATTGAGTGAAAAAATGAATGAAAAAATGATGAAGAGCCTCAAACAGCTGGCCCAGATGTGACTCACCTTTGACCCCCAGCACTAGAGGCTGTCTAGACAGACTGGGGCGTCTATAAGCTCCCCTACACATGACGCTGTCTCCAGTTGGGGGGTAGTGTGGGAGGTTTGGTGCATGAAGGGATGAATGGATGGATGGATGAAAGGGAGAAGGGCAGAGTAACGAGGGATGCATGGAATAAAAGAGGAAGTCACGGCTGGCGGAGGAGGAGGAGGAGGAGGAGGTGGTAGCATGGATGGACAGGAGGAGGTGCACGTCACACAGGCTGCTACTGGGGATGACCTTCAACAGGGAAGAGGAGGAGCGAGAAACATTCACAGACACTCAGAAAGATGCATGCTGGGATGCAAGAGACGTGCTAGATGGGCACCTGAAACTCATCATCTTTACAGACTTTTTGTGAATCAGCAAAAAACAAAAGTACAAAGAGAGGAATTTGATTCTGAGTTCAGGAGCCCAAACAAACAAACAAACAACAACACACTAGAAAACATCCAGGAGGGACAAACAAGTCCACGTCTCTCTGGTCTTACCAGAGAAGATGAGTTTCTCCTTCATGACATTGAGGTCTCTGCTGGACCTCCTGACGGCGGCGGCGCTCAGCATGATCTGTTCAGGGTTGTAGCTGCGCATCCCGCTCATCCGATACCTGCGGGGTCACACGTTATGTCAGAGATCCTCTCCAGATAATAATGATGTCACTAAATACTGCTGCCTCTTCTCGCAATAAGTTCAGGATCCATAGAGGGATAACATCTACGTTTTTAGAGCTAGAGAGTTAGTGTCCAACTCTGTTTTATGGGAAAACAAATCTGTTCAATTAGTTATCACTTATTCCTGAAACGCAGCTACGGTTAACGTGAAAACATCTTGTTATAACAATAAGCTTTCCATGTTATAACGTAGTAATACCTCCCTTTCCAGGAGGTAAAAGTTATTATTCACAACCTGGCAACCCTTAAAGTTGTTTTTATTAATGCCCTTATTTGTTAAGCATTACTAAATGACACATTACCCATTAATAAAACTAATGGTTACAACTCTATGTAAGGTGCCTTATTAGAAAGTGGTAATTACAGTGTGTGCTGCAAATAACACATTTGCAGAAATGCAAAAATAATTGTATTTTTTTAATAGAATAAAGGTATTTTTATTTTCTCCTTACCTTCTGAATGGATAATTAGTAAAATATCATTTAAATACAGAACATTTTGCTCTGTTCTGTGTTCATTAAAACAACATGTTTCAGTTCCTCAGAGGACGAGGCAGAGGATTTAATTTCCTGTATGTGGAAACTGCATCCTTGCTTTAATGAACACAAACAGCCTTGATTTCAATTAACTGCGCTGAGGAGCATTAGTCACAATGAGCTGCAACTAATGCACGGAGGCAACGAGGGACAGAAATGCAAACAAGCGAGCTCTTAGTTCATCAGCATCAATAAAAGCCAATCCTGAGGCACTTCCCCTGATGAACGCACATCCGTACTTCATTTTGGACGTTTAGCCTTTTGGCTTAATAAAATGGATAATAAATTTGAAATCTCATCGGTGACTTAATGCTGTGGATGTTTTGTGCTGTGTGGGTGGAAAGCATTCAATTTATTAAAAGACGTGAGCTCCTCCCTCTGGAGGAAAGTGGCAGCAGTGCAGTACAACGATTCAGGTGAGACAGAGAGAAGTGAGAGAGAAAATAAAAGACAGACGATGGAAGTACAGTAAGGTGGAGAAAAAAATCTGATGGATGTTATATAATAAAGAGAGCGACACAAAAGATAGAGAAGGAATGGAAAAAAAGATGGAGAGAAAGCAAAAGAAGGATGGATGAAGACAGAAATAGGGTGAAAGGAGAGAAGAGTTTGGGTCAGAAGAGGCGACCCGGTTACCTGATCATGTGATAGCTGAGAGAAGATGCCAGAATGCAGCAGAGGAGGAAGAGCATGCACATCAGGCAGAGAGGAGGAAGAGGAGGAGGGAGGACAAAAGAAGGCGGGAGACAAGAGAGGTCAGTTTAGAAGCCAGCAGAAGCTACTGAAGAGCAAACCCGCACCGGACCATAAAATAAAAAAAAGAAAGAAGATGACTGCCCTCCATCATCCCAGAGAGGACAGGAGGACAGACCATCTGTCTCTGGAGTCGTCACAGAAACAATAAAACTACTCTCTCCAACTGAGAAAGAGGAAATACTGGAGTATTAGTGAAGAGAAGACATGCTCATACAAAGTACATCTTCTCTGTCACCACACAGGAGGAGAGAAATACATCAGAACAGCTTATAGAATCACATAACACATACTGTACATGTAACTGTGTTCTTTCCAGCCTTTTCTTTGAAGGTCATTATTTCTTTATTGACCTACCTGGGACAGTTTCTACTTCTAAAATGTGCCAGAGTCAGCTAGAGAGCTAATTGTCATCTGTAGTCTCTGTGCAGGTTATTACAAAGTACTGGCCTAATGTTATCAATACAATACGTCAGCACACAGTACATCAGCAGACACTTTGACTCGTCATAGCAGGAAAAGCGGAGGTGAAATTGATAACGTCAACAGTGGCTCAGTTCCATCAAGTGTCCCGGTAAGCTATTCCAGTGAATCAGCATTCTCAACACCAGGGCCTCCCTTAACTGGAATGCAGCCCTCGTTCATTTGTTGTTTTTACATCTGAGCTTTTCCTTCTGTGACAAAATGTCTGCTGTGAAAAATGTCTATACAACACAATATGTAACAATACAATAAAATACATTAGAAAAGTAGAAAAGTAGCAGATATGTAAAAACAAGGAGAATATATAACGGCAGTGCCAGTGATGAGGTAGTATGATTACTCATGACTGCAGGTTTGGTTTGCTTTATCCCATCTCTTAAGTTTATGTTTAAAGGTTAGGTAATTAGTGCTCTCTCTTAATTCAATAGGATGACTGTTCCAGTAGTGGGCGGCTCTGACTAAGAATATGTCTGTATTGTACAACACAGTCCTCGACGGTAGTTGCCCTTCCGCTACGATCCTTCAGCGTTATGAACTGACTCAGTGAGGGAGATGCAAGCTCATGTAAAACCTTAAAGATGAGGCAAGCGTCTGTAAAATCTTTAAAACTATCAAAATTACATAAATTGTACTTTTGTACTATATGACAAGGGTGATAGCTCTTGACCTTTTGGTCGAGTGTTTTTGGTATTTTGTAAAGGGACTCAATAGAGTGCTGCAGGGATGAGTCCTAAAACCTGGAAATGAGTTCACATTTTAGCACTTCCGGTTCCCTCGTCTGGAGGTCAATGTTTTTTTTTGAATGTTTTTTTAGTTAGATGCTGTAAATAATGTCTGTGGTTAATGCAAGCTTAAGAGATTTTAACGTTTTGTTCCACGTTATAAAATACTTCAGTAAATATCCCACACGTGAATTTTGAAGCTTATACGTGTTTTAAAAAAGGCGGTTGCTAAGAACGTTAACTTTTTACTTCTGGCGATTGCATTCATGCTTCAAAAATCATCAATGTTGGAGATTATCTTGCTGAACAAAACGCGTAGGAATCATAAACATTTGTTTGCCACAGAGCTTATTTTCTGCAATAATCCAAAACCAATAGAAAAATCCCATTAACTTTTTGTGGAGGGAACCAGGGCGATGCTAACTTCCTTGTTGAACTACAAAAACATGTCCTCCGTGGAGCTCTCTACTGTTTCAGAGTTGTGATGCTTGCTTGTGACCGGCTTGTAAAATAGTAATGTGGGAAAAGATCATAGCATGTATAAAGACTTGGCCGCCTCTGTTGTTAGGTATGGTCTGATAAGCCTAAAGGTGTTATTTGATAGAACTGGCCACCTTTGTAACATGCTTTTTAAACGACAGATTCAAATCTAAAATGATTCCAAGATATTTAAAATCAGACACCACCTTGAGCTTCTGTCCTTTAACAAAAACATCAGGTCGGTGAGTCTCTGTGGGTTTCCGTGTAAAAAATCATACAGTTTTGTTTATGTTCAGGCGTAAACATGAGTTATTACTGGCAAAATAATTTTTCAAAGAAGTGATGAAAACACAAGGGGACAGCATAAATATGTATGAGCTGTTATTTTAACGAGGTGTTCCAGACAGATGTGTCACACAGAATGAGAGGAGTGAGTGAAGGGTGCTTGTTAAATAGCAGCAATTAGTGGGATTTACTGTGCATGTATGAAAGAGCACAACAGGAGAGAGTGACGCACACCCAAAACCAAAAAAAAAAGGTCAGTGTTTACTTTCTTCTTCAAACACCAGCAGAAAAATGGAGGAACATTAAGTGTTACGTAACAACTCACTGTAATGACTTGACTACAGTTATATCATCATCGAGTGGCTGTACTTACTTCTGGAAGACGAATATTCCTATGACTACCGCAAAGGAGATGAGGTCCACAGACACCCACATCAGGCAGTATTCATCTGGTCTCTGGAAACACACACACAGTCGTGGTACAGTTGATCTGGGTTCAGCCTCAACATGTTTACAGCAGAATCCACCACTGGGTGGCGCTATATGTCATCAATACAATCTCTCATGTGAGCAGCAACATCAAAACCGTCTTGTACAATACTTCTGCAATTAAACTCACTTTTTCTTTTTTTATCCACTATTAAAAAATGCATTTAAATTGGAAAATGCAGGAACTTTCAAGTTCTTTAAGATGTGCATTCTTGTGAAGCTGTATTCAAAAGGTGTTTTGAAGTGGGGTTGTATGAGGTATTTAACCATAGTAGGTGTATTACCTACAGTGGATTCCCCCAGTTTGGAGAAGCAGACAGGAGTTACCGCACGGAAGCAAAGCAATGCACTGCTGTGGACGGGGCCGACAGCAAAACGTATTTTAGCCACTTAAAAAAAAGGCCCATCTAAAAAATCAATATCAGTTTAAGTGTACGCTATATTTAGAATATTTTCGCTGGTTTACCTTGCCGTCAGACAACTATACATGTACTTTGTTACTGACAGGGAACTGAAGCGGTTATCTATGCTCTCGCCAAAGCAACCAGACTCCAGTGAAAAAAACAGCAATTTTACCTCCCAGCAACTCTCGTGTTCCACAACGTAAAGAAAATTTGATTTTTTTTTCAATGGAGTCTGGTGGTTTTGGCGAGAGAGCATACAACGGCTTTAGTTCCCCATTAGAGAGGGCCGTCTGACGGCAAGGTAAGCCGGTAAAAATATTCTAAATATAGCGTACACTTAAACTGATTTTTTTAGGTGAGCCTTTTTTTGTTGTTGTCTATAATACGTTTTGCTGCCGGCCCCGTCCACAGCAGTACAATGCTCTGCTTCCGTGCGCTAACTCCTGTCTGCTTCTCCAAACTGGGGGGCGTGTTGACCGTCATCTACTGTAGTTAATACACTGACCATGGATAAGTACCTCATACAACACCCAAACGATCCCTTTAAAATGGTCATGTACAGTAGCAAGATGAAAAAAAGGCGAGGATAAATGTTCACTTTCACAACATCCAGTTACACAGATTCACAGTGGACACTGACAGACAGCACCGCAGATGCACTGGCAGATTAAACCCTCGCTGAACCACAGCAGGGGGCCGCGTCCACATGTTGTCACGCAGAGTCCCCGTATGGCGCTACAGACGGGGCGACCAGGCCTGCACGCTGGCACGCTGGCACGCTGGCACACAGGCACACAGGCGAGGCGGGTGAAATGATAGCGGAGGCACAGTGTGGGTGCTACCCGCGTTGAGAGGTTTCAGGAGACGACTGAACTAGAAAAGCGTGAGTCATGCACTACAGGATGCACACTACAGTGATGATGCTTTCCACTGGGCCGGGACCTCTGATGAGTGTTGAAAAATAAGAGGATGGCGTGCTCAGTGCAGGAAATTAACAGACTTGATGAGTTCAGTTGAAAGCTAGGCTCCCTTGTTGGTATCACTTGTAAAAATCTAGTTTAGGCATGCAGTTGAAGGAGAGGAGACAGGTCGTCATCTAATACATCTACTCTGATTGGCCAGTTTATGAAAGCTTTTACATTTGTTTTTAACAACCTGTTACCAAGCAGATCTTTTTTAGAGAGACTACGGCTGAACAGAAAAGGGAAAACAGAAAGCCACACAGAGAAACTTTATCCACAAACAGAGCAAGAACATGTTGCAAACAACGGTGCGTGATTGCAAAATGACTGAGAAGTCCCAGGCAAAGAAGAAGAGAAAGCTATACAGTATTTTTTCATGGGTCCTTACCATGAGCCAGATGGGGTAAGGCACCTTTTTGAGGATGTGTGAGGCCTCTGAGGAGACTGAAGACACCCCGCTGCACCAGAGCACCGAGTACAGCCAGGGCTCGTTGATGGTGTAAAGCGTGAGGTTGATGTTGCTCTGGGAGAAGTTTCTGAAAGCAATCACACACAGTCAGGCACGTCTTTAAATAGAAATCCGTGTGTTAAGGCGCCAGCCTGATAACAGTATCGGGGTTGTGTGTTCCTACCCGATTTCCCGTGTGCTGGCCACGTTGTATCTGAGCAGCAAACTGCTGATGCCGGACTGTTGCAGACTTTGAGGACTGAGTTTCTTCACTGAGGTCTGGATCAGACCGGGAGCCAGCTGTCTCACCTGAGCTCTGTCTTCATCTGGAGTCCACATCACCTACACACAGCACAACACACAGCACTACAGTTACACTTCTCTCAGACTACGTTTACATGCACACTAATATTCCACTATTATTCCAAATAAGACAATATTCTGAATGTGATACGGTCCATGATGTAAACAGCTGTTGGGATATTCTGACATTCGTCGCTCTCTCTCGCTTCACCACTCACTTTCCACGTACACACACTATAGCTCTGCTATTCTTCAAAATGACCTACGCTACTCTTACAACAACTAGCTCTAGATAGGGCCATTTACGTTTTTACATCGGCCACCGTAGATCTTCTACACGCTTGGCACCTGCAATCTGCAACCTCACCACTAGATGCCGGCAGATGTTACACACTGGTCCTTTAAGACATGTGGGATTTTCCGATATTATCCGGATTTTAGGAGCATTCTTTGGACATGTTTACAGCACATTCATAATATGTGTCTCAATTAGGGTTTTTACTGAAGTTTGCGACACACAGACTCTTCCCTGTTTGCGTCGAACTCTGTATGTTGTACACAAACCAACTAGCTCACAGTTTGCAGAGATGCATGACCTAAAGAAAAGCCCACATTTCTGGTGGGAAGGAGAAACATACCTCCTCCTCAACATTATGAAAGACTTGGACATCAACAGGTTTTTGGATATGCGCAAATATCAGAACGCTGATCTTTTCAATAGTATGTACGGCTGCATGTAAACAGGAATATCAGTGGAATATGTAAACAGTGTAGCGACTACTATCAATCAAATAGTCGCTAAGAGTCTAAAGTAGGCTCTTTACTGTGTGACGTGTAACACAAATCCATGATGTTTATAAAATGAAAAGGATCACAAACAATAACGTAGGCTAACCGGAGTAACTAAAGTATGTGACATGACGTGGTGGTCCACAGAAAATGTCAGAGCCTAACTCATCCTCTGTCTGAATCCCACCATCAAAGTGCTCAGGTAGATAAAGTGAAAACTACACCACTGTGCCCATTACCGGAAATTATACTAACCAAAAGAACAAGTGCAGCCTAAACAAATACTAATAAACAATACAGGCTAAATGTGCGTTTTGGCTCGTATAAACAGCCTTGTAGGAATATTGTCTTTTTTGGAATAAGGGCAAAAACTGAATATATTGTGCATGTATGAGGCTTTGTGTCGTCAACATTAGTGAAGTGGTCTGAATGCACATGAATAGCAATAAGGAAAACTCACTGCCCAGAGAGTGTAATTATAATAGGTTAATTCACATTTATTCCATCATGTTTGCATAAAATATGTTGAGAATACATCAGCCAGACAACCTGCTGTGCAGAGGACTCAACCCGATGCGGACTGGGTTTATCGCAGCAGTCAGGTCCTACACACTTACCAGGCTCTGAGGAACCCCAGATTGCTGCACAGCCTGCAGTGTATCATTGATCCAGCTGTGATAGCAGGGGTGCTCCGAAGGAGGTCTCCTCAGCCGGAAAACCACTGTGCTGTTGTGATAGGAGGCCAGCTTTAGAAGCTGCTCCAGGCTGCACACACTCTGGTTGGCAATCAGATCCGTCTCACGCTTTGACAGGGATCGCACCGTCCAGAAAGGGTCATCCTGAAACACGGGGACAGAAGATGAAGATCGCAGATGTGTTTAACATACAATCAAAACATGATAATAACATTACTGCTGCAAGAAATTCAATCGTGTTTTTGGAGACCTGTAGAAATATATGCATGCATGCATAATCCTAATAGTTAGTTTGAATAAAAGCATCCATCCATTTTATGTAGAGCGTTTGGACAACGCCTACAGCAAATAAAAAATTCCTTCACACCCTTCCTCGCTTCACTGCTCCTTGTGAAAGCACGCAGGAGAAGAAGACCAGATGTGCTTCACTTCACTACTGAAGACACTTTAGCTTTGTCATTTTAATGACGCTTTTATTACACAATCAGGACAGCTTAGGGCATGTTTGGGCATCTAGAAATCAGACTATGACAGCGAATTGTCATAATTACGCACTGAAGTAGCAGAAAGGCTTTTCCGGAATGCTGTATTTCCAGCCACAATGTGTTCACATGCAATAACGTAGATAGACCGAGTGCTTTGCACAGCAATCTGATCTCATGAAATATATGCTTCAGAAGGAAATATTTAACAAAAACATGAGTTTAAACCTTCCCTTAAAAACAAAACTACACAGTGAGTCTTAGGGGTGGGGGAAAAAAATCTATTATGCGTGGCAATATTGTATCGATACACAGACGTCAAGTATTTTATTTTATTATATAAACTATTAACCCCTTAACAATCTGACAGCCGCTATTCTGTCTTTCAAAGGTTGTAACGGGCTCAGTCTTAAAACTAGAAGATAAAGATACTGGTATTATATGAAACTAGAAAACTTAAGGAGTCGACCAACTTCGTCATGTCAGCTTGTTGGGAAGACCGCTAAATAACGCTCCAAAGTTACGTTCAATTTTGGCGACGGAAAACTGCCATGGCCATTTTCAAAGGGGTCTCTTCTTGTAGTGGTTGCGACTTTCTCGTTGTCGGTAATTTTGACGGACAGGGTTGTAAAAATTCCGTCATATCTATTATTACCTGCATTTTCATTTTTTAATGACAATAATACATAGGCTTATTTAAAGGCAGAGTCTGTGATTATAATCCAATACACATTTTGTCAAATTCAGCAAATATCTCCTCACGGTCCGCTATCTGTCCGTTCTGCGTGTGCGCTGCAAAAAATCCAGAAAATGACGCACGGCCTACAGATTTTTCCATCATTGTTAAAGAAATTCAGTCAATGATGGAAAATGTTCGATTAACGCAACCTCTGATCCTTTGACCTCTAACTTCAAGATATGTGAATGAAAACTCTGAGGTAAACAGAGTGAAAACTGGATCTTATTAGATAAAACAGATGTTGACAAACTGCATGATTTGCAGTTGAAAAAAGATAATAAATCGCTATATAGTATATAGAGAGAGAACATATACTGGACTGGAGGGTGCTGTAGAGGGATTAAAGTGGCACACAGCAAAGTAGCACAGTGCACAAAAAGCAATGTATCTACGTCACTGCGTCTTGCCCCAATTGTATACAGATTCTCGTCCTTTGTACCAAAATGGGAAGATAAATGCATTTACACAATCTGCAGGTACCAAGAACACAACAGTGGAGCGGGTCATTTCTCCATTTCTTCTAGACGGTGCAAGAATAATTGGGTACCAGAACAGGCAGCACTTGTAAACAATTCTCACAGCTTGTTAGTCAGAGCTTTCATCCTGTTTGGCCCACTAGTACTTCAAGCAGGTTGAAACAAGCAATTATTTTCAAGCACTAGTTGACCCTGATCCACTCAGCATACAGGAGAGCATTAATGGATCTCAGTGTTTAGATGAAACCAGAGGACCAGAGAACTCATGACTCAATGGGCTAATGACCTTTATCACACATCACTGCACCACGTCAGTCAAACAAAGCTGAAGCGGCTTCATCAGCAAACCAAGAACTACCTTGAGGAACCACCGTCCTGCGTTCAGCTGCTGCAGATCTGTCCAGTTGAAGAATGAGGCGTCTTCCCTTTGTCTGTCTGGGAAAACCTTCTCCACGTCTGTCGTCCTCCGCAGGGTGCGGTCGCGCATCAGGAAAGGCACTCCGTCCTCACTGATGGTCAGAGAGGGGAGTGAAGAGTTGTAATATGCAGTTCATGGTTCATGGTTGGGCTGTTAGGGCTGAGCGATATGGCCAAAATCTTCTATCACGATATGGGTAATTTCATATATTGATGACGATATATATCACGATACAGCATGTTTTCTGGTAATTCAATAAACAATGAGTCTCTGTGAAATAACCACATGGTAAAGCCTATTTTTTTATATTCCCGAATACCATTTTTTGGGCTTCGAAGCTTCGGTGAGAAATATTCGAAGGTATTCGGAGCTTCGGGACAGTGCCGCTGCCGCACTACTGTACTCACTACATATAACAAACAGTGATATCCGGCTGAGAATAACTAATAATAATGAATGTTGAATATGAATAATGAATAATGTTGTGGGATTATTCCTATTTCATGGGCTATTTTGGGATTTACACATTATTACATACAAACACAAAACGAAGCATTAAAATACTGATTTTGGAGGCCTGTTACCATGGCAACGGTGGAAGCTTCGAATCATTCGGGTCAGCCCTATACTTGACAAATGAAAAGTACGGACTATTTTCTTATTTAATTAAGAACTTTAGTGCAAAATGAACATAACAGTTTCAAGTGAAATTATTGAGAAAAAAATGAATAAATATAACTATACACCGACTGTGTTTACAGGCATGCACACAAATACAGAGTAATCAGATTAAGACAATAGTTTGATTTAACTACACTGGGTTATTCCCATAAGCAGAATTCATATCTATTTAGATTTTCTGAGAAATTCTAGTTAGTATGTGCTTTTGTGTATCACGATATAAAGATATATGAATTCATCACGATGTGATTCCATTAAAGGACGATAAAATATCATATTGAATCATCGCTCAGGCCTAGCTATATTGCATCTGTATCATTTTCTATAAGCCCACTGACATCAAATACAGGAGCAGGGTTTCCCCAACCTCTGTCACTCATATTTCTATAATAATTCAAAGGCAACTCAAAGGTAACTTTCGTTGTAGCTCATGCTTTGTAGAGGAATAACAGCTCTCAAAATGACATTACAGTTATTAGATAAGAGCAGAAGAGACAGGAGTTGGTTGGAGGAAATCACGTCAAACAAGATCAAAAGAGAAAGGGAGAGAAGAGGAGATGTGACAAGAGTTTGGCCCACTTGTGAGGCATTTTTTAAATACTGCTGCTGCTCGATATTTGAATACCAAATGACTTCTCTTTTTGTGTTATCCAGTAAAGCAAGACCAAACCAAGACTAAAGAAAAAGCCATCCCATATCTCAATATTTGCTATTCAAATTCTTCGCTGAAAAACAATGCCTTTCCTGTGTGTATCTGTGTGTGTCTGTGTGTGTGTCTGTGTGTGTCTCTGTGTGTGTGTGATCTGCTGCAGGAGTGGAGTCTCACTGTCGCTCTGGCTGTCATCAAGTCTAATTACTCAGCACAGTCAGGAGCTCACCTGTCAGCAGCCTGCACCAATCACACACACATTCACCTCTCTTAAGACTGTACAGGGAACACAGTGAGCACGCACACGCACACACACACACACACACACACACACACACACACACACACACGTTGCTAATACAGGAAAGCTAATTAAGATGCAAGAGTAATTGAAAATAACCGGATACAACCTACCCTGCAAAAATAATGCCCTGACCCACAAACAAACACCCTGCACCAGAAAACCAACACGCCCCCATCTCATCCTGCATCACTGCACATGCATGAGGAGACACGTACACCCACTATCCATCATATACCATGGCCCTACAGTGCCAACCCCCCACTTCTTCTCCTCTCTTCTTCATCCCAGTTTGCCTCTTTGAATGCAGCCCGTCACCTCTCATTATGTTGGTGATGTCATTACCTCCATCTGCTGCCTGATGTTGCATCGCTGTAGCCTGTTCAACACTACAGTCTTGTGACTGTTGTAGACAGTATCCCTAGTATGTGTTTATATTGTTATTTACTTGTTTTTTAAGTTGAAAGAATATACCTATTTCTCTTTGATGATAATAATTAGTTAAAAGACTACATAAATGTTACCTTACAATATACTTTTATCTGATAATTAAAGCTTTTTCTAGTAAATGACTAGAAACTAAAAATGTTTTAATAATCTATAACAGGAAACCAAACAGCGAGGCAGAATCTAGACAGACTAAATAACCCTTTATTTGTTTGGCTTGGTCATTCTGCTGTATCGATCGTGTGTGTATGTGTGTGTGTGTGTGTGTGTGCACGTGTGTGTGTGTGTGCGTGTGCGTGTGTGTGTGTGTACCTGATAGCCACGTCAGCCTCCAACCCAGTGACGTTCATCTGCAGAGCTCGCTGGAAGGACCACAGTGTGTTCTCTGGAGCAAGCTGGAAGCACACACACACACACACACACACAGAGTAAAGACAAACACACAATCATTAAATGTAGTCCGGTAACAATGATCTCATAGGTGACTTTACTGGAAGCCCTACCACTGTTGAGGAAAAACATGACGGATGAAATGTTAATTAATAATAAATTATGTTAAAAAATAAACATGAGTGTGATGTATCGCAGATGTACGGGAAACTAGACTCCTTCCTCTGAACAGAAATGAATTAGAGCAGCGTTGTGGATTGCTCTTCGTCTCTTCACGTCAAGGTTATGACCAACACCACATCAATAGGTTAAACATCACTTACTAGAAAGGAGACCCTGTGAGTAAAGCCAATGACTGGGAAACACAGGGTAGGAATGTAATGTAATCAATACAGAGTCCTTCTGGGAAACAGAGTCTAGTCATGTGACTGTGAGTTTCACACAGCCTCCCAGAGCCACTCCTAATTTTAGATTCCACTGTGAGGATCGATCGCTTTACCAAAATACCACAAAAAGCAGGGTGTGTTTTTGAGTGAGGAATCCTCCTTCATTTTCCTTCCAAGTGTTGCATAATACTGAGCCAGACAATGTGCCAAGTACATAAATCCTTCTTCAGGTAAGGTTTAGAAGCAATAACATTGATCCAAGCTCATAAAGCAAAAATGTGCTAAGGTGTGCATAAATTTGATATTAATGTGGCCTTCTAATGCATACTTAACTAACAGGCTCTTACAGGCTTTGTAACACTGTAGTGGAGTCTGTGAGAGAGATGGTGTAACAGAAAACAGCCGAGGAGACAGCAGTGAATCTGGTCATAAGCAATCTCTAATCGATTTTCTCTCACAACAAGCTGCCAAGTCTTTGTCTTTGTCATGCAGAACTACACAAAACCCCTCAGAAAATATATCTCTGCATCCCTATATCAGCCAGTGAGAGCTGCAGGCTCCCACTGGGTTATGTTTGTGGACTATTTTCAGTTGCACGACCACAAGGTCATTAATAGACTAGAATAGCCCTGGGAAGTGCATGAGAAGAGAAATGAATGAAAAACAAAATATCTGTAAGGGCAGCACAGTTTCTCCTCTGCCTTCTCCAAATCAAGTGGTCGTTGACAGTCTGGATTAAAGGCTTCATATCCTGAGTGGCTCAGTGTCATCAACATGCTGTTAGGGGTTTGACCCTCTGTGAAGTTAATATCAGGTAGCTAAAGGCATATGTAATACAATTTATTTAAAGTGGCCTGTTTCATAATATTCCCACATTGGGATTTGGATGACAGAGGTCAGCTGACTCACCATGGGGGCTCCCTGGTGGCCAATGACATCAGGGCGTTGTTTGAGGTTGGAGGGGTCCATGATGCAGGGGGAGGTGATGTAGAGCGGCACCACGTAGAGTCCCAGTAATACACTGAGATACAGCAGCACGACCACCACCTGGAATGCTGGGAGAGGACACATGATAATATAGTTGCAGAGGGTTAGGGGAATTTGCTTATTTGCTTTCTTGACGAGACTTAGATTCAGGGTCTGAAATTAGCACTTCAGGTGATTCAGGTGAAATCATTAGGACATCCGCCACTTTGGCAGGCAGGGAAAACGCTAGTGATGGGAATAGAGAACCGTAGTTGTCCGCTTTCTTGGCTTCTCATGCCTCCGTGACTATCGATTCCTCTTATTGATGCTGATCTGTCACGTTTTAATTGCGTGACAGCAATGATGTAATTAACGACGCGGAGAAAATTACCCGAGTAGTGTCCGAAAGTGTTTCATTTTGCCGATGAGTTCACTATATAATCCTTTACGTAGAACTCCCTGGATAGTGAATAGGGAGTCGTGAATAATTTCGGACACAGCCTTAGTTTTCAAAAGAGATGTGAGATGTAAGTAGTTGCTGTGAATGTAGGTAATGCTCATAGCGACGCACAGCGGCCAACAACATTGGGGCCAAGGAGATACACTTTCCCCTGCATCCACCTCAGTGAGCAATGAAGGCTGCGGGTGTGGACGCACACACATACACAAACACACACACACACAGGGGAATGTATTTGTTTCAAGGTCAGCTCTGGGGTGGGGTTGAGTAGACAACTCTTGTTACACACAGGAGACTCACGGCCTTCATACACACACACACACACACACACACACACACACCCTCATATCCTCTTTGGTATTCAGACTCCACTCTGCATTAAAGCAGAGATGCTTAAGTAGGAAAAGTATTGACCTTTCCACCTCATCAAGTCTCTCCAAAAGCAGAACCTAAAACGTAGCTAAAGACTTTTATTAGGTTTAACTGTCTGTCTCCCAAAGTACAAAGTACAAACTGTCTTCTCCAATTTTAGGACAGTCATAACAAGACTAAAAAAACGAGTATATGTCTGGACCGAGTATGGTCAGTCTGAGAATTTGTGGCTAAGTTGTTACACAAATAGTCAGTGGTCATGTCTATAATGTTAAATCCAGCGGTACATGTACACCAGGTCCGGTGACACGTTTGACAGCTTGGTCCAAGTTTCATGTGCCGGACGGGCTCATTTGCATAAAGGACTGTTTCCTACTTTTTCATTATGAAAGAGCAACGGCCAATGAGGAAACTCCAACACTCGGCCAACCAATCGTGTAACTTCATCCCTCAGTCAGTGACAGACTTTTGCGTTTGTAGGGCTGGCCCTCTGCGGTCCAGCCAAAAAAGACTGGAAGTAAAATCCTCTGAGCTAAATGCATCTTCAGATTGATTCAGAGGGTTACTACTGAAGAATTGCATGATTTACTTGACTGCATTTATATAATCAATATTACTATCTGGCTATAATTGCTTCAGAGGATTGATGGCAGCGAGAGTTAGAATACCCACTAAGAGCTGCTAATCCCCAGAAAGACTCCTGTACTCGAGGAGAAAACAATCCAAGGTGTCCTGGCTGGAAAACATCACATGAGCCCGTAGGAATGTTCGTTATCTCCGACACCCTGGGTGGAGGTCCTGGCCTCTGTCTACATAGTGTTAATCATTCACCACTCTTCCTCTGCGTGTATGTAGGAGTGTGGGAGACGGATACAGCAGGTAAGAGTAACTCGTATTGTGCGTTGTTGCAGGGGTAAACATACTTGTTCTTTCTGCGCGGGCGACCTGTCCAGCCACAATCCAAGACAGCGCTGTGACCGCAGCAACAGCCCCTATGTGCAGGAAGGGACCTGTGGCCTGGACGGAGATGTAGAGACATAGAGAAATGGAGACAAAGGGATAAGGGTTAAGAGAAAGAGAATCATGGTTTAAGAGAGATGACAGAAGAGAAGAGAAACAAAGATAACGACAACAGGGAGGCATGGAATTACAGACATTATCTGGGGTTAAGACAGTGGCAACACTACTCAGAGATAATAACTGTAATTTGTAGAGGCATTCAATTTTAATGGCATCAGTTTCAGTGGGACTGCACGTCCACTTCAATCACACATTCATGGAGGTGCAATAATCTCACAGGGACACACTAATTATAAGCTTCTCACAACTCCCTGGATATCGTTTAGCTATTGATTGTTAGTAGGATAAATGTGGATTGAGTGTCTCCTCCTCACCACAGTATATGCAGTTTAAATTATTACACTTTGTTTTTCCATATGGTAGTGTTAAAGGGATAGTTTGGGTGTTTTGAAGTGGGGCTGTATGAGGTACTTATCCATAGTCAGTGTATTACCTATAGTAGATGACGGTCGGCATGCCTCCAGTTTGGAGAAGCAGACAGGAGTTAGCGCACGGAAGCAATGCACTGCTGTTGACGAGGCCGGCAACAAAACATATTTTAGACATCTAAAAAAATGTGTTTAAGTGTACGCTATATTCAGAATATTTTCGCCGGTTTACCTTGCTGTGAGACAGCTATATAGTCTGAGTTTCCGACAGGGAACTCAAGACGCTATCTATGCTCTCGCTAAAGCCACCAGACTCCATTGAAAAAAACAGTAATTTGTACCTCACAGAAACACTGGAGTTGTTGCTTTACCGCTGCCTCCATCAGTTAGTTTGTTTGTGTTATTGTGTGACTTTGGTTAGTTCGGATTCACCGAAGTCACACAACAGCACAAATAAACTAACTGATCGAGGCAACGGTAGATCAGCAACTCCCTTGTTCTCCCTTGTGAAATTACAGTTTTTTTCTATGGAGTCTGGTGGCTTTGGGCGAGAGCATAGATGGATACAACGGCTTCAGTTCCACATCAGAAAGGGCTACATGACGGCAAGATATTGCAGTGAAAATATTCTAAATATAGCGTACACTTAAACTGATAATGATTTTTTTTAAGGTGGGCCTTTCTTTTAGGTGACTAAAATGTGTTTTGCTGCCGGGCCAGTCCACAGCACTGTATTGCTTTGCTCCCGTATTGTAACTCCTGTCTGTTTCTCCAAACTGGAGGCGTGCCGACCGTCATCTACTGTAGGTAAAACACTGACTATGGCTAACTACCTCATACAACCTCACTTCAAAACACCCAAACTATCCCTTTAAATATGGAAATATGATCACAAACATAATTCACGACATGCTTGTAAATTATCCCCAAAGTATGCTTACAGTACAAGGACTTTTTGTAAGAGAAGAGAGAAAAAAATTGATTGATATAGATACAGGTCTATGAATATCAGAGTGATACCAGGCTCAAACAAGTACTAAGAGAGACAGAAAGAGATACTGCGAGTTCTCTAACAGTCGATCATGGACTTCCTTATCGAGGTAATAGTGGTTACTGCTAAATATTTTATCTAGTTCCCACAAATGAATAGTCCAAGTCTAGGTTGTTAAGTAGGAAATAATAGCCCAGCCTTTGTATCACAACACTCAGTTTAGTACTCAAACTCAGTGATGCTGTCAAAAGAGACTTTGGGGTTTTACTGTGTTTCTTGTGTCTGCTGACCTGCAGGGAGATGGGGATGACATCCCACTCCTGCCCCCATGTTTGAGTGACAGATATCACCCCAACAATAGTGGTGAGCAGAGCAGCAATCACTCCTATCTGTGTAGACAGAGAGGGAGAGATACAAGAAAATCAGACAGGCTGTCACTTTAGATACATGCATGGACACACCCACCCACCCACACACTCACACACATACACACACACACACTACAGAACAACCTCAAATAGCTCCCAGCGCTTTCACACCCCAAACAGTTTGTCCATGTGTTTGGTTTGCTGATAGTCATTTACTGGACTTTCACAACCTGCCTGGGACAACACAGTCCAAGCTGTAAGTTCAGGACAAGTTCAGCTGATCAGCAATGATTGAGCACACACGCAGGCACCAGGCCAACGGATACGTGTATAAACACCCACCACCACACACACACACACAACAAAGATGCATATGTAAAACCCACCCACTCTCCTTCCACCTCCCACACTAACACAGTTGCTCAGTCTCACATTTGGCACATTACCTTATGGAGCCAGTGCAAATTCAACTGTTGCCCAAGTGCAACGTGGCAAAGTGCTAAAACCTGAAAAAACACAACACAACATTTCAAAAACAGATCTGCTGCATCACAGATCTCAACTTGCTCAACAACATTCTGTAATGATGTCTGGCAACACATGCAAAGCAGCTAATTCACCCCGAGGCATTGTGATGAACAACATGTTTAACACCTCCACAGTGAATACTTGATGTAGGACTGACCATTAAAAATGCAATGTAGGTGAAGCCAGCAGCGGTGGTGGCCATGATGGGAACGGTGCCATCGCTCCACTCCCCAGAACGGTTGTAGAGGAACCTGCAGGAACAAGAAACATTGAGAGCTCACCTGCATTTCAGCATTACTAACAGGTGTGAAGGCTTGGGAGAATTGAGTCTATGCATGTGTGCGCCTTTTTGCATTAGTTTTTAACCCTCTGAGACCCACAGTACACCCGTTTTTGTCTTTTTTTGGGGGGTACAGGGGGTCTTTTGGGGGAGATAGCAGGTCAGCAGTAGATGTCACATAGAAGTGGTGTACATCATCTGAAAGCTGGGAACCTGAAGATTAATTTGACATGCAGCTCAACACTGTGTGTCAAGTTGTTCTAGTCATAAATCAGAATAAACATGAATGAATTTATTAATTAAAATAAATTGTGAGAGTGTATAAGGGTTTAGAACATTATGATAGAAGTATATGATGTCCATCCCCTATGCTCTATTACATCTCATAAGTTGTTGCAGCAATTTTTGGGTTGATACCATTTGTTACTGTAGCTCTAAAACCGGCTACAGCTTCTGCAAGTCGGGGGTATCAGTTAACAATGACAGGTGTGGGTGTTTCAAAAGGTGCAGACACCAATAAAGTACCCTCAAGATTAATACTTTATTGTTATTTATTGTTGTACTAAAGCTAACACAGATACAACAAAGACCATTGTGATTGACGGAGTACAGCGCCGGTCGTTTTTCTGTTGAGTTTGAATGAAATGTTTTACGATGCTCCGCCGCTAGAACAGCTGATCCTCTGAAACTACGGCAACCCTAAAAGACAGCAGCCTCAGTGACTGTAGACACTATTGTTGGCCTACACACCAAAGAGATTGTGTGATGTTTTATTAATGGATGGATGGATGGATGGATTATTGACTGCTGGTTTCTGTTTTATGGGGAGCTTCAGTGAGGGAAACAAGTGCAGGCTGGTTATGTTTGTTTTTGCGTTTACTGCCTGCCATTGTATTTATTTTTTGCAGACAGACGCAGCCAGACATAGTTGTAAAAAATATAAATCCATGTCTCTAAGCTGTAATGCTCAAAAGAGTGACACTGGGTGTTTCAATAGATTCCCATCTGCAGAGCAAAGACAAGTGTGTGAGCGTGCACATGTGTGCTTTGACATGACAGCTCGCGCCTATAGCACTAATTACTTTCAAAGCCTTATCAGTGATTCTAGTGGCACAGAGCCACAGCGGGGTCACTTAGCGCTGATGCTCCGAGCCCTTTGTGAATAAATTTATACTGCAGATGGACTGGGACACTCCCTGCTGCTAAATCACTGAAACACATAAGGGCAGGGGATGTCATCTCAGTGATTAACTGTGGAAACCTCACAGAAAGCAGGAAGGAAAAAGCAGGAAATTTGTACACTTCCTATTAGAAAGGAATGGCAAATGTCTGCCCACCAGAGCTGACATCCAGAGATAAATAAACACTGGTGAGATTGCTGATAAAAGTGGACTGGATAGAGATTCATATACAGAGCAAAACATGTGGAGGGCTGTTAAAAGTTAAATGAGAACAAAAGCAAAGGGATAAATGAGAGAGGGAAAACTACATTGGGGAAAGGAGGAGAATATTAAGAGGAAAAGGTGACATTGTAGAGGTTACAGAGAGCAGGAGGAGAGGGGGATGGGAAAGGTAGTTGGATAGAAAGACCAGGGGATGTGACATTATGGGACAACGCCATTTTAACCATTTTGTGCTACAGCATATACAAGAACATGCCGAACACGAATAACATACACGATTTATTACAAAAGAATTTGGGGAAATAATGTCTTGAGAGCTGTCTGATCCACATCTTGTAGGACGCTGAAACTTTGTCCAACAATACATAATCTTAAAGGGCCTGTACAGTACGTACGTTTTTACACGTATAAATCATTTTTTATTGTCAATGTGTGAACAGGTTATAACCTAACCTAAAAAATTAGACCTTCAGCGACTAGTTTGATTTCCTCTATCAGCCTGTAAACCGTTTTTAATGTGAAGATTGCAGGACGTTTTTTTGAGGAAAATCCAACGGATGTGACGTCATGCGCAAGTGCCTTTATTTTCAGCTCCGCTTCAGGGCTAACAGCGTGCAACGACAGCTAACGTTCAGTTAGAAATGGCGTCTGCTAACGCCAACAAATGACAAGCCCCCACCACAACTCAGTCTCCAACACAAACTCCACGGAAGCACAAAAAAACCCCCAAAGTTATATCTAGTGAAGCCTGTCTTGCAAACAGGAATGTCGGTGTTGAGGGGAAAACTAGAATCGGGCCTTCGATAAATGGAAGGACCTTCGTTTGGTGAGCTAACATTACTGCCAAGCATGTGAAATCCATAGTGATATTGTGGCTTTAGCTGCCAATCATGTTCTGTCTCGTGTGTGTCGCCTCACTGTTTTGACCGATGCTCGCTCGCGTCTACGTAGTGTGAGCAACAGGACACTGACTATCGTTAATGGCCAGAGGTGTGACTATTAACAAGGAATTTCTGATTCTTACATACTGCCCCTTTTAATGTCTGCTAGTGCTTTCACCTTGAGGACTGGAAGTCAAGCATCTGTTTTGAATTTCAGCAGCACTTTTGGTATGAAATAATGGGATTACTTGAGCTTTAAGGAAAATCGTGTGTGAGGTTTTGCATAAGCACATGCAATTGAAAACAGATGAATTCTGCTTGTAATGTTTTCAGTCACATAAACTTGCTGTGGTCACAGAGCTGAGTCATTTACAGTATAGGAAATGGTGGGCGAGCCAACTTTGTTATGTAACGGTGTTAATCTGTGGAGGGCTGGGTGGTCTCTGGTCAGATTAAGGCAGAGGACGGATTAAACGGATGATTTAGGGAAATCAATAAGCCGACAAGCATGGATAGAATTTATTTACAGCGGAAACAATATGGTGGCAGGCGTCTGGCTCCAGTTTGACCCGACAACACACAGAAGCACTCTGGCTGTGTACTCACTAGTGGGTAACCTCCGGGGTCTGCCAATGCTGAAGTGCCTTAAACTTGCATTCTTTCTAACAGCCAGCAGGGGGCGACTCCTCTGGTTGCAAAAAGAAGTCTGATTGTATAGAAGTCTATGAGAAAATGAGCCTACTTCTCACTTGATTTATTACCTCAGTAAACATTGTAAACATGAGTTTATGGTCTCAATCGCTAGTTTCAAGTCTTCTTCAATACAGCATGATGTTCATTTAGTAAATTATGGTCCCATTTAGAGTCAAATAGACCATAAAGCACGGGATGCTTTGGGGCGTGTATACCTTGTGATTGACATGTCGCTACCACGGCGTTGACCGGTCTGGGAGTTGTCCAGTTATGTATTCATCTTACAACTTTAATCCTTTCATAGTGTGTTTTCAGTTCATGAAAGTTAATAGTAACATTTTTGTTCGCCTGAAAATGTCTTAATCAGCGGCCAAAAACCAAGATTGTGACGGCCAACATGACGAACTCAAAGCTTCAAAATGACAGTCCACAAACCAATGACGTCACGGTGACAACGTCCACTTCTTATATACAGTCTATGGTACTCACCAGTTGTACTCATTGTAGTCATTGTGTGCCTCCCACCAGAAGTAGAACCAGACCAGCAGCAGACTGAAGGTGAAGAGGAGAATGAGGGACCACAGCAGCTCCCACTGCACACACACACATAAATGCAATTTATTACTCTGTGGCTGCACTATGTTTGATTGGAAACATGACTGAGTGCAGAGCAGCTCTGAATGCAGCGAAAACAAAAGAAAAAATATATAATTATATAATGCTGCTGTTGTGGACACAAAGCTACTATGTTGAATGTTTGTGGGATGAATTTGTAAAACTTGAAAAGCACAACTTCAACTTTTCCAGAAGATCTTCAGACAGCGGCAGAGCTCATTAGAAGTTTCAGCAAACGTACCTAAATGGTGTCAACCTGGCTGCTGACCTATGGAGAAAGTATTCCCTCATACACCTGACTCATCATCAAGGAATGACTTTTAATAACTTCACAAGCAAGCCCACTAATTACTGTCCTCGTCTGCCGTGCACTTTTGTACTAGAGCAGATATTAAATTGGCTCTATCTTCAGATACAGACAGATAGAAAATCACCCCAAGGCCATAATCGGGACGATACGTGCAAGCAGGCATGCTCATCTCCATCTTTCCCTCTCAGCGTACATTAAACACAGCTACGTTTGCTGTGACTCAGAATAAAACCGTATGACCTTTTCATGAAGAACAGAAAATCATTTAAAGAAAACTCAGTGCACATGAAGAAGCTGAGCAGCAGCAGTGTTGGTCGACTTAAAATGTGCTGATAACTTTTAAGGAACACACACACAGTGTTCAAAGAATAAAGCTTCTAGGTTAAAGAGTAATAGGACTTTAAATCATCTGATGCCAGTGAACACATGAAGTGATGTGAGAAAACCACACACCGCGTTGTCACCATTACAAGCTAGTATGACATAGTTGGTACCAATGGATTCCTTATGTTTTCTAGTTTCATATGATACCAGTATCTTCATTCTAGCTTTAAAACCGAGCCCGCTACAACCCCTGACAGATCTAATGTGTTAAAGCATTATTATCGCATTACCTTTGACAGCCCTAATATGGATTTGCATTTTGATAATTGATGAATCGAAGCAAAAATGCCAAAGATTCACAGGGTTGCTGCTTCTTTTCTATTATATATATCACTGTAAATTGAGTATCTTTGGGTTTGGACTGGTGATCGGACTAAACAAGCGATTTGAAGACTTTGAGCTCCAAGAACCCAGTGACGCACATTTTATAAAATGAAACAATGAACTGAGAGAAGAAGAATTTGACCAATCCATATTTCATTGTTAGTTACCGTCTAAGTGTCCTTGAAAACTCTCACGTATGTGTGCGATGTACTGTAGCGTCAGGATAAAGACACTCAGTTCAGCAACCTTAGCACATCAGCTTGAATGCACCATTGTTGTGTGTGCAGAGGATCAGATTATTATCGCCTCGGCCAGCTGATGCGACACACAGGTAAGACAGTCTGCCTGACCTGTTTATATCTGCTCTCCGTCTCAGTGAGGTTGGTTCTTGGACCAAAACTAAAAGCTGTTCAAATGTTAAATATGGAAGTTTTTAATCACGATACAATCAAAATCCAAAACAGTGCAGCATTTGAAGGTCATGTTTTGACCTCAAGTTTCTTTTTAAGAGCTTTCCCACATTTCAACATCCAGACTTGGGGTCAGACTTGAAGTGGAAATCATGATGATATAAAGATGTATTATTAATTTCTGGGCACGGTTTTATAACAGAGATCACTCAGTTGTACAAAAAAGGGAAACAAGCTTGAAGGAATGCTGATTCAATCTCCCTCTCATATTTGGACATGGTTTCTGAAGTACAGACTTTATTATGCAAAGAGGTTCTCTCTCATCAGATAATATGGGCACCAGATCAGCTTGGCTGTCTTTACAGGCAGGAAACAAACCTAAAAAAGTAAAAGCAGTCTATCTAGAAAAACACACAAAGCAAATACTGTTTGTCCAGTGCAAAAAAAAGCAATGTCTTACCCTACACACATTTATCTACATGTCTTATAACAAAAGGAGCACAGCAGATCAATTCCAGTAACAGAAAGGACACCGTGGTCTCTGTGGGAAGCAGCTCTGTGTATGTGTGACAGACAACTCTGTTCATTGATGAGAAAGCAGCGACCCTGATTCCCGGTTCCCATGGTGGACCTTAATGATCAGCTGACACACCTGGGAGGAGATCCGACCTTGCTCCTGAGAGAGGGCATTGTTCACTCCCACCATCTCTCATCTGGATTATGATAGATGCGACCTGAGACGTCCCTGATGGAGGGTTGTGTCTAGAAGGTAACCGCGAAATCTGATCTGAAATCTGCAAAAACTTGCAAACACTCTTGCGAGACTCACTGCCCGACGACTCAATGCCTAACCCTATCCATCTCACAAGAGTTTTCTCAACTCGCCGGTTACCTTCTAGACACGATCCCGATAGAGCTGTGATGGCGTGGTCAATAAGTTATCTACATTGAGGTCTAATTAATTGGATCACCTAATAAACTATATCCCAATGTCATTTCTGAGATCTGATGCTAAATATGGGATTTTATTATCTACTATAACTCACACTGTTATATTGGCTTGAATATCGCAATTATATATCTCTCATGGCAGAATTCATTTGAGCCCGTCCATCTTTTCTGCTCGATCTCCCATTTCTTATGATTACTTTAATGCACATTAGGGCTGCAACTATCGATAAATCTATAGATTATTTTCTCGTTGTTTGGTCTATAAAATGTCAGAAAATGCAGAAAAATGTCAACTAGAGCTTCTCAAAGCCCAAGATGACGTCCTCAAATGTCTTGTTTTGTCCACAACTCAAAGATATTCAGTTTACTGTCATAGAGGAGTAAAGAAACCAAAACATATTCACATTTTTTTTGTTTGGCTTATCATCCATGTGATTCCTTTTCTCTTTTTTAATCAATTCTGTAATTTTTATTATTCTTTTATTAATATTCCTTATTTTAATTCTTTTTTAATTTCACTTTTTATTATACGTTTGCATCAACTTTCTTTTTATCGTCTCATTTTATTGTCTATCTGCCCGTGTTTTAATGTTTTGCTTTTTTTTGTAAAACACTTAAGAAGCTGGAATCAGAGAATTTTAACTTTTTTGTCCTAAAAAAATTACTCAAACCGATTAATTGATTATCAAAATAGTTGCTGATTAATTTAATAGTTGACAACTAATGGAGTAATCATTGCAGCTCTAATGCAAATTATGAAAACTGCATCCAAATGACAAATGCAACCTGAATGTGTCAACCAGCACACGCTACAGTTTATTAGCTCTTTGTTCTTCATGGATGTTTTACATGAGGTCCAACTTTTAGGTTTTTTTTTAATTAATTTTGTTCTGGTAAAATTACGTTGAGGGACTGCAAAAAAAACTCTAAAAATAGCGTGAAACGGATATATCTTCACTGACTCACCACCGCGTCAGAGGATATTGCATCAGTGATTTAACATCTGGGAAAAGCAGGTGTGGAGAGAGAGAAAGTTGACAACTTTAGCCTTTGTTCAGAAATATTCAGACTTAAGTGACGGCAGCAAAGAATGTTGTAGCAAATTAAAAAGATAGTCATTTTACAGTATTATTCAATTTTCGTAGTTTAGCTGTGAGTGTGACAGTGTTTTAAAACTTAGACAAATAAATCTGTATTGAAGAATAACTGATTTCTCATTTACTGAAGATTGGAGCCCCTTGTTGGGTTCTGATGTTGTCTTCCTGTTTGCCAGCTAACTCAGCAGTAGAGCATGACTTGGCCTGCCCTGTGACATCACATTACCATTCTGCATGGCTGGCGTTTTATACAGGCACAGCGCCCCGTGGCACGGGCCGACTGCGGAAACAGGAATCTATCAGAACACCACAGTCTCTGGGAGTGTTTGAAGAGCAGTGTATGCTTTGTTCCTATAATTATTCTGACTAGTGTTATGCTGTTCGCCCCTTGGAGACATCATAGAGGACAAAGAGGACAAGTTCTCCTTCAGAAGATTCAGAGCTATTGGATTAGCTTTAATTCAAATCAAATTATGTGGTTTGCTGTAATTAAAACGTAACTCAAAAAATATTGGAATGACTTTTCAAAACCATCAAGGACCCTTTCTGTAGCTACTCTGAGTGATGACATCCAGACAGCTGCAGTGGTTAAGATTAAATACATTTCTAAAATAGTGAACACATTTGTTTCCTAAACCAGTAATATGGAAAAAGGATGGAAGTCATTAGAGGATAAACTCCAATGCTAAAAATAGAAGGATCAAATGGATCATATTAAAAACTAAAAAAACATACATTCATGAAAATCATTCACTTGCTCACTAAAAGTGTCATAAATGCTATAAACAAACAACTCTTAGGAATATATCTAATAAGGACTGACAGCCCTTTTTCATAGTGTTTCATGTCCTTTTTTTATTACGGGATTGCACCAAGGTTTTGCTCTGGCCCAATTACGTTAAGGGACTGCAAAAAAAAACCTCTAAAAATAGCGTGAAACTGATATATCTTCGCTGACTCACCACCGCGTCAGGTGATAGTGCATCAGTGATTTAACATCTGGGAAAAACAGGTGTGGAGAGAGAGAGAGAGAGAGAGAGACGAAATCTTTGGCCTTTGTTCATGAATATTTAAAGGCTGTCAATTTATTAAAATATTTAATAGCAATTAATCACATGATTATCCATAGTTAATTGCACATTTATTTATCCGTTCAAAATGAACCTTTAAGGGAGATTTGTCAAGTATTTAATACTCTTATCAACACGGGAGTGGGCAAATAAGCTTGCCTTATGCAAATGTATGTATATATTTATTATTGGAAATCAATTAACAACACAAAACAATGACAAATATTGTCAAGAAACCCTCACAGGTACTGCATTTAGCATAAAAAATAAATCATAACATGGTAAACTCAACAACAGCTGTCAGTGTGTCAGTGTGCTGATTTGACTTGCCCCAAACTGCATGTGATTATCATAAAGTGGGCATGTCTGTAAAGGGGAGACTTGTGGGTACCCATAGAACCCATTTTCATTTACATATCTTGAGGTCAGAGGTCAAGGGACCCTCCTGAATATGGCCATGCCAGTTTTTCCTCGCCAAAACTTAGTGTAAGTTTGGAGCGTTATTTAACCTCCTTTTCTAGTATGACAGACGACATTCATATGATACCAGTATCTTCACTCTAGCTTTAAAACTGAACCCGCTACAACCTTAAAAATTGCAAGTTGCGTAAACGCGTTAAAGAAATTAGTGGCATTAAAACGATTTTGTGTTAACACGTTATCACTTTAAATATGACAGCCCTAATTTAAAAACTTAAGTGACAGCAGCAAAGAATGTAATGCAAATAAAAAAGGAGCACATAAAGTCATTTTACAGGCTCCGTCTGCGCCACCGCAGAGCAGCATTGCAATAACCTCTCTGCTACCCTCAGTGGCTTTCTGCCTGAAGTTTCTATTTATCTTGACTTTTAATGGCTCACAGCCAGTCCAGTGCAGGGGATTATGACCGGAGCAGCCAATAATGTATTTATTAAACAGGCTTATTGGATTTTTAAAATCTGTTTACGGCAGTAATCTTGTGACGTTTAATATCTCACATAATTCTGGGAGGTCTCTTTAATTGTATCACCAATTTTCTTGTTGAACTGACGCCGTCAAGCTATTTAACTCCCATTTCCTCACATAGTGTCAGGTCTATTAGAAATGAATATATTGAATTTAGTTCATGCAAATAAACTTAACCGTGGCTAAGATCATTTAAGTCATTCGTTTTAGTAAATATATCGCTAAACTGATGACCAAAATTTTGCAGCCCTGACGGTAATTTGTTGTAAATATCCCCCTTAGCGGTGAATTACTGTAATTATAGAAGATTAGTGTACAGAGATATGTAATAAACTGACTTCTAAATACTGTGCTTTGCATTTTAGTGGTGACTTTCTGGCGCATTTAATGTGGTCCTCTGGGACGACCCAATCAGATTAAAACCAGGAAAATGAGGCACGTAGCATTTAGTCATTGAGTCGACAACGGTTGCAGATATTTCTCCGATAGTCATTTGCTCCACTTCTCCCTGTAAGAGCGACCGCTAATGATAATGCCAACGTGTCTCTCGCTTATCGCTCCAAGAATGCTTCAGTATGTCAAACAGGATGTAGGCTATAGTGTCATATCCATTGGATGGTTATTATTCATGCCCAGCAGCTGCTCTACAGCACAATGTTATACATGCATGGACAAACACATGCATGCTTACTTAAGGCTGGCCCACAGTGAAAGATGTTTAAAGTCTTAACAGATGTTTAACATATGAGAGACCCCACACATAACGACATGAAGCGATAAATTTAAATTGGTTCCTATAGTGTGTGGAGAGCAATGAATTGAGATTTTGCGTCCTCAGCTGTCCGGGGTTCCCTCCCTCACAACAGGATATCAGATCGTAAATATTGAACATGTTTAATATTTAAACATGAAATCAGCTCCAGGATGGACTTCTGAGCAGATCGGGGGATGTAGAAAACACTCTTAACATACAGTAGCTCACATCACAGGAATATCGGGCTAGATAATCTTTAGAACCATTAAAATGATGATTTTCGTGTAGTCTGTACCCCGCATTACTCACATACATGTAAGAAAACAAACACATGCTGTATGATTCTCTAAACAAAGCCAACGACAATACTATATACTTTGTTTTACATCTGATTTGCAAGTCAACCTTGGACCAAATATGGAGCCAGGATGCAATGTTCTTCAGAAGTGATAGAAAATATATAAATACATTCACACACAAAACATCTCTCTGCAGATTCACAAGTCAAGTTGTGTATTGCCGTGTATTAGGGCAGGCAATATGATGATATATATTGTCAAAACAATATAAAAATGTCTATCGTATATATTTTTCTATATCGTTTCTCTTGTGATATAGGCCAGGCCTATATTTATGTATTTTTTCTCTATTATTTCACTTAAAACTTATGTTCATTTTGTACTCAAGTTTTCATTTATCAGTATTAAAATCACACAGGGGTATACAAAAATAGGCTTTACCATGTGGTTATTTCATATAGACTATTTATTAGAAATCATGCTATATCCCGATATATATCATTATTGATATATGAACTTGCCTATGTCATGATAGAAGATTTTGGCCCTATCGCACAGCCCTGCCGTGTATATATTTAAGTTCATACAAACTGTCAAACTATGCAGCTACAGTAGCTTTTTGTGCCCTCAACAGCACGTACACGGAGAAAGAACAAAGCCTGACAGCCTATAAATCACACAGGCAAGCATGTGGATTATAGTTTAATAATAACTGCACACAGAGCCTTGTTTTGTATAACTACAGTAGGAGCTGGCAGGAAAATAATAATTAAGCATGTTTGCATCTGTGCTGCTGGTTACTTAAGGCGCAAGGACGACAGTCAGTACATGAGGAAACTGTCCTTGTATCATGTACAGTGCGTCTCCATTTACAGCGAACGTTCTCCACACAGATATCAGAATACAACTGTCTGAACACTCTTTGTGCTCACTGATTATGTGATTCAGGCTGTGATATAACTCAAGTCTAGGTGGGTTACAGTACATATTGACTATATGAAAAGATTAGTCATCAGAGGGAAGAACATGTTCCCATATGTATCTCATAAAGTGTACTTTATATAATAAAAAATAGCCAACATAAGGATTTCCTATGTAGTGAATGACAATTAAATGATGAATAAATGACAGCTTGACTCAGTGTGTTGCCGTCCAACATGCCAACACTGTGGAGAGGAAATATGCTGAGAGACGGTCCTGAATCTATCTGCTGTTAAAGATAAATCCAGACCGATACAAACAAACACAAACATGTTGGTGTGTGTGAATAAACGTGAAGACTCATGTAAATGTAGGAGAGATCATCACATGAAGCAGAAAGAAAGCTGTTATTCTTTCGCCGACGGTGCTTCTTTCCCTGTGAGGCACAGGCTCACATGCCTCTATCTATCTTCACTGGATTTAACACCTCAGTCCCTTGTCACATTCCTGAGCATATCCAGATAAATCCCTGGCATTTCACACAGGCTGTGCACCGCTTTATAATGCAGCCAGACCACCAGAGTGATGCACTAGGGCTGTCCTCCACCAAAGAAATTGTTTGCCAACTAAAATTCATACGATTTTGTCGACTAATCGATTCGTTGATTTAATAGACAAATTTATACAACTTGAGTTTCTCCACAAAGATTGACACAAAATCACCACTTTGAATCATTCAGCATGAAAAAAGCATAAAGAATGACTAATCAACTGAAGAAATCTTAGTCGGCTAAGAACAAAACGACCGAACGAATGGGAGCAGCCCTACGATGCACATAATGCAAAACTGTCTGCAAACATACGATTGTGGTCCTGTTAACTGGAAACACATTTCTAATAATGAACTGAACCTCCAGTTTCTCAATTAATTTTAGCGTAGTGAAGATACAAATACAGAAATAACACTGTCGATGTATTTTACAGACAAAAGTTGTTAATTTTCTAAGATTCAATGTGCAGATTTTATAAATCCTAAACAGGAAATCATGCTGCTGTTCCAGCCAATAAGTGGTATAAGACACATAGACTGTAAATTAGAAGTGGACGTAGTCACTGTGACATCACGGATTATTCATTAGTGAATAGATAAATGGTTCCTATTATAATATTCTGAAGCACAACAAATCTCAATGAAGATTTTGCCCTGCAAGACTATCATATTTTGTACCAGGCGTGATTCCAAAAATGACAGAATCATAAAAGATGACAGATGCCCTGGAGTAGATGTGACTTATGGAGAGAGGAGGTCTAGCGGAAGAATATGATCTTTGCTTTTTTCCTACATTAAACACATCTCAAACCGTCCATCACACCCTCAGCCTCATCATTGAGTCACCTCCTCTGATGTATTGAAGCTTATGACCTTTCAGTCTGACGGCTGGAGGGACGAGAGGGCAAATATGTGATCAAGCACACAAAATGCAGTATTAAAAAATTTAGCTGAAAACCGTTTATGTCCTTCAGAAATGAATGAAAGTCACCGGTCCAAAAACTGAAATCATACAAAAGAGGTTATATTTCATAGGATCACTACAACAATTTTGAATTCTGCTCATTTGATCTTCTATTGACTGTTGCTATCCAAAGCAAATGAAACAACAATGTGCCACTCTGTGGAGTCACCATCAGTGATTTGCTTGTTCCTGGTATCTCTGTTGTCTTATCATCTTTCCAATATTTCACAAGCCGGCTCTAATGAAGACCACAAGATCACGGACTAATGAAGGCAGAGCAGCTTTGCTTCTATTTTTGAAGCCTTTTGTGTGACTGAATGGTAAAGACTGGCTAAATGGAAATACTTTCAATTATTACTGAGTGCCAGATCGGCTTGCACTGCGTGACGTGGGCCGTCTTCCTACAAAGCACCTTGAACACAGACAGAGGCAACTTCACTGGGACCGTCAGTCAGCCTGCGTGGCTCATTACAGTGAACAAAGATGAAGAAGGGGAGAAATGGCATGATCCACTTGTAGATTATGAATGAGGCTACAGTTGTTTCAACATGAGATTCTCAGTTCTCACGCCTCTGTGATTCGCTCAGGTCCAGTTACATGTAGCTGATACCTGCCCTTGATTAGTCACAGTTTGTTTACTGGGATCGTTAAAGATGCAGTCTTATATGACATCACCTTGACCTGTGCTAGGAAGCATCCTCAATGTAGATCACATCTCTCTTCTCCTAGTAGACACTCAAATAAATACAGACAGGTAAAAAGCACATTACACTGCTCCTCTTTTCTTCATAATTATTGACAGCACTACAAAGCTGCACTCTCAAGGCCTTTACACACCAGGGGCGTGACGAATAATTGACATGAAAATACGAAATACTCGCCTGCAAATATTATATGTCTAGGGCTTTTATTGTGAAAGGTAAGAACGGAAGGAGTGAATCTGCTCTGCGCCGTCTTTGGTAGAAAAGAACAATAAAGTTTGTCGTCTTGGTTTGGACTATGGAGCCTCCGTGTTGTTATTTCATAAATATAGACAACTATAACACAACCTGTATTACAGAAAATAAGCTCTGTGGCAAACATATGTTTATGATACTTACAGGTTTTGTTCAGTAAGATAATCTCCACAAATGAAAACCACCATGATTTTTGAAGTGTGAATGCAATCGCCAGAAGTAAAAAGCTAACGTTAGGCTATAAACAAACTACACCACGGGTCGCATGGGCGTGAGTATACACAACGAGGCTGTAATGGCAGACGAGTCAGCGTGATGACGTTTAGTAGTCTCATTTAGCCACTTGTTAGCAACCACGTTTTTTTAAGACACGTATAAGCTTCAAAATGTACGAGTTGGGTATTTATTGATGTATTTTATATCGTAGATCAAAACGTTACAATCTCTTCAACATGTGTTAACCACAGAACTTATTACAGGCATCTAACTAAATACCCCATTCAAAAAACCCACTGACTTTGAGACGAGGGAACCGGAAGTGCTAAAATGCTAACTCATTTCCAGGTTTTAGGACTCATTCCTGCACCACTAGATTATGTAAAAAAAAAAAATTAGAAGAATGTTGAGGGAAAAATATCCACTTCCTGAGTCAGCTGAACAGAAACTGACAGCAGCCTGCAGAGTGCATGTGCCTGACTGTGTGCTTCTTACACTCTGGGGTCAAGACAAGTGCTATCCATCCGTCCACCACACGGTCAAAACAAAGGATGAGCACCGTGGACAAAGAATGCTGACTCGGCACTATCCTGCCACTGCCATCAGTTGGACTGAAAGACAAGCACTTGCAACAGGAAACAGCAACACGGTGTCCAGTTTCCTGGAGGGGAAAAATCTATACCTCTTTATTTAGTTCTGAAATGCTTTTTATGTGTGTGATCCAAGAGCTATCAAAATATAACCACCCATCCCCATTTGTGTGTTTGTTTACACACCTAATGTAGGTTTAATGCACGCCACATATATTCTTTGGCATGTGAGTGACATGAGAGTCTATTGTCTGTGTGCTAGGTTCCTGCTTATCTACAGTATGGTATGTGGGCATAAATAAATTATCCAACCTACTAGAGTCTGAGTGTGTGCGAGTGCACACATGGGTGTGTGCTGTGTGTTTGTTGCAGCAACATAACCTGTGTGTCCTTCCTAAATACGGAGTAGAGATAAAAAGGGAAAGGTCAGGACAAATTGCTCATCTTGTGTCGGCTGTAATACTTATCCTGACTGATACTGGAAAAAAAACACTGTGGTATTCTTTGGTTGGGAGTTACATGAGGCCGTTCTCGGTGCACACTTTGGTTTAAGATTTTAGCTACCAATGTCTATATTATCACCATTATTTTAAACATTTTGCAATATGTAGAGTATTGCGATAAGATATATTGTGATTTATTACCTTTTTCAACTGCAAATTATGCAGTCTGTCAACATCTGTTTTATCTAATAAGATACAGTTTTCACTCAGAGTTTTCATTCACATATCTTGAATTTAGAGATCAAGGGACCCCTCTGAAAATGGCCATGCCAGTTTTTCCTCGCTCAAATTTTGCGTAACTTTGGAGTGTTATTTAGCGTTCTTCCCGACAAGCTAACACGTCATGGTTGGTACCAATAGATTCCTTAGGTTTTCTAGTTTCTATAGGATACCAGTACCTTTACTAGCTTTAAGACTGAGCCCGCTACAACCTCTGAAAGACAGAATAGCGGCCGTCGGATTGTTAAGAGGTTAATAGTTTATGTAATAAGAGATCGATACTTGACGCCCGTGTATCAGTACAATATTGCCAGGCGAAATATCGCGATACTATGCAGCATTGATTTTTTTCCCCACACCTAAGGCACACATTTAAATGCTTGAAAATAATTAAGATGCCAAATACAACTCTCATAACTCTCATATTGTCTCTCGATAAATGTGACTCCTATACAGATGCACTAAAAATCTGCCAAGGTCGTGGCATACAGACAAAAAAACATTTGATGGATAAAATTCATAACAAAATCTAATTAAACTCATTACAAAATGTGCAGAACGTAGGAGATGACAGACTGTTGGAAGCAGTGGAGGACTGCAATGTCAAATGAAGCTCTATGTGGAAAGCTCAAGGTTACTGAATGGGGGATAAGCCAGCAAGGACATATTTGGTCAAAGATTGTTCATCGTAAATCAATGCTGAGAGACAAAAGGTATCTAGAGACCATGAGGTGTCACAGCACACTGCTATGGATGCCAATCACAATCTCAGTAGCACATTCAGTAACAGTGTGCTCTTTAGCTAATTTCCCACCTCCTACACAGCCATCTTGTCGTTAATGTAACAGCTACAATGCCTTTTTAATTCAGCAGCCAGAAATCAAGAAGAGGAATGCCATCATTTCTCATACCCACATTTTTTTGTCAAAATGTAGATGGTAGGTCACTGGAAGATGCAGAAAACAGGCGAGGAAAACTGTAACTTCTAATTAAAATTCATAGATTTTCACATTCTTAAACAGGAAAGCTATTAAAAAGCTGAAAAGTGATATGATTCTGCATCGATCTCCCAGGACAGTACGGTTATCATTGAGAGGACCTTGACAAGATAAATTAATCAGAGAATGACATGATCAGGTCTCATTTACTGCCAAGCTGACGTGAGCATGTGTGCACATATGAGTGTGTATACAACTTATAATTATCTTGTGAGAGGTAAACAATGACAGCAAGGTCAGCCTCAACTATATCTCCTACTGCTCTGCTAGCCAGTGTTGTTTTGATAATGACAATGACATTCAGTGTTTAAATATACAAATGAAGCATTATCTTATTAAATATGTGCTAATTTACATACATTTCCAGAACAGAAATCTGAACATTGGATAAAGCCAGGTTCATATTAGACATATTAGAGTCAAAGGTTTTTACAGAGGAAAATTTGATATGTCTTTTATTTTATCTCTGTAAATCAGAAAATAATTTCAACAGTAGGAATAAAATGTTATATAAACCAGGCTATGAATGACCTACAGTATGAACAAACCCCTCTGTAAAAACATTAAGAATATAAACAGGAATGAAACTGTAAAGAGAGTTTGAGAAAAACCTCATTTTGAGAAATCGGCCTTTAAAAGATATGGATTGTAAAATATCAAACATTTTGAAAACACTACAGGTGAATAGGGGGAAAGAAAAAAACTAATAGTTATTGCCATGAAACTTCCCCAGTTGATTACTTACATTAAAACAATTAGTTTTTGTATTAAGTTTTCTGAAATGTTATGTTTAAATATGCAAATGAGGCATTATCTAACGCTAACTTTTAGTGAATTTAGGAGAAATCTACAGACACAAATAGACAAAGTAGTAAAATAAACACCTAGATGTGTATTTTGGATGTTTACTAGTCTGAAAGAAGACATGTTATGGAAGCAAAATAGCCCAAAATCTCAAAATTGATCAGTGCATTAAAAACACTGTTCTTGCTGTAAGATGTGAAAGATTCAAACTTGCAGTATAACGCTGCAAAGTCAGTCAAATGTCATTCTAGTACATTAACAGATAAGTGATTTTAGTGTTTTATCTGGTGACCATCATATACATGTACTGTACTTTGCACTGTATACAATATGTGACCATGTTCTGTAGAAAAAGTCATGATGTGTTTTTTTTAAATTACTGACTGCCTTATTTACAGCAATTCTGATGTAAATCATGATTGGTGTAGTTCACCCACAAAGCGGGTTTCCTCCCCCTCTCACCTTGGTGGTGTCATCATGGGAACGTTGATAGCGTTTCCAGCGGCAACCGTAGATCCCAGTGATACATGACAAACACAGCTGGCGCTCATAGACCTGGAGGGGTTGGTGTTTCACCATGCTCCTTCAGTCAGTCCCGCTCCCAGAGCTCTAACATCCCACTGACCGCGAAGTATCCTGTCAGAAGAATAAGAAACACATATATGAAACGTTAGTATTAAAGTTGATTCAAACAACATGTTGAGACTAAACTGAACAATCCATGGAACAAACTGTTACTAGCGTAGCAGCATGTCTGGCACTTTGATAGAAAACACATGCTGACCTGAAAGGCAACATGCTTTATTACAAAGCCTAAAATTAAGCCCTTGTTTCCAAGCTCCCGTTTCCAATGACAACTGAGACTACTGCAAGCTTTCATCAATACGATCAAGGAAAAAAAAGAAAAGAAAATTAAATTGAAAAAGGCTTGGTGAGCCCACCATCTATTGAACATCACATTAAATTACAGTGACCATGAATATATCACACAGCCAGAACATATCTGGGTCAAAAGACAGCAGGCAGGCCCCTTCTCTCCCTTTTATGTTGTCAGGGCCATATAAAAAAACGCCAGGCAAAGAAAAGGCCAACAGGTGCAACAAGGATGTATTATAACAGTGACATTTTAGCAAACCCTTCAGCTTACAGTATACAAATATTTAATGGTAGACGTGGCAACTAAACCTGCAAGCAGAACAACACAACTTCTGTGTTGCAGTGAACCCAAACAACTCCACTACCCCCAGTGAATGAGCACCATGATACTTTAGATAAAACCCAGCACCCCTTTCACGCCTGTCTAATGCTGCATTAGTGACCATGGTAGGCAGTAAAACAGGCTGTGTTGGCTGTGAATAATCAGAGTTATAGCTCAGTCCTCCCATTGAGCTGCTGCTGATTCAGCACTGAGACTTCGCAATCAGCTATAATAACAATAATGATATCAGAGCAGTGCTTGGCTGTTATCCCAAGTTTACCTCACTCTCAAGAGACATGATGGAGCCTGTTGTGCTGCCTCAGATCAATCTGGGGTTGAAAGTGCATCTCTTGGTCATCAAAAGCATAAATAAACCATGCATAATTAATGTCATCTCTCTGCTGGTGAGAGTCAAACAAACACGATTAAAAGTGTACACACCTACAAATAAGGCATTACATTAAAAGCCATGGAGAGTGGGAAAAGCTTAATAGAAACCCAACACAGTACTTTGTTATGGTAATGGAAAAACTCTTTGCCAAGTAAAAAACACATTTCCCACATCTATAGATTGTTAATAGCTGACAGGACTGGGCGGCGAGATATCTGTATGAGTAGCCACAAAAGTATTAACAGTCATCCATGGAAAGAATTTGAGAAAATTGGATTTTTTAGAACTCCATTGATAGTTTCTACGTTTGACAAAAGTTCAATGTCAGCTTTATGTTGGAGGAAATGTGGGATGAGTGGAGATCATTCACATATCTTCTGGGACTGTCCAGTACTGCAGGGATTTTGGTGAGATATAAAAAGAGGAGATTGAAAAAAAATATTGAAAATTGCTATCCAAATGGATCTTGTTTTTTTTTTTTACTTCTGAGAACCACCCCAAAATGTAAAGGGTAAAGACCAAAGATATATAACACGGATACTTCTACCGGTTGCTAGAAAGATAACTGTAAATTGGAGGAAAGCGACCACACAAGCCCAATGCACTCAGAGACTGAAACAAGTCTACACAACAGAATATATGACAGCAAAAATGCAAATGAAGATGGACTTTTTTCTACAAAGATGGACTCCAGTTATGACATACTGGACTATATAAATGTTGGGATGTGGACCGATATACTAAAAAAGAAAAACACGAAAAAGAAAAAGCCGTGATACTGACTTTGAAATTCAAATGAAACTTCAATAAAGTTTAAAAAAGCAGGTTTCCCTGGAGCATTTTAACTGGTGATATTCCTCTTTCCTCGCAGTTTGTGGAGCACAGCTAGCATACGGCTACATCTGATGTCTCAGAGCATTTGTGCATGTTAACTACACTCTTCCTGCTGTAATCAGGCTGTCTCAGGCTCTGGGCAGCTGCTCATTAGCATCTGCTGCAGTGGCCATGTTTCCTGTTATTAGTAAAACTGCTCTGAGGAGGGCGGGCGTGACCCGAGGGTACTATGAACCTCGCCCACCCCAGCAGGACCACAAGGGTCTTGACAGGCAATCCTGCTCCTTAAAATTAAAAGTGCTGCACTTTAATCTACCACATACCGCGGCTGATATTACAAATGAGATTCAAACCCCTGATGCTGACATGGTCAATGTTGTGCTTTGCTGATACAGGACAAACTGTCAAACAACAGCAGGCATGGACCGGATGGATGCAGAGAACTGAGCCAATGTGTTATCAATAATCATCTTATCTAACTTGGAGTCTGCACTACCGTATCCTCATCAAGCTGTCAACCAGGGATTTAGACCTTGATCACATCAGGAACTGCTCGACTAGCATAGCGAACATCATAGCAAGTACGCCTGTTTGATGCTTCTTCTGAATAAATCATGTCTGTCGGATAGATGGAGATCACAGCTTTGCAAGCACACACTTTTAAGTCTTCAATCCTGCTAGCAGAGGGGCTCTAACACCTCTTCCTAACTGGACGCGATGCGAACATCAGATTTTTCAGTTTTTCCCAATGAAAATGTCCTAACCTGCTCCGTGTGTCAGCGAACAGGCTGACCAACGTGTCGTTTAAAAAAACAAAACAAAAAAAAACGCTCTATTTAAGCAAAGTTTCTCGCACCTCCAACCTATTTTCATTGGTCTAAATCAACGCCAACCGTTAATCAATATCACGCTCTCAATGTAATAGAGAGTGATATCGCTCATAGGATATCTGGACAATTTTTCGCGCTCCATTCGCCAGAGTTCGCTCACTCGCTGTATGTTAGGAAGAGGTGTAAGGATGGTGTTGCAGTCTGAGGGTCTGTGTAACAAAAAAAAAAATTCTGCAACAACTTATGAGACATGATGGAGCATGGGGATGGCCATCATATACCTCTATCATAATGTTCTACACCCTTATACACTCACAATTCACTTAATTAATTCATGTTTATTTCTGATTTATGACTAGAACAACTTGACACAGTGCTGAGCTGCATCTCAAATTAATCTTCAGGTTCCCAGCTTTCAGATGATGTACACCACTTCTATGTAACATATACTGTTTACTTGCCATCTCCCCCTAAAGACCCTCTGTACCTTCCTTAAAAGACAAAAACGAGTCTGGGTCTCTTAGGGTTAATTTGATTAAGATTTAATATGAATATTGGCAGGCCTGAACCACCTGTCAATGATGGTTGTGCATGATCAACAGCTCCTTACATAATGAAAAAATTGTGTCTGGGCATGCCAACCAAGCCCTCAAGACAGAAAAACAAGCGTGCAGCTGACACAGTGAAGCTCTGTTGGCTTGCTCATCAAGTAACAACCGCTTTCTGCACGTCGTCATGTTGTCACTTGTTGACAAATTATAGCGTTCAAACCTGTATCCACAGCAGTACCTCCATGTTGTTACAGCAAAGAGGCTCACGCGGTTTATGTAGCAACATGTTTACTTCTTAAAGCTTCCATTCATGCCAGTGTAGCAGCCACTTGTATCCTCAAAGTCAAAAATATCACACATCATCGCTACTTCAATTGAGCCGAACATCAAACAGCCTTTTAATTCAAACTATTTGATGTGAAATCTTATCATAATGAGGCAGAGCAGCACTGAGGCCACAGAATTGTCACCTTGAGCTAGCAGGCTCATTCATTTTTTACTTCCTAGTTAATATGCTCCGACCCTCATCCGAGCTGTATAAAGACAGAAGGAAAAGCGCTGCAATTAATCCTTTTATCAGCATGATGTCTTAGCAGAAACTCATCAGCTAAATGTGACCCAGTCAGTGGAGACGATTAAATCTTGAATAAACCGCAATGAATTGGCGAGTTAAATCCAGCACGAGCAGTAATGTTCTGAATCTCAGAGAGAATATTCATCCAAGAGTCTGCACTTGCACTCATATTTTGCCAACATTGATGTGACACCTCAGACCACAGTCAGTAGGTGCAGCAGAAGTGTGACCACCATGCGGGCTGCACTGTCACACTGACTCACCACAACAGAACCACAAAAGCCGAGACGATTGAGCAAAAAAATAAGAAAGACCATCTTCCTCGTGCTTAGTTTCAAATCAAAATTTCGAGTGAATACACAAATCTCGTCACCTACACTGCCCCATCGTGACTGAAATAGATTTAACAGGTGAAATCAGCAAGTGAAGCAGCTTCTCTAACATTTATGTCACAAGTTGTCTGAACGAGAAGACAAGATAAGGATAAGGGTTGTATGAAAAACCCCAAAACGGCTGTTGTCATCCCCTTTTCTGCTGCCTCATTTCCTCCAATCAAAGGCTCCGCGAGGGAAAACAGTCTGCAGGGGAGGAAATGCTTCAGCAGTTTCCCAGCAGAAAACAGTGTCTTCTTCTGACCAGGGAACTGAGCGAGAGGCCAAGAGGCAGAGGACTATGGGATCGAAGGCCAACCCAATAACGAAAAAGAGAAGATAGTTCACCAAAATAGGGACAAATTATGCTTCTCAACCAGCGCAAGGTCACTCAAAACACCACTGTAATGTACAGAGAGTTGACAAAATGACAGTAATACCTGGTCTAATTTTTAATAATGCTGTGAAGCTCGTAATGTTCAATTACTGACTTTCTTAGAGAGGTAATTGGCTAATTTTACTGTTCCCAACTTTATTCAACTGGTGCATATATTATATATATTACACTACAGTGTAAAGTGTTCTTGTTCATATATATTACTATACAGTTGAACCAACAACTGCAGCTGAACTCAGACAGATGACATCCTAAGCTTCACAAAGGTAATGTTTATTATCAGCTGTTCCTGATATTTTATTGAGCGCTGTGTGTTAGAGGTACAGTGTGTAGGATTTGGTGACATCTAGTGGTGTTGTTGCAGATTGCAACCAACTGAGTACCCCTCCGCTCACTCCTCCCTTTCCAAGACTGCGGTAACGTGAGCTGCCGAGTGCAAAACAGTGGTAATGCCGCTCTCCACACTCAGAGGCCATCCTTTCCCTAATAACACTACTTTAGGAGCAACGTAAGTCAGACAGCGGCTGGCGGTGCCACTGTTTTAAAGTTCGTTGGAGAACTACGGTGGCCTTCAGGTAACGTAAAAACGTGAAAGGCTCTCTCTAGGGCCAGTGTTTGGTTTGTCTGTTCTGGGCTACTGTAGAAACATGGTGGTGCAACATGGCGGACTCCGTGAAGAGGACCCGTTCCTTATGTAGATACGAGGGCTCATTCTAAGCTAACGAAAACACAACAATTCTTATTATCAGGTGATTATACACTAAAGAAAACATACTTATTAATATTATATTCCATTTCTGAAAATAGATCCTCCTAATTGTTACACACTGGTCCTTTAAACTGCATTTGCTGTTACCACCAGTAAACAGGGTGTTACTAGAGTAAAGCTTCGGTTATACTTTCCGCAAGGACGGCCGCACAGACATGAGCTGACGTGGAATCATGGCGAGGAAGCGTTTGAATCTTTTATACTCCGTGCGGATTTCACAACAAAGTAGATTTTTGCATGACACAGTGACACATATTTAAGAATTTTGCAGAAACAATGGCAAGACTAAATGTGAACACCTTGGTGACACTGACAGTAGAGTAAATCTTTACTTAAAAACAACACCCTAATCTCCATTTAGTCTTTTGCAAATGGGCCTCCACTTAATCTCTTCCTGATCCCCGTCATGTTTGAATAATCTGAATTGCTTATTGAGATGAGCAATGGAGCACCATGGAGACTCGGCTGAAGCATGTGGCAACAGAAGATGCCTGGGAGGGAGTCGACTAGTGACACATGGGTGATAAAGACCGTTATAACAAGCAATGAGAGAGTAATTATATCGGAGCTATTAAAGCTGGCTCAGCACTGACAGTCGAGTGCTCTCGCTGTAGAAAATATGCAGAGTCTTGGCAATATTTAAAATGAAGTCATGAAAGATCCTTTGCCTTCCAAGAAAACTCTTGGTACTGTTAGCTCATGTTACTCACCTCCTCCTCTGTTTAAACTAAACAAACCAGTGTTTATAACAGTAACATTACAGGCTTTTATGAATTGGCCAATCCATTTAAAAAAAGATTTTTTAGTTTAAAGTTTAACTTAAAATATGATGTGACCAGGACACCCTGTATTACACAAATAATCTCTGATCAAATAACCTAGAGAAAGGCAGACTTTCACTTGATCAATCCTGAAAGGTGACAGATAAATAAGAGCGGATCATCAGCTTTGTAAACAGAGGTGAGCACAGATAATATAGATAAGACACCCACTAATGCAGGATAAGCTGCTCACTGCTTTCTTTAATTCATCTTTCCATGTGACAAAGCCAGTGGAGTTTCTTGAGAAGGCAAAAGTCTGGAGACGTGTTCTTACTGGCCAGACGTAGACTACATAATATAACTCCTTCAAGTGCTCAGGTAAAGCAAGGGGAAACTAAGGTCACTTAATAATACGATTATATTAAGTTAACTCACAAAGGAGAGCTGTGGATCAGTCTAAGCTCTCTAAAGTAAGACTGTAGAACATACATTAAATCCCAGCAGGAGAGTCTCAGCACTTGATTAAAAAGGAAAAAAAAAAGGTTTTCTGCTTAGTTCATGTCGTTCTCACACGGCTAAATGACTTCTGAGGCCCGCAAAGCATCCGTTTCATTAAGTTTCTTCTACCTGTATAATGAAAATAATAAATCAGACAACAAACATGTATCCGCCATCATGTGCTGACAGTCTATAGGCCCGGACACAATGTCGGAGAGCATCTGTCGCCCTAGTTTTTGCGGTGTGTCCCGCACCGTCGGCTCTACTCTGCCCAAGCTCAGGAAAGGAGCGTACAACATACTTCTTTCTGGTGGTCTTAAAATGTTGCATGTTGCAATGTATTAACAATACAGTGCAATATATAAGGAGCTTTTTTTAATCAGTGCTGCAATTTGTTTCTGCCACTTCAAATAGAAAGCCTCTGCATTACCCAACAACAACAATGTTCGGCATGTTTCCATCTAATCCCGAATGCAACCGTAAATATTATCAGCTCAACACAAGTTATCCACATAATTCTAACCAAACCCTAAATCACTCCCATGAGTCAGTGTGGTTGAAGAATTAATGGCCACAGCTTCCAGCCCACAGCTCCTGTTCATCCCTAGTCTGACATTAAGTCCCACCACAAACCACTCTCAAATTGTCTGGTCAGCTGTGCCAGTTAGTGACAACTAGCGCACATAAGAGGGAAGCTGATTTGAGATAGTGATGAAAACATCATCTTCCTCCCTAAGCCTTCCAGTCATGAATCCACAGGGGGAGACTGAAACAATTACTCACAGCCTGCTTACAGTTTACCAGTTTTATATGAATTATGTATCCACTCTATATCCAGGCATCTGGAGTTAGGATTAACTGGGCATTTCATAGCTTTAGGAGGCAAATAACTGATCTATGGTAGAATTAATCACAGCCATTGATTCCACTTTGTTTGGTGCACCTTCAGATAGGAGGGTGTTTTGATTAGCAGCCTGCTTTCATACAGTATTGTAAAGAGGAAGGGAGGGATACTGATTAGGTAGCTGCAGGTAAGCAAAAGTTAATAAGCACCGACACTGCAGAATGAAGTTCATCCTGGCTAACAAGCAGTTTGTTAGGAAAGGTTGATGTCAGGGAAGTTATTCCGAGGTCTTCATCCAGATTCAACAACAAATGGTCAGCTGGATTCAATAAATTGAGAATGAACTGGCACATACATGTGAAGATGTGTTATGTGATTTATGTTTTTACTGTTTTCACTTTCATGCACAGACTAAACATATTGCATGAGACTCAGTATTGGCAGATAATCAATATTAAAATAATCTGATCCACCTGGGCCGGGGCAAAAAAAGGTGATGCACATGCTTTGTAAGGCTTTTGTTTATGCTCGCACGAGGCACGGACCTCCACAGATGGCGCACGCACATGTGTTGTTCTTTGCAGTATTCTCTGCAACGCCAGAGGGCATACAAACAAAAGATGCTGTGAAGAAGTTAACGAGCGTGATCTGCAAAACGCCATAAACCAAACTCCTCAATGCCGAGGAGGACTTGTAATTAACTGTAAACTCATATCTCATATTCATGGACATACTTTATCAGTTTTATACAAACAGGGACTGTTTGTAACTTCTTACAAGTATAAATCAATCCGGGTCGGTGTCCCATGCGCGCTCGCGTGCGGCTACGCTGTTCAGACAAGACTCCAACACAAACTACACGGAAGCACCAAAGTTATATCTAGTGAAGCCCGTCTTGCAAAACAGTGTTGGCCACGGTCGGAGGACGCAGGGGAGACCGGTCTCCACGGCTGTAGTCTCTGCTGTGCTCTGCTCCTCTGCCTGCCTGCATGCCTTCACTCAGCTCGCTCTGAGAATATCTAGTGAAATAAATGCTGCAGCTCCTCCAGACCAACAGAGGTTTTTCCGTGTCTTGTGAAGTGACGGGGCTCCGCAGAGAGTAATGGTATCGTCTCCGACCGGGTGCCGGTGTCTCCCCTGTTCCCTCCGGCTGCGGTCAGGAGGCTGAGGCAGGAAAAGCCAACACTAGGATCAGCATTGATTCATGGAGAGACCTTCGTCTGGTCAGCTAACATTACTGCCAAGCAGCTGAAATATAGAGTGATATTGTGGTTTTAGCTGACGTGTGTCGCCTCACTGTTTTGAGCGATGCTCGTTCATGTCTATGTAGAGCGAGCACAAGCGCGAGCCCGACGCTGACTTTCATCGACTTAACGGCCACAGGTGTCGTTGTTAACAAGCATTTCTGATTCTTACAAACAGTCCCTTTAAGATTTGAAAAATCCTTTAGTGTGAGCCAGCCTTAAGCTGACAGAACAGGCGGCTGTAAAGTGCATCTTTTAACAGAAGACATGAGGCAACGTGCACCGACACCTCTAAAGCTCTTTGTCAGCTTGGTGACCTTAAGAATATTCCTCGACACATTCCTCAAGGATATTCATGAGAACAAATACCGTTTCATTTCGAAGCATACAAGACCTGAGGCAGGATGAATATTCAGTAACATAAAGTTTCTCTAGCTCTCTCCAGCTTTATGACATCAAGATGAAAAAAAGAATCGAGTATTCAACACATACTTGTTGAGAGGCGCCGGTGCCAGAATATTCTGGACAGACGAATGAGGATAGAGGGGTATTGCCAAACGCTTACACAATTGTGTTAATGTCCTTCCTGTGCCGATAATACTGGACAGGTCATGATTTGCATCTAATGAGTATTGACTATGAAACCGACAGATCCATTTGTATAAATAATCTTGAGTAATTGTGTTCTCTGGGACATTAAGAAAGCTTTAGAAACAACATAAGGGACAGAACAGCATGATGGAGCACAAACAACAGCTCACTGTTAGAGAATGATTGGGGTCTTCTTCTGGCCAACTGAGCCGAGCAGTCTTCACAGCAGCTTACAGTACCAGAGTCGTACATTAAACCCGAGATTTAAAAGACTCCAAGATTTTGCCATACAAGGTAGTGAGCAGTGCAGCTGAGAAAGAAGAATTATTGGGAGGGAATCTTACTTTTCAAACTGACCAACAGCATGAAATAATGGCTGAAAATCCGTCAACTAGAGTTTTATGGTGCCTTCAAATGAAACTCGTGAGCTCGTGTTTACAACATGGGAAGTCATGTAGACGATATGCTTGGCGTTCAAGTGTTTAAGTCGTGAAAACACCGCTGCTAAGCAACAACAATATTAATGTTACTGTCGGCATCTAGAAGCCACAGAGGCTAACAATTTAGCAAGCGGGGAACATTATGCAATAAATGCAAAGGCATAATGACAAAGGAACAAGATGAGGCCATTGGGAATATCACCGTTTTCCTCTGACATATTATAAAATTATGAAGAAAAACAATATACGACTAAAATTAAAATATATTCCCTTATTATGCACAAAAAAAAAGAACTTCCATGATCTCCGCCATTCCTGATAACGTCAACAAACATGCCACTTTCAGAAACTTTCCACTTACGAGGTCATGAATACCACATGAGGGGGGCGTTCATATGGGCTCAACTCGTGAACACGGTAAACACGACCCCATTTGAAGGAACCAACAGCAAACAAACAACGGGCAACAGAATTAGTAAAGCTGGTGGTAGAAGAACTTCCACACAATCTGACACATCAAACTGACAGCTCGTCAATCTGAAAAAATATGGGTCAGAGATAATCCGAGTAAAAAATCATCTAATCACCCTCCATTAGTGTCTTCAAATGAGAACATTGACAGCAGGAAGAGGAAGTGCCATTACTGTCACTTATTTCCATTATTAGAGCTGAACAATATGAAATAAATGACTGGGAGACGAGGAAGAAATCCACCCACTCATTTCAGTGCGGACAAAACAACAGTGGTATAAGTAGGTCAAGTGATGTGTGGAGATATTGCTCTCATTTTTCATCTGGGAGGTAAAAATAACCTCTAAAGAGTGGGCTTCACCTTATAGTATGAAGCCTCCTTCATGGACTGAAGGACGGTTTGATGATCTGATGGAGAAGTGATCTGGCTTGATGCTGCAGGGACAGTGCTTGACAAAGAAATGTGGATATAGTGAACAATAAAGCCATATTAGGAGCTTTCCAGAGCCTTGAGGATGGAGGGGTTGCTCATTATTGATTTAGGTATTTCAGCCAGGTACTGCAAATACTGCTTCTCCCCGAAGGCCTCACCCAATGTACCATGAAAATAGGAATGTACAGTTTGAGCAACATCTATTAGGTTTCATCTATTAGATGTGGAGGCCAAAAGGCGGAAGGATTCCTGTGTTTTGGAGCATGCCGCAAGGGGACCACCCAGACACACTGGAGAGGAAAGCGTACAAGGAAACGCCAAAGTCAACTTTGTGGGGTTTGAACCCAGCTCCTTCCAGCTGTGAGGTGACCGTGCTAACCTCTGATCCACCATGCCACTGTTTAGGCAGCTGATGGTGTGTGGGTTTGAATAATTATCACCTTAAAAGACTGGATGGCTTAATCTACATGTGCACCACACTTCCCTCATCAGCTTTAGTACAGCCTGTGATTTCGGATGTCTGGAGTAAAAGTGAAGGGAAGCACCCACAGAGAAGAATGCCAGGCTACGAAGAGCTAGCAGGACGGACATGTCTAGGGAGACCGGAGCCGAATGTCTGCGTCTTCGCTGCCCACACAACTTTTCAAGCTGACAAGAATCCATAAATAACAGCTAAATGCTCTGGTGTCACGTGGTAAAATTAGATTCCACAGTGGTCCTTCAAGCTAAATGCTTCCATCAGCAATGTTAAGATGCTAAACTGGTGTAATGTTTACCATGTTCACCATCTTGGTTTGGCATATTAGCAAGCTAACATTTGCGAATTAGCACTAAAAACACAAAGTAGGGGAGAGGCGACTTTTCAGATAAACGTCATTTTAAAAGATAACGTTACAGACAGAAACAAATTAACTCACATGTGTGTTCTGTCAACACCAGGTGTTATTTTGTACAAATGTGGAACAACTTCGGTATAATTTGACTTTGAATGGATGTTACTTTTGACACTGTCAGCTGGGAACGAAAGTAACAACAAACAATGTCCTTGTTAATATGTGATTGCAAACATATGTCCTTTATCTTTATAAAAAAATATAAAATTTCATTTAAATTTGAATTTTCAATTTCATCGAACGTTTTACAAAATCAGTATAACTGTTAAACAGTGATTCAGCCAATTATTGATAATAACACATTTCATTTTGTTGTTTGACTGTACAGTAACAATGGTGTAAAGGGATGAAGGAAACATCGGTTACTTTCTTCCAAACAATGACTCCTGACAGTAGAACCCGACTTGCTGCTATACTGACATGTCAAACTTCAGGATGTGTTAAAGTACTAACTAATCTGTCAAATGATCATGACTGTGACTCATGAAACAATAAACAACCTGTCACTCACAAAAAATACCGCTTGAGTGAATTTACTTTCCGTGATCCAAAACAGCGTTCTGGTTAACACACCGCGACGGTATGATATATCCAAGCAAATGTTCGCAGTTCAGGTATGTGTTGCGTGCTGTACATGCTGATTTATTTTGGCATATCAGACACGTACGGGCTCAAAGGAAATCGCTCTGTTACTTTTGTACCGCGTTACTTTCATATGGGCTCTTCCCTACAGCTTAGGCTGAAGGGAATGTCATTTTGCAGGTATTTAGTCATAAACCTGATGATGGCCCTAGATAACAACATGAATGTATTTACGAAATTTTGTTTAAATCCATCAAAAGTCAGTAGTATTCATTCTCAGGGGGACCATGATTGTCTTTACCAAATTGCATGGCAATCCATTAAGTAATTGTTGTGATATTTTAGTCTGGACCAAAGTGCTGGACTAATGGACGGACTGACATATAGCCATGCCACTAGAATGGCTAAAAATGCAAATGCATTAAGAAACCAAGAGTGACAAGTGCAAAGGTGAAAACTAGAGATTTCCGACATCTTTTCTGTTTGTATAAAAAAATAAACACAATGTAGATATGGTAGGGAGAGAAATGCAGGGGGATAGAGGGTGTTTTGGGTGGAGCCAGGGGGAAGAAGACGGGCACTTTGCCTATTTCGTCACATCAACTTGAGTGTTTTGGGTGTTATAACGAGCAGCAGGTCTACAACATCTTGATCCTATATTCAAGCCTTATATGAAGAGGTTTCTTTTCTTTAAACAGCTTTATAATCACTCTTTCATCTGGATTTGATGTTCCTCCTCTCTGATTATTAAAGCTTTGATAGTAAAAGAGAACAAAGCTTTGAGCTTCCAGGCTCAAAGCTCTCCTACCATATTAGCAGCTTCAATTTACAGAAACTGCCTGTCCCAGCTATCCAAGCATGTAATTATTAATTCACCAAACTGTTCATAAAATGCTCCATGAATTTGGTAATGACAGAGAAAAGCGTAGGCAGATATTTTTGGATACATTTTACTGACTCTTGATAAAGTTAATGGTCCATTTTACATATCTGTGAAAGAGAGTAATAGCATATACAGTCCATTACAACCACTTGTCAGAGCTCCGCAGCCTACCAAAAATGCTTTTCAACCAAGGCTCCAATTACTTTTTTTTTTTTTACAGTTCCCCCATATAGTTGAACCTACAGTATTTTATTCAACAACTGTTTCTGCTTTCACAGCTGCTTTTGCCATAAAATGCCAGTCAACAGAGAGGAGTGTGTGGGGCCTCTGACCAGTCAAAATCACTGTACTGAGAATGTACTGAAATCAGTGACCGTACCTTTTGATGGGATGAAAACTGTGTGCTTGCCACTTCATGGTGCATGATTATAGTGCTGCCAGGCAGAACATTTTGAAACTACTTTCAACACATCACTGTTTCATCCTGGAGCAATGCTTCCTAAACTCATTTGCTATGACCCAATGCTTCCCTGCTTTCTGCTGTGAGGCTAAAAGAAATATAAAGCAACAGAGAGCCGACATCCCGTACCTTCCGGTGGACAACCATGGGACCTTATTACGGAAAAAATATGAACGGTAGTCAACGGCGAGAGGCAAATATTTGTTTTTATCCTGTTTGAATTTCGCCATGAATCACACATATGATGTTTGTCAATTTAAAACATAATTTTGCAAGTCGCAGTTTGATGTAAAACTGTTAAAGTATAAGACCGTGAAAATATGTTTGAAAGACTACACACCCAAAAGTCGCATAAATGACGTCTCTCTAGCTGAAGCTATGATTCTTGTGTGTTTTCTACTGGGATGTACTCGCATGAGCAACGGGTCTTGTTCGTTCTTTCGCTTTCTGGCTGATATAAATACCAGGAGTCGCTGGATAAAACACATCAGGTAAGATAACGTTGCATTTGTGCGTGGAACATAACTAAGTTAGCTAGTGTTGGTGACGTATATTGTGCGAGACGAGAGATGTAGTTCACTGAGCGGTTTCACACAAAACTAAATGATACTACGACAAACTGCAACTTTCTTGACATGCAAAATTACTTGCTTCACCTCTCTATGGCAGAATCAGTTATATCTCGACCCCACGTGGCCTGTCTGCCTGTTAGGGTTGAGAGAAAGTATTCTGGTTCCTAATCATAGGTGAAACTGTAGTGCTGATACTGTGGCCTGGAAAGCAAACAGCTGACAAAGACATCCGTGGCATGCAGAGACACGGTGGGAACCATTGTTGTACTGTGTGTGTGTGTGTGTGTGTGTGGCAAATGGACAACTCCGTTGGCTTAGTTCACTCCGGCCTCTTCGGTCTGACTGTTGGAGGCGGTGAACTAGGATGTTTTATCAAATGTGCCATCTGTACGTCTACATGAGGGCTCTTCACCACCATCTGTGTGTTGACATCACAGTGAGCTCTGTCCTCTACTGTGACTGCTGTCTGAGCCCGGGAGGCAGGGCCAGACGAGCAGGTGCCGCTATGGTGAACTTAGCTTTCTGAAAGGGAAACTGAGCTTTCTCCTTATATGAACATTTGGCTTCTTTACTTCTAGTCCAGGGATTACACAAAAGCAACACAACTGTATGGTAAATACAAGTAGAGTATAAGTCTGAAATAATGTGAAAAACTACTTGCAGGCACTGACCATATAAAAAACTATAAAAGTCTATTTTTTCTCAGCTGGTCAATGTTTGAACTCCCTGGTGGTGGGTCTCAAGTGGTGGGAATATCCCCAAGAATGAAAGAAAAACAAGCAGACTTGTTATCCAGTCAAGTAGGTATTTTCTGCCTCTTTTCAAAGCGTAGCCTCAGCTTTGACAAAATAACTATGTAGTTTGTCTGAGCGCTGGACTTTGAAGACAGCTCAAGTTTCAAACTAGTAAAGACAGCGAACCAAAGTCTCCTGTGTTCCTACGGGGGTTCAATTAATAGCAATTGGCCTCGGGAATGTTACCTGCACAAATAAGGTGAGGCAGAGAAAGTGAAGTTTTCTCTGACTTTGATTGTGGGCTCCCATTTGACAACAATTTGTCAGAAACCACAGTCCTTCAGGTAACGACCTCACACAGATTTGCTAACAAATGCTGAACTTATCCATAGTGACAGGATCTGCTGTGCATTGCAAATATAAAGCACGTTTCACACAGCAGGGCTCCAACCTTCTCGGGAGCAGGGTGAAATGACGCTGGAACAAACCAGTTGTGTCTGTAAATGTGAGCTAACCCTTATTTGTTTAACTCACAATCTGTTACTGCAGTGTAAAAATATCAATCCAGGAATTGCTGCACTCAGCATGAAAGTAATCACAGTATCAGCTACATGCCTCGCCTAACATATGAGTAGAGATATGAATTAATAAACTCAGCCCACCATGTTCTCTGACAGATTGAAAATTGCCAACTGAAAGACGCTGACTAAGTGATATCACATGCAGATAAAGAGCTGACTTGTCAATTGGTCTTGCCACCATGTTAGCCAATCATCCAACTTGTTGATGATATTCTATGGGCAGAAATATGTGTCACTAGAAACTGAATTTTCGCTTCGTCCTCCCCGCCGCCAGGAGACTACTTCGCCGGGAGGAAAGCATGCGGCAGCTCCGGGAGACGAGACGACCTTTCAGTTAGCGGTAGGGGTGTAACGATACATTGATCGATCTGGATCGATATATTGATTCAATGATCAATGTCATTTATGCAAAGCAAAAACATTGATACATATAATCATCTTTGAGATACGCGCCTTTATTTTGAAATCCCCATGGCAGATCCAAGCACGCCCTTCCTACAGAGCCCAGAAATTGAATTATCAAATCATATTTTAGTTGCTTTTTGTGAGTTTATATAAATATGATTGTGTTAAATGGGCATATAATATTGTCCAACATTGATTGCAGGCCCCAGAATCAAAATCAAATCGTGACAGACTTTGTGATATCAGCAAATATCGTATCATTGTCCAAAGAATCAATATAATTTTACACCCATAATTAACGGCTGTAGCAACTCAGCGCCGAAGGTCATTTTTTACAAGTCAGATTTGCACTCCCTCTGGATGATTCTGCACAGCTTCAACAGATCTTACAGATGTGTTTCTTTTGGTATATGAAGCTAGCAAATAACCTATAGGATACTGCATCTATTGTATACATTTCTCTTCTTAGAAACAGCTATTTAAGGATACAGTACAACAACATATAAGTACACAGTGTCTGTTATATAAGCAGAGCAAAGCAGAATGTCTAGGACACAGAATCAATGCTCGACTCACAAATGGACAATAGCGTCCGCTCTAGTCAGCAGCACAGCTACTTTCAAATCAGCAGCAACACGATAAAGAAAGATTAAGAAGAAATTGTTTAAAAGCTCTACAACATATCTACAAAACCGTGTGTCAAAGAGTCAGTAAGAAGTAAGTGGATTACTGCTGTGAACACCACATTCCTCCCTGTTCTGACCTATTACATCTCCCTCTATTCTCCATATATTCTCCTAAAACAACATTTCTAGGGTGATCTTTAAAGCACTTTTCAATACAAGCCCAAGCCTTTTCAGCATAGCTGTACATTTTTTTGAACACAACACTGTACCCATATCTCACTCTATTCCAAGCAAATTTGAAAACTGAAACTGTAGAAATGGATATGTTATGTCACCCTTTTCCCAGCTTACCTCAAAATGTCAACCTTTGTATCATTTTGTCAAAGTCCCTCAGCTGAAACTGGAGCAATCTGAATGTCAAGAGTGATGTTTAGTTTCTCACGTGGCATACAAGATGAGTTTCAATGTCATGATCCGAAAACATTTTCATAGTGCTGGCTGCCCTCAGGACAGGAGCCCAACTTACTATGCAGAGGCATCTACAGTACGGTCAAAAACAGTATTCGGCACCCTCCACTCCGAAGCCCTCCAATCCATTTATAGATGTCGTAAAAAAGTGATAAAAAAAAGAAAACAACCTTGCACAGACTTTTTAAAGTCTTGACTCGTCCTGAGTCATCCGTCTATTGAAACAGGTTGTAATCCCTTCTAAAGTAATTATTGACATGCCTAGATAGATTCACATACATGTCATCTGTCAACTGGAATCTATAAAGCAAATAAGTGTGAGCTGTTTTTACTGGAGGTGTGGTAGTGACAGATGGAGAAGTGTTAACATGGTCAAGAGATGATGCACCAAACGGCCAAAGATTTTAACCTGATGAAACTCCGACATATTTACTAGATTAGGGCTGCAACTCACGGTTATTTTCATTGTTGATTAATCTGTTGATTATTTTCTTGATTAGTCGATTAGTTGAAAAATGTTGATCAGTGTTTCCCAAAGCCCAAGATGACGTCCTAAAATGTCCACAACCAGTGCTCGAGATTAAGGCCCTGACACACCAAGCCGACGGTTGATTGTCGGACAGTTTGGGGCCCATCAGTGAGCATCTGTCGGCCTAGTTTTTTTGGTGTGTTCCACACCGTCGGCTCTTGTCTGCCAGTGTCTGAGGTTTTTTGGCTGACTCAGTATGTTGAATCGGCGGCGGTGTCCGTCTGATTGGCTGTTCAGCTTAAACGAATCAGTGCACAAGAAGAGAAACGGACGTGAGGAAAACAAGTCAACGAGTAAAGTCAAGAGGAAAAACACAGAAGGCTCTTCTCATGTTTCATCTTCATCTCATCTGATCATTCCAATACACGGATATGTTCACAACGGCATGGTCATCTAGAATGAAGCTAAGTGGTGAGTGAGCGTGGTGTAAAAATGGTCGGCAAACGCTGCTTTGTTCCATGTACCTATCATAACAACGGCTTGTATATCCACAGCCCTCGGTCTTCCGGTTTCCCTTTTTGAATGACGAACACTACCGTGACCTGCTGGTGTGGAGAGTTATTTCCTCTCACACATGCGCAGAACGTCCGTGCTAACTGGCCGTCAGCTGTAGTCTTTGCGGTGTGTTCAGATGCAACTTGTCAGCCAAAACAAAGACGACATGAGGCGACGCAACAGGCGGCGTTTGTTGCTGCTAGTTATCTGACGTCGGGTTGGTATGTCCCCAGCCTTAAGGGCATCCTGGGGCCGAAAAAATATGATCAAGGAGGATGAAAGTTAATTTTGGGACAAATTTGGGACGAGAGTTGAAAGAAAAATACCCGTTATATTAGAATGAATGAATGGCAATGAAAATGACTGCACGTTTTATGTAGCGCACAGTTATTATTAAACCTGCACACAGCTGTCCACAACTAAAAATATTCACATTTAAAAAGCTGGAATCAGAGAATTTCGCTTTTTTCTAAAAATCGATTATCAAAATAGTTGGCAATTCGTTTATTAGTTGACGACTAATCCTTGTAGTTCTATAGATTAAATTCCCTCTGATTAAGTGCTACATAATTTAAAATTAATAAGCAACACAGAACACTATGCAATCTTTTCTTGGAATACCATCATACCAGGAACACCCAAATGACAATCCTTCATCCTTCACAAAAAATAATGGGGTCATGAATTATGCAGGTAAGTGGGATAGGTGCTGTGCATGAGTGAACACAAATGCACACTCTGCATTCAGCCTCTGTTGCTTTACTTGCATTAAGCCGCTACACATGCATTTATTATTCTGTGATAGACATAAACTGGTGATGGGCAACTCATGTGTTGTGAATCAATCCATAGGTTCACCAAAAAGGGAAACAACATCATGGGCGTGTCCCATGTCTTTGGGTGCACATGAGACCACCAGTGAGCAGTGGGACAAGTACTGAGCTTAAAGCATGTGATGGGTAAAACTAGAGCTGTCAGAGTTAATGCGATAACGCGTTAAGGCAAAATTGTTTTAACTCCACTAATGTCTTTAACGCAATCGATCTTGTGGAGGTTGTAGCGGCTCTTGTAACTGTAGGCTCAGTTTTAAAGCTAGAGTAAAGATACTGGGATCATATGAAACTATAAAACCGAGGGAATCCATTGATACAACCATGTCATACTAGCTCATCACAAAGGAGGTTAAATACAGTAAACTGACAACTCAGATGTGTGAATCAAGCCATAGGTTCACCAAAAAGAGACACTTCATCATGGGCGTGTCCACATGTCTTTGGGTGCACATGAGACCACCAGTGAGCAGTGGGACAAGTACTGTGATGGGTAAAAACACGTGGTTATAGCTATAATACACTAAATAGGCATTAAAGTGAGGATGCCAACAGAGCCCAACCTCTAAATATAAAGCAGGAAAGAAACATCCTAATGGGATGGGGAAATTTGCAGTGTACAGCAGCTAAGGGGATAGTGCAAAAAACAAGATGCATCAGCTAACACAGTAAAAAAAGAGCTAAACAAAGTGTAACAAAAATATGATACCATTTAAATAGAAGGAAGTATAAAAATAGGAGCAGTATATATAGTATTGACAATAAACAGACTATTAACAAAATTGCACAAGTGGAAAATGATATTGCACAGTGAGAATGAATTAATGAATGAATGAAATTCCACCTGAAAATATCAGGTTATTGTCAGTTAATTTTTATTCATTTATGTATTATTTTATTATTTTTCAATACTTGTTCCTTGACCAGTTTTACTTTATTTGTATTCACTTTAAATGTTATCTTTGCTATATGTTGTTGCCCAAGCTCAACCTAAAGTTGTATATACAGTATTGACAATTAACAGACTACTAACAAAATTGCACAAGTGGAAAATGATATTGCACAGGGAGAATGAATGAAATTCCACCTGAAAATATCAGGTTATTGTCAGTCTTTTGGTGTTCAAGTGGTCTACTGGGAGCAGTGCTGGTTGTGGAGTCTGACAGCTATGTTAGCTTAGTGTTACCATGGTGAAAAACTGTTATTAACTAAACATTATAAATGGTAGTGAGGAATGTAACAGCAAAATGTTGCAAAAAATGTTCTGAAAGAATAAAACAGGCTACAAATGTTGCTTTAAAACTCCCAGACAGGTAAAAGGGATACAAACAAACCAAGCGACTCACCTGTCTGAGGGCTGCTCTTTGATTCCAGGTAGCTTTGTAAGTTTCTCTTTCTCTTCTCCCAGGTGAAATGTCTCCTCCCAGAGACAGTCAAACAGGGACAACCCGGTGTCAAAGGTATGAGAGAGAGAGAAAGAGAGGTGGGTGGTCGGTGACGAGAAATGCTGACAAAGTTTTTACACCGAAAACAAAGAAGCAGCCGGTTGAGAGCCGATGGGTTCACGGTGTCAGCAGGGCGTCGGTTATCTAGCTATAAAAAGAAGTCATATTTGTTCAGTTCCTCCGTGTTTTTCGGTCCTTTTCTGCAGAGATAAAGCGTGACTCCTCGTCTCTCTGTGTTGAGCAGCGATACTCACACACACCGGCAGAGTAACTCAGTGTAGTGGACGGTGGGAGGAGTGAGTGTCGGTGTTTTTATCTCCAGCCCTCCTGGAACAGAGAACAGAGAGAGGAGCGTCACAGAGCTCACTCTCTCAGGTCACACACATAACCTCGTTTTAATTCACTAAACAGACCGACATTTATTATTTATTTATTATCTGACATTTAGATGATGTTCACGAGGTCTTAAATGTCATTGCGATCATTTATTGTCACCTTATTAGTGGGAGGAATCGAAGCCACCACTAAAAACTACCATCATTGGGTTTCCCCAGCCGTCTGATCGTGCGTAAGCAAAAATTCCGATGTGACTTGAATGCAACAACGTGCAGCAAAAAAATGCATTTTATGAATCTGTTTATCATCTTAAAAGCATACTTTGATACACTTTGCTGATAGTGACTGATAATTTAAAAAATGCAGTTTTGCTTGTTGACACATGACAAATATTAAAGAGGACCTATTATGCTTATTTTCAGGTGCATACTTTTGTATTTTGGGTTTCTACTAGAACATGTTTACATGCTTTAAAGGGACTGTTTGTAACTCCTTACAAGTATAAATCAATCTGGGTCGGTGTCCCATGCCTGCTCGCGTGTGGCTACGCTATTCAGACAAGACTCCAGCACAAACTACACGGAAGCAACCTCTGCTGTACTCTGCTCCGCTGCCTGCCTGCTTGCATTCACTCAGCTCGCTCCACCTCACGTGCATGCTTGCACACTAGACACTGCAGAAGACTTCGTAGCTCTGAGAATATCTAGTGAATGTACAGTGGACGTTTGTGCAGAAATAACTGCTGCAGCTCCTCCAGACCAACAGAGGTTTTCCATGTCTTGTGAAGTGACGGGGCTCCGCAGAGAGAAATGTTATCGTCTCCGACCAGGTGCCGGTGTCTCCCTCCGGCCGCGGTCAGGAGGCTGAGGCAGGAAAAGCCAAAACTAGGATCAGCAGTGGTTTGAGCTGACGTGTGTCGCCTCACTGTTTTGAGCGATGCTCGTTCATGTCTATTTAGAGCGAGCACAAGCTCAAGCCCGACACTGACTTTCATTGACTTAACAGCCACAGGTGTCGCTGTTAACAAGCATTTCTGATTCTTACAAACAGTCCCTTTAATATTAGAAAAGCGCTTTGCTTTTGTCATACCGGCTGCGCTGCAGCACCTCTTTTCACCAGCTGTCGGAAACGCTCAGTGTTGCCAGATCTTGGGAGAGAAACAAGCAACCAGGTCTAGAAACAAGCCCAAAAGAAGCAACTCCCGCCCCCAAAAAAGCCCAAAACAAGCAACCTTACCTACCTACCACAATATGAGAGATAGGGGCGGCCACTTGATCACTTCATATATAGGTATGAATTTATTTTGGATTGCCTGCATTTCATTTCATATTTGCATTGCATTGAATTTTTGCATCCATTTTTAGCCTGAAACTTTAAATTGTTCTTGTTCTTTCTTCTCTAACCAGATCGGCATGATGTGCTCGTATGTCACAAACTGCAAACTGCCTTTGTATCGTCCCCCACTTGAGGGCGAACCCAATCTTTAAGCCCACTCTTTTGCCATATTTCGCCCACTTACTATCGCTAAACTCCATCAACCCCGCAAAGATTTGTCTCACAACAACAAAACTCTGGAAACGCTCTGTTTGAGCTCCTCTGATTGTCTGCAGTCTGATTGGTCAGCTGGCCCACTGTTGTGATTGGTCACTCTTCGAATTCCGTTCCAGCTCCGCTCTAACTAGCGTTGTTTTAGGGCGTGCCAAACTAGCCACTAGGCAGATATTATGCAAATGTATTACTTGGTGACATCACCACGTTACGATAGAAAAATCCGTACTTGAATCGAGGCGTTTCAGGCAGTTCAGGAGCAATGTTTCTGTGGGGGAGAGTACCTCTCTTTTGGACTTTGGGCTTTGTAACTTTGCAGACCTTTTACATGCACAAAAAACTATACGATGCACTAAAGGAGAGGGAAAAAAACACAAAAGCATAAAAGGTCCTCTTTAAAGGTTATGAACAGAATCCGCTTGGAAGGTTATACACACTTTCTATAGAACCAACCCTGCTCTTATCACTTCTGTTTTTTCATTTTTTTATGTTATCTGAAAACGAAGAAGGCTTTTCTTTTTAGTCAGATTACTCATTTGCATTGCATGTTTTAATATCATTATTTTCTGTGATCGTTGAACACTTCAACAAAGGGTGAGGTCTACTTTCCTTTATCATTGGAGACCACTGTGTCTGATAAAATCAGCAACTCTTCAAATAACTCTCATTCATCCACCAGGCAAATAAACAAAGTAAACAATCAAACCACCACAGCCTCTCCACTCTCAAGTGTTTTCCAGGTTCAGACTTTGTCACCTTTGTTCATATTGACACATAACCTGATGATTCATTAAACGAAACTGATTTATTGATTTTTGTCACAAGCACACCAGTCTTAATCAGAGACAGCATGAAATGTCAGGACAGGAGTGCCTCATAATCGACCAATTGAGACACACTGTGACACATAAAGTATAGTATTCCTCTTGATTTAGTGCCACTGATGGTGCCGCAGTGCTGGTGGGTGATGTCAAATGTTTAAGCTCTTGTATGGGGGAATGGTTTTCAGGAAATGAATCAAATAAAATATGTTTTACCTACAAAATATGTTCACATTATGTGTATTGTATTTATTTTGTCATATGGATTGTCTATGTTGTATTTTCATTATGTTGTTACTCTGTACACACGACACCTATTGCACGTCTGTCCGTCCTGGAAGAGGGATCCCTCCTCTGTTGTTCTTCCTGAGGTTTCTTCCATTATTTTTCCCGGTTAAAAGAGTTTTTTGGGGGCGTTTTTCCTCATCCGATGAGAGGGTCACACTGTAAAGGACAGAGGGTGTAGCATCCTGCACACGTTGTAAAGCCCTGTGACGTAAATTTGTGATTTGTGATATTGGGCTATACAAATAAAATTGACTTGACAAGACAAGATATCGAAAAAACTACGTTCAACCACATTTTAACCTCAATTTACCCTCGCAAAAACACATTGTTCTGACTGCTTAGATTAAATTTAATCCCTTGTTAAAGTGGAAATCCAGACAGGGATGTGCTGTGTTGTCCAAAAGTGGCAGCTGGCAACATAAATATGTTTTATTACAATGAGTTTGATTGGATGGACTGATTTTCCCGGACACCATGACAACAGAGATCAAGAGTGGTCAACAAACCACTGTGTTTCACTCAGCTGCACACATTGAAGTGCATTTATTATATAGTAGTTAACTGTTTATTTCATACGTTTCCGTTATCCTCGTGTCATCAGGTTATTATGTGTCATGTAAGTTATGTTTCTCTGCACCAAAGCTACACAGACAAATTCCAGTATTATTTGTAACAGAGACAATAAACACTGGATGTGAAACTTATTCAGATGTTGATTGTTGTAGACAATGACACATAGTCAGCAGGTCTCTGGTGTGTGAGATGATTCATCATCAGATACAGATGTGTTTGCAGCGTTCAGCCATTTTCACATCAGTTGCTTTTAAGTTGTTAGCCTGAACTATGAACGTTTCTATTTATGTGTCAAGTGGAGGAGGAGTTGTGTTATGGAGATCAGGTTGATCACCAAGGAAACAGTGATGTTGCCAGATTCATCAGCATCATATTGATGGAAATGAAGAGTTTGTGTGCATCTTTCCTGAGACTGTATTCAGATCAAACAGCCACTTAATACTCTTACCATTTAACAAGACTTCAAATAATTAAATGCTGAGATTATATCAGCTCAGATCCATGCAGCCACACACACACCTTGACATTGTCTCTCCATGAACATCTCTACAGGTGGGTTTCCTGTTGCATATCCCCGTTTGATGTGGCAGAGCTGAGCTTTCCTGCTCTTCTCTCCACAGGTAGGCATCAGTGGGCTGCTCCAGCTGCTGCATGCGCTTTGTTATGATCTCCACCCATTTTAAAATGCCAACCAGAATCCACAGGCAGGAAGGGATAGGACAGCAGGTAGAGGTCTCATCTGTAGGCGGAGAGTTTGTGACTGGTACCGTCTGAAAGGGCACAAAGAGGGAACAAAGACGAAATACTGACCGTATCGTCTAAATGCCATTTCAACAGCTTGTTATGACTCTGAAGGTCTGCTGGAATTTCACAGCTAGGTATGCATTATTCAGAGGCCACCAAGTCTGAGGGGGAACTGAAACAGCATTGACTTAATATAATATAAATATATGTAGGGAGTCAGTATGAAACATATTACTTTGATCTGAAACACTTTATCCAATATATGTGACAACTTTCCCACAGGTAGAAGACAGAGACGAATGCTGATGTGTCAGGAGCACATTCACTGAACTTGTTTGAGTATTTTGATTTCAATTTTCTTTAGTTTTGCCACACTGGACGTATGAAAATAGAGAAATGTGTCAGTGGAAGTCAGATCTCCTGTTGGTGTCCATCAACAGATACTTTATTTGGTTGCTTTGCGCCCCATCTAGTGGTTGTTTGTCCACAATGCAACACAGGAGCAAATAAAATATCTATAAACTGCGTACTTTTTATTTTTTACTTTTAGTACATACTGCAGCTGCCCTTACTGTTGCATGCAGTAATTATGTCATTGTATGCATAATAAAATTAGGACGTACTACTTTGAAATAACATAGTGCCTTGAACTTTGACCCTCTTGCTCACATATCTGCTGCTCAGAGGATTGTGGGTCAGAATAGACAGAAAAGCAATGTGACCGGATGTACTGGGACATCCTGCTATTTTTGGCATACTGCATTTGACATACTGTGTATTGGGACTTACTAAATAGTATAGTAGTATGGGTATTGGAACGCACATATGATGATTTCCACTGGTTCTTCTATAATTCTGTTGACATTCAGGGTCTATATCCTATAAGATCATGAGGGTTGGTGGTGTATGTCTTTAGTTTCTGTGCAAAATTTCTTCTTTTTGCATTTTTTTCTCTCAAGCAAATAGTGGAAGATAAAACAAAAATCCAACAAAAACATTTTTTAATTAAAAAACATCCCTAGAGTAAAATAAAGAAGACAAACTTGAACCTTAATTAAGACTAAAGATAATTAATGACTTGCAACAAAGAAAACGTTGATGGCTTTGGAGGAAGTTTTCAAGCTTGTCCCACCAGGGGGCATGTTGGGTATTAACACCATTAGAGAGATTAACCTGAGTGGTGCTGCCCTTCATCATCAAGTTAGACCACATACTGAGTGTTACCCTGCAAAAACTGACAATAAATGTTCTGCATATATTTCTCTGAATTATCCAACTATCATTTATTTTTTTGTCCAATAAAGATTTTAAACACGTGGGCTAATAATGTTGATGGAATATTAATTTGCCTCCATCTACTGAAAATGGAGTATATTATATTGTTTGTCAGGGAGAGGTAATTGAACTGTTTTAGGTGTTGTAGTGTTTAATATGACATTAAAAAAGAAATACTCCTTGGAAAGTCACTAAGTACATTTCAATTATCTGCTTCTTCATACTTCTACTCTACAACATCTCAGAGGCAAATATTGTACTTTTACTTCACTAAATTTTTTGATAACTTTAGTTACTTTACAGATTCAGATTGAAAAAACTAAATATAAATCAACTGATAAATGATTATGTATTATTATAGATTAAACTACCCAGCAGTATATAAAATCATTAAAATGAGCTCCAGCTTTACCAGCCCTAACATTAAAGAGATGAACACATTAAATCATCAATAATTATAATACAATAATAGAATATAGAATATTCTGCAGAATGAGTACTTTTGCTTTTGGTACTTTAAGTATATTTTGATGCGGATACTGTTGTACTTTTACTTAAGTGAAGATTTGAGTACTTCTTTCATAATTGGCAGTTATACACAGTTCATGTCTTCATAATCCTGTCTGGTTCATTAAATTCAATTTTCAATTAAATTTATTTATATAGCGTCAAATCATAACAGAATTTATCTGGAGACACTTTTCATATAGTGAATGTGAGTCTGGTTTAGATTGACGGTGCTCACTGACAGATTAGATCCTGTTTCTTCCTGTTAAAGGGGAGTTTTTTCTTGCAACTGTCGTTGTAGTACTTGCGTTTCGTGTTGGTTTCTGTAAATTACATATATGTGGTCTCGACTTGCTCTATATGAAAAGTGTCTCGACATAACTGCTGTTATGATTTATAAAAATAAATTGAATTGAATTACAAACTGTGCATAATCCAGCAGCTCGCTGCACTCATCGACACAAAACTTCAGAAAGTTACATCATACAGCAGCTGAAACACTTCTCAGGTCTTGCGTCATGGTCTACTTGGCAGCTGCTCTGCTTCCTTCAGTGGAGTCTTTGTGTCCAACATTTCCTCAGTGCAGGGCGACTCTAGGATCAGACCTTTAGGGGGGCTCAGCCCCTAATGACAATATGACGTGTACAGACAAGGGCGTAGGTTTTGTTTCAACACTGGGGGGGGGACACACATTAAGTGGGGTCCGGGGGTCTGCCCTTAGGACATTTTGGGCATCAAACACTTAATTTCTTGCATTCTTTATGTCTTGAGGTCAGAGGTCAAGGGACCAAAATTTAGCCAAACTTTGGAGCGTTATTTACCCTCCTTCCCGACAAGCTAACATGACCTGGTTGGTACCAATGGATTCCTTATTTAGGTGTGCTTGAGCACCCCTAAAAAGAGTCCAGTTGTGATTGTGGAAGTTTGTTACAAAATGGCAAGCTACAAGCAACCAACAAAGACAGATATATAACATATATATAATCTATAAAACTGTTAGAAACCTTTTGTCTTTTGGAAACTTTGAATGAAACTTTTCCACCTCAAGGTTAATACATTTTCTAAGAGAATACTTCAGACTGTCTCCTTGACATCTGGGGAGAGTCTAGCATTGGAATCAGTAAACAACAACATTGCAGCCCATCTGGAAAGTATATCAGAGAGGAAACCAAACACCAATCCGTCTGGAAGAGATGAGCAGAAAGAAAGGTGTTTAGAAACCCCCTAAAGAGTTGCAACGGGCTGCCAAAATCCTGTTTGTCTTTTTGTTTGAAGGACTAACACAGATGGTAAAACAGGAGAGTGACTTTGTTTGTTCACAACCCCCAAATACGACTGTCGTCTTCTACAGAAGCCACATTAACTACAATGCTGTATGACAACTGTTTGAATATGACTTCTTTCCATTCCTTATCTACTTTATAACTTGATAGATAGCAAAGAGGTACAACTTATAAAAATAATAATGATTACCTAACTTTCCTCAGTATGATCCTGTTTGTAAAAGTGTTGGTATTCTGTCAACCATACACATTATTTATCATTAAAATGCAAATGTATGGACTGGAAGTTAAAACCCGCAAGCAAAAACCTTATTGATAGATTGTCTTTTAGCAACACTAGGATGCAGCTGACGTAGACTGGAGGTTGGTGTAACGATATCCAGATGTTGAATCTGGTCCTTAAATAGCAATTTGTTGCTGCAGTTGTGTGAGAATCGCTCCGCCCTCTGAGGCCTCTTATTCCTGCTGTTGCATCAGATTCAGCCTGTCAAAAAAAATAAAAACAGGCTTTACATACTGTCATTTAAAGCAGTCTTCTCGCTATCTTGGTTGACGGTGAAATATTGCATCATTTAGTGTTGTGCCTATAGCTTTTAAATCCTTCTCTTTCCACATGTTAAAGGTAAAAGTCTCACAGCATTTAAAATGTTTGCATGTGGTGGTTCAGAAAAGTGCTGAAAGCTTATTTTTTGCTCACACAGAGCCTTCCAGGTCGTTGCCACTCAAGGGAGACAATGACAGGATTGCTATTTTAATGGGGATTATGTGTATTAGGAGATTTGACCAGACTTGCTTGACCCAGAAGTCACCCTCATCACTCTGCAGCACGCTGCTGAGGAATTTCAGTGTAAACTGTTGCTCCAGGATGACAAACACCCCCTGAGGGGAGGAAAGAGCCGGCAATCATGCTCTGGTGTCAAACCTTTCAAAGGAGGAATTGTTGGGTGGGTTCACTATCCCCCAACATGTGAATAAATTGGGATTTGGGGGACTTTATTTTCATAGAAGTTTCTGGATGCCTGCCCCAACAAGTCACTCAAATACAAAGAATACAAACCACTCAACATGTCAGGGCAATTAGAAGAGAGCTGCAGAAGAGGAGGAGTTTGAGGGATTAAGAGATTGATGGAATTCCTCTGGTTGGAAAGTAGTTTGTGCAACAGACACCATGATCAATATTTAAACTGTATGTAATGCAGAGTGATCACAAATCTATAAAATGTCTTGCTCTGTCCTTCTATAGTGGAGTTGATTGGGGCAAATGTGTCATTGATTTCTGTAGATTGTTTACTCAGATTATACAGGAAAGAAGTGGGGTTGTATGAGGTACTTATCCATAGTCAGCGTATTACCTCCAGTAGATGACGGTCAGCACGCCCCTAGTTTGGAGAAACAGACAGGAGTTACCGGTGTTACATCAAAATCTGTGACCACAGAGAGCCGGCAACACCTGAGGTCACCATTTCTGACGGCTGTCGTCAGAAAATGTGAACCCACTGTACCTATCTTTTGCTTTTCTTTTAGAGTTTGGTGAATATATCTTTAAAATAAATATATTAAAATACATTTTAACAATTTAGTTTTGTGTGTTTTCTGTCACATATTCTGATCTATTGTTTGGTGTTTGCCTCATTTATTACACAGGTAAAGTGGAGTCACTCATTTTCTGACGACAGCCATCAGAAACTGACCTCGAAACATGTTGCTCATGTGTTGCTGATTCGACACATTAAAACCTTTGTGTAAATAAATGTGAGGCGCTCTGCAGTCCCAGATTTTGGTGTAACACCGGTACCCTGGGGGTGTGCCGACCATCATCTACTGTAGGTAATACACTGACTATGGATAAGTACCTCATAAAACCTCACTTCAAAACACCCAAACTATCCCTTTATCATTATGACTAACATTGTTCAGCTTTGATATGATAATGCAGACATTAAAGACTGAGCAGGTTCACACAAGTATTTATAACTGTTTTGTTTGTTCTGGTCAGGACACGGCAGTTTTTACGACAGTGTTTCTCCTTAACACCCACATCCGTCTGTCCTTCCAGCACCCTGCAATCAGCAGCTGAGACAGACGTGGCACTGTCTGGGTGGGGGCAGGGCTGGAGGTCTACTGTGGAGCAGGAACACCACCGAGTTAAGCTTTTACAGTTCTGGAGTGAGACATCTGTGTAACAAGGTTAGCAAGAGTAAAAATGACTGCTTTTCTTCTGGGAACATTTGCAAACGATGAGCCCATTCACTGATGTCTTTGTGCCCCAAAGAGGCTGAAACAAAAGAGGCTGCAAAAACAGTGTTTACATCCCACATACTTTCATGCATAAGAATCATTCAGTATATATTGAAACATATATTTTACATGTGATGAAACCAGTGTTGGAGATTGAGTCAGAACCTAGAGGCTGAGGAGGTATTTCTGTTCATAAGACTGACCCAGAATCAGATGTTCTCTGTGTTTCTGTCTGCAGCCACAGGAAAGGAAAGTTTCCAATCTGAGCCCAGACCAGCCTGTGGCTTCAAGGGGGGGACGTCCCAGCTCCCAGCCTCCTGAGGAAATACATACACCCTCATTTGAATATCCCATTCCCACTTCTAGAAAGTTCTCTCTCAAGGATATAAAGAGCAGGAGAGTCTATAACACTACACAGGACACAACTCAGAAGAGAAACCCTGCGAATCTACGCTAGGTAAGGATTAGAAACTGTCTTTATTTTCAGGAAAGGAATGCAGAGGCTGAATGGGGTGCTTTGTTTTTATGGTTTAAAGTTACAGTGCAGCATTTTAACTCTTCAAATCTCTTCTATCTCTCTGGCTGTTTGTCCTACACACAGAATATTATAGTTCATCGAAAGATCAAATCTTTGGCACTGCTTAAAGTGTTCATACGGCATGATGATACTGAAGCTTTTTGCCTCTTGCATGTCACTTCTTTGCAGTCTATTTAATGCATTAGTGCTGTGTATGCACCCAATCTGTCTTTTTCACATGAATCCATCACTTTTTTGATGAAGAGAGGTTCAAGTTTGTCCTCTAGAAATTAGTGCTGCTCGTTTGTGGCACAGCTGACAGGATGAAAGTTTTTATCTGGGTCACAAACAGACCGAACAGACTGAAAACATGATTGCGAATGAGTGATGACTAACTTGTATAATAAACTTAAATGTTTATAGTCTGAAAGTTGGAAACTAGGATAGAAAATTATCCAACGCAGCATATGCCTCCACCAGAGCCTGTATAATGTGTAACTGTCTGCTCTATGGAGATTATTACGTACACTTCTTGTCTTTCAGAATGAAAATCACAGATATGAAAACATCTCAAGGTATCCGAATACGATGCAAAGTTATTTCTACTGTAACACAAATATACAAATACAGATAGGCGGACAAAACATTATCTCTGCACTCAGAATGGTTGATGAGGATCAGAAACGTGTTGGATTAAACTCAGCCGAATGTATTTGGTCCTTTGTTTGAACAAGTTATGGGACGAGTTAGATGTAGCCTGCAGGCACACGCCCTGTCTCTGAGACAAAAGATGGCTCAGAGAGCATGTGGAAGTAGGCCTGCTGCAGGTCTACACAGTTAAACGCCGTGATTTCTGCTCTGCTGGCTCAAGAAGAAGTCAATAAAGTGCAGACGTGCAACAGTTTGAATCAATTAGAATAAATGTAGGGAACAGTGAGGCATCGTATTTCAGTGTCTGAGTGGACGGCAGCTCCAGCTGTACAGCTAAGCCTCAGTTGCTGCTGACGTGGCGAGGAACATGTCTGTCTGAAACTGGAGGCGTTTCCAAGCTTCGTTGTGGGCTGAGCCAACCCTGCCCCGCCACTAACAGCTCCACATCCCAGCCATAGTCCTGGCATTTTGTTTCTGACGTATATAATTTTATGAAATCAAAATCATTAAACAACTCACTCTGCGGAGATATTCTGACTTGTGCCTTCTTCCATCTCAAACTCAGTACACATTTATTAGATTTTAGGAAACCGACCCCGGTTAAAGAGATGTTAACCCCGTCTTTGTCTTCTTTTTGCACAGGCTGCTACAGCTGCTTTTGGAGACAGACAGGATGTGGATGACAAACGTCGTAGTTCTTTGTCTGCTGGCCCTCGTGGTCTCTGCAGAGGAAAAGAAATTGAGCAGCCACGCCACCACTCTGGCTGATAACAGCGCCAATCTGGCGTTCAGGTCTGACTTTTATGCATTATAATGAAGTGTATAATGGTGCACTTGGTTTTGCTTAAGCAACTAATGTTTCTTGTGATCTTGATTCAGCCTCTACCACAACATAGCGAAGGAGAAAGACACAGAGAACATCCTCATCTCTCCCGTGGTAGTGGCCTCCTCCCTGGGGATGGTGGCTCTCGGTGGCAAGGCCGCCACCGCCTCCCAGGTCAAAACCGTCCTCAGCGCTGACAAACTGAAGGATGAGCATCTGCATGCAGGCCTGTCCGAGCTGCTCTCTGAGGTAAGAATAACGATATAAAACACTGTATATGAGACCGTATTCTTATAAGAAGACGCAGCCTCAAACTACGTTGCTCCTTCGTAGGTGAGCGATGCCAAAACGCGCAACACCACCTGGAAGATCAACAACCGCCTCTACGGCCCCAGCTCCGTCTCCTTCGCTGATGAGTTTGTGAAAAGCAGCAAGAAGCACTACAACTACGACCACTCGAAGATAAACTTCAGAGACAAGAGGAGTGCGGTGAACTCCATCAACGAGTGGGCAGCCAAGTCCACAGATGGCAAGCTGGCGGAGGTCACCAAGGATGTTCAGAACCCAGATGGAGCCATGATCGTGAACGCCATGTTCTTCAAGCGTGAGTATAAATAGTGTCTTTTAATCAAATGGAGATGGCGGAGGATTGTGCAGATGTGTAACTGAGTTTGATATGTTTTGTCCATCAGCTCACTGGGATGAGACATTCAATGATAAAATGGTGGACGACCGTGTTTTCCTGGTCACCCGCTCATTAACCGTTGCAGTTCCCATGATGCATCGCACAGGTGAGTTTCTCCATCGTCTCTACTTCTGATCTCATTATGTCTTCAAACCTGATTCTGCCAACAAGAATGCAAGCAAGTCAAGATAATTGGTTTGTCTGCAGGTCTGTATGACTTCTACGAGGACAAAGAGAACAATGTCCTTGTGCTGAACATGCCTCTGGGCCAGAAGCAGGCCTCTATGATCTATATCATGCCCCGCTACCTGGAGCCCCTGAAGCGCCTGGAGAAACTCCTGACCAGGAAGCAGGTGGACACCTGGATCAGCAAGTTGGAAAACAAGGCTGTGGCCATTTCCATCCCCAGAATCGCAGTGGAAGTCAGCCACAACCTGCAGGTAAATACAGGGCCGGCTTAAGACATAGGCCATATAGGCGGTCGCCTAGGGCGCCACCTTCTGGAGTTGGTTCAGCTGGTTTAAAAAAACTCAATGTTAACTGAAATTTGTTTTAACGCCACTAATTTCTTTAATGTATTAACGCAATTGATCTTTCGGAGGTTGTAGCGGGCTCCGTTTTAAAGCTAGAGTGAACATACTGGTGGCATCATATGAAACTAGAAAACCCCAAAAATGCATTGGTACCAATTCCAAGACCATGTCATACTAGTTTGTTGGGAAGGAGGTTAAATAGCGCTCCAAACTTACACTATATTTTGGCGAGGAAAAACTGTCATGGTCATTTTCAAAGGGGTCCCTTGACCTCTGACCTCAAGATATGTGGATGAAAATGGGTTCTATGGGTACCCACGAGTCTCCCCTTTACAGACATGCCCACTTTATGATAATCACACGGAGTTTGGGGCAAGTCATAGTCAAGTCAGCACACTGACAGCTGCTCCAAATCCGAATTTCGCCTAGGGCACCAAAAGGGCTAGAGCTGACCCTGGGGTAAATAAGATGGTTGTAACAATTGAAAGTTAAAGTATAGTCATCTAAAAATCTTTGAATTGAATTGAGCATTTCTCCATCTTTTTCAGAAACATCTGGCAGATCTTGGCCTGACCGATGCTGTGGACAAAGCCAAGGCCGACTTGTCCAACATCTCCGGAAAGAAGGACCTCTACCTGTCCAACTTCTTCCACGCGTCAGCCCTGGAGATGGACGTGAAAGGAAACCCGTTCAACGCCAGCATCTATGGCTCCGGCAAGCTGAGCGACCCAAGACTATTCTACGTAGATCACCCCTTCATTTTCCTGGTGAAGGACAACAAGACCAACTCCATCCTGTACATCGGCCGAGTGGTTAGACCTAAAGGAGACAAGATGCGTGACGAGCTGTGATGTCGGTGTTGTGAATTGTGTCGGGTAGCTTTGTTATTTCTGAAACGATGGCAGGAAACTGTGTGTGTTTTTGGTTTGACTGTTACCTCATGAGCACATTCCAATAGGCAACCTGTGGACCGGAGCTGACACTAAACTTTCCCAGGGAACAATTCTGTCATGTCTCAGCCTTATTAAGCCCCCTTTGCAGTGAATATGTTGTCAGTTACAAATATTATGTGCCTCATTTGAGATCTCCACAAACAAACGGCAGACAACATGCTTATATTAAGTAAGTTTTCTTTACACCCTGTTTTTGCCAGTGCAGTATCGCTTCGGCTATGTGTGTTTTCTTGCATCATCTTTAATGTTTAAAGACAAAAAGATCTTTGCAACAATCTCTTTCCTGTCACGCACCTCCCTCCAGTCTGCACTGAATTGTTCCCCTGCACGAGCTGAGCCTGCAGAGGAAAGCTGGCAAAAGTCTGGTGTTTTTAATTCATGTTCACTTGCCAACTGTGTCATTGTGTTGCTGTAGCAGGTATATCCCACAAAAAAAGCTGTTGGAATTGTGTGATTAAACAAAAATGTGTTGATTTTTCAATAAAAATAACAAAGTAGATCTTTGTGTCATGTCTGAATATTTCTGCAGCGTTGAACAGAGGAATGTGAGCTCGAAGGAAAAGGATAACAATCTTTCCAGTCGGCTGGAGGTCTAACAATCCTCCCAGGTCTGGAATGTAGGGGCTATTGCTAGTCTGCTGTAGACAACTATCGGGAGAATTTTGTGGTTAATTTCCCTTCGTACCACTGGCCTAAATAATAAAGTCAGTGGGATCTTTGTTTGGACGTCCCAAACAGAGGAAAAGCAGACTTGCAAAAACTGGAGTGCAGGGTTCTCATGGTGAGTGGGAATCTCCTGCAATTAATTTGATCTATATAGCCTAGCACATTTCAAGAAACCCAAAGGCACTGTTAAAATTATCATAAATAATTAAATAATTTATTATTAATAATAATAATAATAATAATAATAATAATAATAATATATTTTATTTATATAGCACTTTTGAAGAAACTCAAAGACACTTTACATTGTTAAAATGATCATAAATAATTAAATATATATATATATTTTTTATTATTATTATTATTATTATTATTAGTAATAACAATAATACATTTTATTTATATAGCACTTTTAAAGAAACTCAAAGACACTTCACACAATTAAAATGATCATAAATAATAATAATAATAATAATAATAAGTCAAAGAATGCAAAAACAATTAAAGTCTTGAATACTTCTCTCTTACAAAATGATAAAAAAATAAATAAAAAAAACCTTTGTGAGAAATAAATGCCTCATGGTTTTGTGTGTAAGAGCTGTAGCGCCCTCCTCTGATGGCAGAGAGGAAAAGTACTGGTTCAGAGGTGGAAGAAGCACTCAGTTCTCCAGAGATGATATTAGCATCACTCTGGGTTCCCTCAACAAAAAGCCAATGGGATTTTTCCATTGAGTTTTGAATTATTGCAGAAAATGAACTGTGTCAAAATTGTAGTACTTGAGTAAATGTACTTAGTTACATTTTACCACTGGACTGGTTACACTAGTAAGGAAGGCCAAACAATGAAGGTGTTACAAATTAATGATTTAATTACTTATTGACGTCTTATTTACACGCACTTTATACTTTGCATTGCAGTTATAATATACATGACAAATTACACCATATAAATTACACAATATACATGTTTCTGACTGACTCTGCTGTTTTTTTGCGCACCAAGCATGAAATAAGCTGCTCCTATAGTCAACATTCAGATGATGAGATTCAGGGGATTATTTCCAAATGTTATTAAAAAATATATATTTAAAAAATTCATATTTGGAGTTAAAACAATTCTTTCACAAATACACGTCTATCAAGTAGAATATTTCAATATTATTATCTATTTAGTTTCATATTATCTTTAGTGTGTGCTCTCAGGTATTCCCTTATGCCTTCATACATTGTTTAATAAATTGCAGATGTTGATTATAATTTTGTTTACGATTTTTTCGATGTTCTTTAGAAAATATCTTAATTTGAACACTAGATGTGCCTCTTCAGCTCTCAGACACATCTGTCTTTAAATGCACCATAGTGGAACATTAATAGTGCAACATCAGCTGTAACACTTCCACATGTGATTAACATTGTACACGCAGTTTGCTATCCTGAACAAAGAAATACATCTTTATGGATTTGTGCACTACAGCTACAAAGTGACATTTAATTTAGAGGACATTTTGGTTGGTGTAATGAATAAAACTGCTGTTTGAGCATCAATGCAGAGTCTCACAAATCATTTTCCTGATGAACAGTGGAATAAATGCATCACTGAGCTCTTTGGAAACTGCAACACGTTTCACTAACTCAGTGGTTCCCAACCTTTTTCCATAAGGGACCCCTTTTCTATCATTGAGCAAACTGACGATCCCTGACTAAGTGACATATTTTATGAATATTTCACATTATATTCATCGCATAAGAATGACAGTATAGAACAACTGATAAACTGTACAATTAACCCAAATAGTGAACACAATAACTGCAGGAAGTTTGTGTAAAACAAGCGATTTGGAGGCATTTCGAGCAGATTATTTCCTATTGTAACAGTTTTCCTGTTATTTTTAGGAACTTTTAATGGAGTTCTATTGTTTTGTTAATTTTAACAATCATACATACTTAATAGGCTTCTTTTTTTGACAAATTTAGAGTTTTCTTCTCCCTGACGCTTGTTAATTGTTCTATTAGCTCTTGAAGAAATGTTGCGGTGGCTTTCATGACCCCTAATGGGGGTCGTAACCTCCAGGTTGGGAACCAGTGCACTAAAGGACTTTAAAGCTCTATTGACTTGTCATGACTCTCCAAGTGCTGTCACCCTTTCATTTGTGTATATAAAAAAGTGACAGCTCAAAAAACATGTAATAATTTGTAGGACCAGCTCTTCCTTGTCGTTCTGCCCTTATAGAGTAGAAATAAAAGTGGCAAATGTCTCTTTCTCTCTCTGTTGATAATTATATACAATAGCAGCCTTTGCCCCAGACTTCAGAAGCTCATAATATATAATATTCAGCCATAGCTAAGTAACATCCTTGCCCCCTCAACTCTATCATCAGCTCTCAAGGCAAACTAAAAAACAGACACCAGAAATATGTAACATTTCATTTTGAAATAGGCGTTTGGGGCGTTCAATCGTCCGATTGGTGAACCTCTGGTTGCCCTGAAATAGGTGACCACTCAGTGGCCGGTGAGCGCAGAGAGGAGTGAATGAATGCATCCTTGGTTAAAGGAGCGGTACACCTTCCCTGCTGCGTTGCTGGCTGCAGGTTCGCAGGCAGGTACGTAGGCAGGTAACTCTCATTACATTAGCACCGTCGTGTTCTGCTGCGCTGGCTGCAGGCAGATTAGCCAGTCGATGGACAATCCTCTTAAACAAGTCTGCATTAAGCCACAGTGAGAGGCTGGGTGGGGCTCTCTGTCCTCTGCCTGCTCCCCCACCCCAGCTCTTTGTCTCTCTGGATGTGTCCTCCTCTCTTCCTCTCCTCTGGTTTTACTTCTTTCCTCCTCTTCCTCTCATTCAGTTGTTTTTGTCCACCTGTCTGTTGGCTTTGCGAAAATGCATCTTGATCTCCTCTGTCACCATCAGCTGCCAGTTGTCCCTATAAACACAGAGGGTAGAGTTACCATGGTGACAAGTGATAATAACCATCATTTATAAATAGTACATTGATAGTTAATTAAACTAAGTTAATAGTTATTTTACCATTAATAAACAATGAAATAATAATTAATAATGTTTACTAGTTGTTAGTAATGATATAATTTCTGTTATTTTATCATTAGTTTGTGTAATATGAAACAATTAGTTTAACAATAAGTATTTATTAACCATTTAACAAGGTATTATAATCATCAGTTGCAACTTTATAAAAGCCATCCAAATAATGTTTATAGACGGTTATATATATTTATATGTATATATTTAACGCAATAATTCGTGAAATTACAACAATTAAATACAATTAAATTTGTTTTCATGCCACCAATTTCTTTAATGCCTTAATGCAATGCAATGGGATTTTTAAGTTGTAGTGGGCTCAGTTTTAAAGCTAGAGTGAAGATATTGGTGGACTGAATTGGTACCAACCATGTCATAATACACTCCAAACTTGCGCTAAATTTTGGCAAGGAAAAACTAGCATGGCCATTTTCAAAGGGGTCCCTTGACCTCTGACCTCAAGATATGTGAATGAAAATGGGATCTATGGGTACCCACGAGTATCCCCTTTACAGACATGCCCACTTTATGATAATCACATGCAGTTTGGGGCAAGTCATAGTCAAGTCAGCACACTGACACACTGACAGCTGTTGTTGCCTGTTGGGCTTCAGTTTGCCATGTTATGATTTGAGCATTTATTTTTATGCTAAGTGCAGTACCTGTGAGGGTTTCTGGACAATACTTATAATTTCTGTGTTGGTAATTGATTTCCAATAATAAATATATACATACATTTGCAAAAAGCAGCATATTTGACCACTCCCATGTTGATAAGAGTATTAAATACTTGACAAATCTCCCTTTAAGGTACATTTTGAACTGATGACAAATGTGATTAATTTGAGATTAATCGCAATTAACTATGAACAATCATGCAATTAATCGCAGCCCCCCCCGCGACCCGGAATAGGATAAGCGGTTACAGATAATGGATGGATACATATAATGTTATAATGTGTGCAACAATAAACTGTTAAAATAACATAAATTATAGCATTACTAATAATTAGTAACTCTGGGATTCAAAAGCAAGAAAATACCACGAAAGCAAGCCACAAAGCAGACAGAAAGCACAACAAATGCTGCTAAAAACACAACAAAATAAATGAGAGTTAAATATGAAAATGTGCCACAATAAAAGGGAACTAAACAAAGAGGGGCTTTCCCCAATCTGCTTAAGAAGATGTAGAAAGTGATAAGATCAAGAGATTAATGAAACCATAGATTCAGGAATCACTCAGAGGTCATTCGGTCACATCGAGCTGACAGCCACAGTAACATTTCCACAACACAACACCAGCTGGCATGCAGGTCTCTACCTCCTGTGTTTGGACTAAGAGGGTCAAGCCTTTTTCTCAGCTTTCTTTCTCCTGTACGCAGCTATATCCTCCGGGTTCAGCCCATGATTGTCTCCCCTGAAGTAACATGCACATAGTTGTGATATGCATGAATCGAGAGTGAATCAGTGGCAGCAGGAGGGAGTTACATGTTGTAATTTACATGTAACTTACACGTCATTTATATTCCAACTCCAACCAAGAGAGATTTTTTAATCACTATATATCAAACAATATGAACACATTTAGTAAGGGCCCTCCATTTAGTTATTCTTTTAAGATTCAGCCATACAAAAGGTGCAGATTGGAGCTCTTACCCTGGTTTGATCTCTGGCGGTTTTGGCAAAGGCTTTGAAAAGTCTGATTTCCCGACAAGCCAGTATGTCTCTTCAATACCTTTACCCTGGAAAACAAAACAAGGCATGGATTAATACAACCTGAGACTGTCTCAATACCAAATACTGATGTTAAGTGACAGCAGTCTGTTATGTTACCTTCAGCTCTGTCTTGCCTCTGACATCTATTTTATAACCCTCATTAAGAGAACGGAGGATCTTCACAGTGGTCATATTTACATGGATTCTATAAGCTGAGAGACAAAGAGGACAGAAGAAGACATCAGACCAAACATGAAACAACAACAAAATGTGGCGGGTATGTGTGCAGGAAACTCACGCAGCCCTGTGGATTCCATACGAGAGGCCGTGTTGACGGTGTCTCCAAAAAGGCAGTACCGAGGCATCGTCAAACCCACCACCCCAGCAACACAGGGCCCTGAAGACACAGCAGAAAGAATCTGATATACGGGGACTGCATCAGACAAATATAGACTTCACCGTCTGCTGTGTTGTAGCTATGCACAGGTGTAAACAAGACCACCTAAACAAGTCAAGCCCAAAGCCAGAGTTTATCCAGTTTAATGGTGGATTCAACAGTAAGACTCTGACTGAGAACATTACAAAGTCCAATTTAACCAATGCTATAACTGTGATGTTTTGTCATCAATGTCTATTGGTTCCTGTAGTGCAATATACTTAGCGTTATCACTGAGCTTAGTCGCCTCAGCAATGACTCCCAGCCAGGGTTATTTGAGTAAACTAAACTGAAACTAAAACAAATATAAGCAGTGAAAAATAGTGTTAGTAAACAGAAACTAACTAAGAAACATATCTTTTCTGAAAAACTAAACAGAAAAAATATTGCCTGGCTAAAAAAATCACAATATCACTACTGAAAGGAGACCGCATGAATTTCTTTCAACTCACGTGACATTGAACCACAGAAACTGAATGGACTTGATGTTCCAGGAGACGGCGCTAGGCCACAATTGCTTAACTACTTAATTAAACATTAAGGCCATTCCTACACAGTTCTCCAACCATATTTTCTGTATATGTATAAATTATGTAGCTACATACTTCTGAGATATACTTATACCTGGCCCTAACAAAAACAAACTATTGTAAAACTAAAAAAAATAAATATATAAAAACTGAAACTAAACTAAAACTAACAAATACACTCTGAAAACGAACTAAAACTAAACTAAAATGAAATCGAAAAGTCAAAACACTACATCAGTACAATCTCAACATGTACAAGCTAAAAGTCACTTCTGGTTACATTAAAAACACCAGAAAAATAGGAGTGACCACCTGTTCCAGACAGCTGGTGCAGCCTCACAACACTGTCTTTGTTCTGTTTGTCTGATATATGGGACAGAATGTCTCCTCTGTGGTGGACCATTATAAGCCAAAACATGCAGTCGAAATAAGCCCCACAGTCCCTCAAGAGCTGTGCACCTGCTCAACTGGAGTTAAAATAATGTAATCAGTGTGATGGGGAGACTTTGTCCCGTCTCACCTGAGTGGATTCCTATGCGTATCCTGACGGGCACGTCTGGCATGTGCCGCATATGGAAGGTTCCTACTGAGCTGAGGATGTTCAGAGACATGTTGGCGATCTCAGCGGCGTGCTTGTTGCCGTTTCTCTTTGGCAGACCCGACGCTACCATATAGGCATCACCAATAGTCTCCACCTATAGATAATGTCCACACAAGTATTCAGTTATGTTTGAATGACATCTTAAAATATTGATGACACTTATAAATATTGAGCATGTTCTCTGACCTTGTAGACATCGTGGTTACTGAGCACGGCGTCAAACAGAGTGTAGAGGTCATTGAGGAGGTCGACCACCTCGATGGGATCACTAAGTGAGGAGATGGTAGTGAAACCTACGATGTCGCTGAAGTAGATCGTCACCTGGTCAAAGTACTCCGGCTCCACTGTGGCACCAGTCTTCAGGGCATCGGCCACAGAGCTGAAGACGGAGAGGCAGAAACGTTACAAGAACCAGACGGTCAGGCTTTTTATCAGGTAAACGTAACTGAATGGTAACTCACGGTGGTAGCATCTCTGACAGCAGCTTTTCTGTCCTCTGTTTCTCCACCTCCAGCTCCTCTGTTCTCTCTCTGATGAGGTCCTCCAGGTTGGAGCTGTACTGCTCCAGCATCCTCAGCATGGAGTCAATGATGTTAGTCTTCTTACCCTTGTTGATTATCTTGAACTACTCATAAAAAACAAACAAAATGACGTTAAACAATATGTATAATATTCTTTAAAGTGGTTTATGTGGGTGTCTCCAAAAACATACCCTGTCAAAGATCTCATCAAATGAAGGTCTGCGGTCAGGCAGCTCGCTCCAGCACTGCTTCATCAACTGGATACACTCCAGAGGAGCCTGGTCCGGCGCCACGGTGGGGCGGCACATCGGAGGAGGCTTCTTCACCTTACGGATGATCTCTGAAGAGGAGGCGGAGAACATGGAACAATCAAGTTTCAAATCAAAATGTTGTAAATATGTTCCTGAAATCGACACCTCGGTTGTCTCAAACTTTTAATGAAATCCATCTCAAATTTGTCTGCTACTCTTTATCTCCTCTTCCATGACGGATACGCACCCTCGGGCGGTATACCCAGCATGCAGTACGGCGGCCCTCTGACCACCACCTCTTGAAGGATGATAGAAAAGCTGTACACGTCTCCCTTGTAGGTGCCTTTACGTGAGCTTGCAAGGTCCCTCAAGAACTCTGGAGCTGTCCAAAATAAATCTGAGGGAAAAAGAGAAAAGATTAATTATTTCTGAGAATAAATGTATGGCTTTGCATACGTTAAAACCTTCAACCTCATCTTAAGTCAAGAATAGTAATGAGGCATGTTTTACCTTCAGGTGCAGGTTCTTCTATAACAGCTTTCTGAGACTCCAGCAGCTCATTGAAGCCGTGGTCGGTAATCTTGAGGACAAAACGCCCGTCTACCACACAGTTACGAGATTTTAGTCTGCCGTGAGGGAAATCTCTGTGGTGGAGGTATTTAATACCCTGAAAGCAGTTTAACAGTGTAGTTAATCATAAAGGAAATATCAACAAGCCAACGGGGATAATGGTAACAGTATTCAGTATGTCAGAGTTTACCTTGATGAGGTCGAGCAATAGCGAAGATTTGAACATCCAGTCTAATTTGACGTCCTCGTTCCTCAGCAGGTCCTGCAGGCTGCCCCGAGAGCAGTGCTCCGTCACCACCGCAAACATGGAGCAGTCCAAGAAGAAGCCGAGGAACGGATTCACGTTCTCGTTTCTCAGGTCTTTCATCTGAGGAAGCAGGGATACGTATGTTTAGATAATCATAATACCGTATTAAGCTACAGTATTTATTAATACTGGAACTCCAGGTGCAGTTTTTTGTTTTTTAACTGTCTTTCTACAGGTGGAAGATATGTTGCTCTACCTTTGTGAAAATCTTGGTGGTGCTCTGCTTTACTTCTTTGAACTGTCCCTCCTCAAATTTCTTCAGCCAAACCCAGTCGCCCTGGAAGAGAAGCCATGTTGTTACAGTGGGATCAACCTTTGTTTTCCACTTGCAGTTTTTGGACATATGGTTTTACTTCCTTAAAGAAGGTATTACTATTATAGATCAATCAATCAAACTGTATTTGTACTGAATAGCACCTTTCATACAGGTTAGTGCAGTTCAAAGTGCTTCACACTTGACTGACAAGCCAAAAATGAGACAGAACACAACAACAGAAAAGACAAAAAACAATTCAGCAATTTAACGATTTGACAATTGGAGACCAATTCGAGACAATAAAATGATAAAAATTAAATGTAATAGAATTAAAAGCTATAATAACAGTAATAGTAGTAAAACAGCATTGAATAAAAACTAAATTAATAAAATAACAATAAAATAAAATAAAAGTGTACAACTTAAATACAATAAAATAAGGGACTAATAAAACAAACAATAAAATATAATACAATTTTAAATCTTAAATACAATAAAATAAGTGATTAAAATAACGTAAAATTGTTAATTGTTTGTAAAAGTTATTAAAGTCATTATTGAATTAGGGATAAAAAAGTTTTGGCCCACATAGAATCAATGGATATTGGAGAATACAAAACATATATAAAACCTCACTTTAACTTTAGCCGAATAAACTGAACACTACCCTTAAACAAAAGGTTTAACCTTAACCGCCAGAAAAACTGAATTTAAACACAACCATGCAAATAACACATTTAAACCAGTGTGGACACTTTGTGGAAGATATGACAAGAATATGTACAATTAGAGTAGCTAAGGGCCCAGACGTAATTAAGGACACCCTTCCCTGCATTTGTAAATATTGCGTTCACATACAGACTGAAGCAACAATGCAATGCCTGTTTCAGAGTAACGTACCTCGTACACAGCTACATTGGTGGTCTCATGAGTTGCCGTTTGCATGCTGGAGTGGTCTCCAGATTTCTCCTCTAGAGCGCTCTTGGACTCGCTCAGATCCTCTAAAGTAATTTTCTGTAGGTCATAAAAACACCAGGGGTAAGATTCGATTTAGTAAATGTGCACAATTTCTCATATTCTGAACTAATATTCAAAGTGTTGTGTCCAAGGAATGAGGAAAAGACATGGACAATAGATTAATGTGCTCATGTTTTTCATGTTGATGACTGAGACAGCGACGCTGCTTACCTTTTTGCTAAGCTGAGGATTGATAAAAGTGAGATCCTCTAAGGTCAGGAGGATCCGATTGGGACCTTTGACCAGCTGGATTTGTTGGAGTCTCCTCCTGCCAACGAGATTCAGATAAAGATAAGTTCAACCAATGGAAGTGGGTTTCCTAAAACTAACTCGGAGATCATCGTTGGACCAAAGACAGATGATGAACAAGAAAGGCCTGTCCTTATAAGGTAGTCAAATGGGAAGATATTAAATAAGGGTGAGGATTTTTGATTTCAGTAATCAAGTCTCTGCTTTTGGAAGATACATTCATATGTACTTGCTTAAAGTACTTTTAAATTAAAGGTTACTTTGACTTATTGCTTTCCTTTGTTTAATGCTCTTTACTCCAGATATGATGTCTGTGCTAACTCATGCTTTGGAGGACTATTCACTCAATCTTCCTTTCTCATTCTGTATTTACACAAAACATCCATTATTACATCAAACCTTAGAGATACAAAAATCTGTCTGCTTAAAATTGGTTGGAAAGACAGAGAAGGGGGGGGGGGGGAGCACACGAGAGAAACACAATTTGTTTGACTGAAAAGATGAATCTGTTTGTATTTACAGGCTGTACCTGATATAAAGACTTATAAGGAGCCCTCCTACAGCCAGAACGAAGATGACAGCAATCGCCACTATGATGTAGGTGATCTCCACACCTGAGGATGACAACAGGTAACATGATGTTGTGGGAAATGTATGGAGAGCATGCCATAAAACTGTGAGGAAACACATCCATATATATCCATGTGCACCGATATTCACACACAAGCATGAATATACCAGCCATTTAGCCTGTTGTCAGGCTATTAAATAGACGTTATCAGTTGCTATAAGCACTATAGATGTGCGTCAATAGGGGCCTACTACACCCATTAGTGGGGTTTATCATCTATTCACATGGTAGATCAATGAAAGAAGGTATAAAAGAACACGACAGCAACCTCTAGCATCAGTTATAATTATGACAGTCGCGGAAGCGGAAGTCAGGCGTTGTAGTATAGACAGTGTGAAAGTTGATACAACTTGACAAAACACAGTATTTTCACACAGGAGGCTGGGGTTTACATCCTGTGTGAAACACATATGAAACAGTGTGTAGTTGTCTTTGTGTTCACAAGCGTAAAGTTTCGTTTTCACTTTTGAAACTTAGTTATTTTAAGCCAAAACATGATGTTTTCCCCTAAACTTAACTAACCCTAACCCGAACTGTTTTTGTTGCCTAAACCTAAAGAAGCCTTTTTATTTGTGTTCAAAATATAACATTTGATTCAGTTTTACGTTGCTTTTAAGTTTCACTTTCACTTTTACAGCATAATAGGCGTAGTAGGGCCCTACTGACCCACATCTATGGGGCTTATAGTGACCGATAACGTCTATTTAATGGCCTGATAACAGTCAAATACACACATGCCAAAGCGAAGCCTCTTACCTCCGGTGCAGATGGCATTCTTGTCAAACCAGCAGCTGGAATCAGACGGCGGAGGAGATCCTCCTGGAAAGTTAATGGACCTCCCAGCAAAACGAAGCACTCCGGACGTCAGGTCCACCAGATAGGTCTGGTAGAGCTGGCTCCCCCTGCTGTCAGAGTCCAGGACGACAAAGGTGGTCTTAACGTCCCCACCAGTGTCCACTCTGACATTCTGGTTGAAGCCAGTGAAGGTCGTGTTCTTTGTGAAATACGCCAGGTTTGAGCCTGACAGCCGCATGCCTGCTCTCCTGACGTTGTGGATGGACTTAGCCAGCAGGTAGATGCTGTTGTAGATGGTCCCAAATAGTGGGTTAACCTGCAAGGGCGACAAGAAAAGATGGGTTGGTATAATATTTCAAGTACTTTAAATCATCATCTCCAGAAATGTTGAGCAACAAATCGTCACAAAGGTCACTTTTTGGTAATTACATTTGAATAAACTCTTTGTATTTTCTCTTTCCTTGTGGAGCCGTGGTGGAAGGATAGAAACAGAATGAGTGAATCTTATTGTAATAATGACTGTACATGGATCTTATTACACCGGACATTGGAGTCACGATAGGATATAATCACTTACAGCAATGTACATATGGACATGTGAGTTTTAAGTCAGACTTGGTTTCTACCTCCTCTGGCTGCACGGCTAGCGTAATTTCCTCACTCCTCTTGGCGGCAGCGAACGCCTCGTTGAAGGACAGAATCTCAGAGGCCATAGTGATGGTGAGCACGGCGTCGTAGGCCTCCCTCAGCCTGCTGTTGTTCTGCAGGGGGAAGTAGGAGACGTTGGCGTAGGGCATGCTGTAGTGGAGGGTGTCGTAGGGCATGAACACGTACTTCCCCGACGTCAGGCCCATTTTCTGTGCTTTGAGAAGAAACGTAGCCTGCTGCTCCCCTCCGACCAGGACTGAGTGCATGCACATGATGATAACTGAAATAGACAAGGACAAACAAACAGGGGTTTTGCTCAAATATTTGTTTTATGGACATATGTACAGTGATAACATGACTGAACTAAGTATCAATGATTAATGTGTCAGTAGGTGCAGCATTGGAAAGAGTGCTCTAAAGTCTTCCTCAAGTGGAGTGACTGTAATGTACTCCAAAATGTAACAACAGTTTAGAGGAATAATTGTATTTAGTTGCAGTTCTTTAATCATTGGACAGATGCTTCTGATGTGACAAAGCATTACCGTCCATCACGCGGTCACAAAGTCTGATTTCATATCTTGGTGGTTATAAATCAGTTCAATGGAAACTGTCTGAATGTCTGAAACTAAACCACTGATTAAGAATTAGTCAAGCATGAGAAGTCAAGGTGCCCTGTAATTTAACCTTTCCCACTCTCTACGCTCTAGTAAAGGCACAAAAATGACTAACAAAAATGCCAGTAAATGTAATTGATTACTGTTTAAAACAAACAAATTAAGTTGCTGCCCCAGTTCACTTCAACCACAAGGTGACATCTGCAATGTCAAAATGGCTTCCAGGTCAGACGGAGGAGTAATAAGCTTATGAGGAGGATATGTACAGCTCATGGTTTGATATTTTGCAGCTCTGCAAGTTGTTCACCTTTGATGTCATATCAGCTCGACATGTTGTTGTTTTTATCACAGACTGTATATAAAGACAGACAACGCGTCTCCACTTCCTCCCACTGTAAAAAAGTGAAGCCAAAATATGACATAATTTGGAGTCAGTCTGCGCAGTCGTGATCGGAGGGTTGGAGCCGCGATATCGAGGTCCCGCCCACACACACACACCCAAGCCAATCACAAGCCGAGCACACTCACAGCTTGCTAGCGTGAGCAACCTAGCTGGTACGTTAACGTTTGGCTAAAAAGACACAACAACTAACCTTAATATCTCTCTAAATACATTTATGATCAAATTGACACATGTTCTATTACACAGACTTGTGATTTTATGGAAAGCTAAAGTTACATCTCCTCTCTTGTACAATTCCCGCCTCAGGCTCCGCGACTACTTCACTCAAGAGCAGCTGACAATCACAGCTGTCAATCATGACGTCTCACATCGTTTTTATAGCATCAAATAACTCATTAAAACCAAACTTATAAGAAAAGTGAACACTTGAACAAACATCCGCTTTATAAGAACTACCTAAAATGACAGAAACCATCTTTGGGAAAATTTTATTTGACGTGTACTTTGACTTTTTAGTTTGGTCCATATCGCATCCGCTAACATGGAGAGGGTGGGATTTAATGACTTATACTACAGCCAGCCACCAGGGGGCGATCCAGATGTTTTGGCTTCACTTATGGGGAGCTGTCATGTCGTCCATCTTTATATACACTATGATTTTTATATTAGGTGTTATATCATCTATACTTATAATAATATAATAAATGATCTTATTCTACTTTGTGATTATCTCCTCTAATGTACATATAATAATCTTACATTTTATCACTGTAATGTAGCTCCTGTATTAATATCAGCACAGACTCACCCCTGACGTCTCCTGCATCCTGGATTTTCCTCAGCGTGCTCTCCACCTCCGTCTCATTCAAACCAATAGATGCAACCAGCCCAACAGGAAGCCCCTCATGCCTGAGAGCAGTAGCAACTCTCCCAGCTGTATCTCTCCACATATCCTCATTGGATGAGACCACCACGACACTGGCCCACCTGAAGTGCTTCAACACGGTGAACAACACCTCAGTGGGAAACGGCACTGTCCTGGCAAAGGTCGGGTATCCTATGGCCCGGTCCAGCTCATAGTTAACACAGCCGTAGGAGAAGATGGCCTTGTCCCAGTTCTTGGCAAGCAGAGAAGCTGCCACACAGTAGCCCGGGTTGGTGGGGCCCACAAACGCGTCCGCCATCTTCTCATAGTAAATAAACGCAGTGAGGGCTCTGGAGGTTTCACAAGGCTCCTGGAGGATGATGAAGTCCATTTTCAGGCCCAGATCCAGATTCAGGTCTCCGTTTATCCTGCTCACAGCGAGCCTGGCGGCCGCAGCTGGCAGGGCCCGGTAGTGTACCGGGTCGCAGTTCCAAGGCCCCAGGACCCCCACTTTGAATATTAGACAGCGGACACAACAAGGGAACGTCAACACTCCGAGGAGGACCCATAACAGAAAGTTATAAAAGGGCAGGGTCGTTAAAGTTCTGCTTTTATTAATTATAGGCACACATGGATGGTTGGACTCCCACAGCGCCCCTCTGAAATTAGGATAGATATGTTGCATTGTCCTTTCAGGGTTTCCAAGATAGTGAATCTCTGTGTTCACTATTGGATTATCAATTAGACCAGTGACACCTGTAAAAAAAAATAGAAGTATTAGTTTATATATTAAAGTTAATTTATTTATTTTTTTAAGTAAATGAGGCATAATGAATTTAAACAAATGAAGCACCTACCTTGTATTTGGTGCCATCAGGACAGCTCCAGGGTCCGATAAGACACTCTTACAGTCTCAGATCTGCTTTATCCAAACAAACCGACACCTAACCATCCCCAGTCCTTACCTAATCACCCGGAGGATCCAAGGTGAAGACGCAGCCAAGTCATTGTGTTTGGATTATGGGCTGAAAGTGACAGGCAGGGAGCTCTAGGGCGCTGCGTCTGTCGCGTTTGGAGACAACTTCAGCACCCTGGAGAGCTACTTACATCCCGCAGCCAGCGCCTCTGAAGGCTCCTGTGCGTTTGCACAAACACCTCTGATCACAAGAAGCATGTGTGAAGAAAGGACAAAAAAAAAAAATCACATCTGGTCCCCGGGGTTCCTTTCTTTCATAATGTATCCGAAATACAAAATAGATCACATAATTCAAAATTAAAATAGCAAATCCGGTCCAAAAATGAGCAACTGTGTCCAAAAAATATATAATATTTGAAATTGGAAGAGCTGTTTAATGTATTATTATAGGAGGTCAGTGTCAGCTACAGGCCCATTCAATCAAATCCCTCCAAAGTGACCCGGGGCCAAACGTAGGTGTTACCTTCTAATCCATTTTCAGTGAGGCACAATGTAAGAGGATTGACAGCAGGCCTGAGCCTACTCTAAAAGCCTTGTTATCATGTAGACATCTCCCCACCAGCTCCTCTGGAGGTGCAGTTACACATTTTATTATTGAATTTCCAATAATAAACAAATGTTCCCACAGCCTAGACCTCCACATGCATATTTAGTAAACAAACATTTCATGATGTGCAGAGTCATTTTTCTCGCCATGGAGACACCTCACAGCCATGTTGCACGAAGACACCTGCACCGTGCTTTATAATTGGTCTAATATGCCCTCAGTACAGCAGGTTCCACAGGTTAAATGAATCTGAACCCTGGTGGAGTGGTAGTAATTAAAGATAACGAAGGGCTCTCCCTGTGGGTCCCCTGCTGCCTGTTTCGCCTGCGTCAGTCTTTTCAGCTCTTTTTCAAAAGACTCCACACAGGTGAAGCAAATGAGTACAAGAACAGCTGGTTGCCACAACATCAACCAGTGGATGACAGTGCTAAATGCCAAATATGGGCTGAATGGATGATTTAACAGAACCATATCATCATAACCATGCAGTGGTAGTGATCCAATGCAAAGGTGGAAGAAGTATTCAGATCCTTTACTATAAAGTAAAAGTACTAATAGGGTATCACACTGTCTAATACTCCACTACAAGTAAAAGTCCTGCATTCAAAACTTACAATCAGCTAAATGTAGTAAAAGTACTTAAAGTAACTGTATTGATAGAGCAGTAAAATGTTCCCTGGACAGGAAGGGGTTGAAAAACTGTAATCTGAAAAGTAACTACAGCTTTCAGATAAATGTAGTGGAGTAAAAAGTACAGTATTCACCTCTGAGATGTAGTGGAGTAGAAGTAGAAAGTAGCAGAAAATGGAAATACTCAAGTAAAGTACAAGTACCTCGACTTTGTACTTAAGTACAGTACTTGAATAAAAGTACTTAGTTACTTTCCACCACTGTTAAACTGCAGCTCATATCAGTGATCATTGTAAAGCAAAAACAGTTGTTTATTATAGGAAAGCAATCATTTATCTGACAAATACTTTTATGTATTTAGGAACACAATGGTGCTGGAGCCTGTGGCCTGCTGATGAAATTATTGCAATAATTATATATTTGCAGTATTACAAATAAGTCTGTGGTGACATTACTGGGAAAAAAATGCTGTAATATTGCAGTTTTTCTCCATTTAATACACAAAAAATGGAACAATGTACACAATTCTGAAAACTTGAAAGACATGTATGAACAAATAGACATGTTTTGTGTGTATACAATGTAAAAAAATGTTATACAGACACTCATTTCTTAAAACTGCAAATGCATATAAATATTGCAATACATTCATCAGTGAGATTGCCGCTTTAAGAACACTGCAAAGAGTTATAGCTTTTAGCCTAAACCAGTAATGTTGCATGTTTATTGGCTGTTAAAAAGCTTTTAAGTAACCAAGGTGAATACTTTAGCTAACATCAGGCTGCAGCAACCTGAGAGTGAGTGTGAGAGAGAGAGACTCATCCACCCCCTTGTGTTTGCCTATCTCATCCTCTAACTGTGTGTTTGGAGGACATGGCAATGTCACAAACATCCCTTCAATCTGACTCCTGACTAGTAAATACAACTATCCAGTAAATAAACATGATGGAAATGTTGCAGGAATATTATATTATATTGTGCACGTGGGGCTGGAGAATGATTCCACCTTTGTTGACCCATATCCCACATAAGCTGATGAGCCTCTTAAACGTAACACCTTTGACACCGCTGTCCTGCATCCAGGAATAGAGGACAGAAATGACGACTCAGCGCTAGATGTCCACCCAGTGAGCAGTGAACAGAACACGTCTGACACGGCTACTGAGACCAGCTCTGTGCTCTGTGTCCGACTCTGAAGGATGAAACATAAGACTGCACAAGCACTAATAATAATACAAATAAAAAAGTAGAATAAGGAGGTTAATATGACCAAGCAAAGTGTATCAGACTCCACTTAGCTGAGACTCATCTCTCTCATTATACAGTATGGAGCAAGGAGGATGCTGCAGTGGGGGTAAAAAAAGATGTCCTTGGACTAATAAAATAGGATGAATGAGGATATGGGTGGAGGAAAAATGCAAGTGAAAGGTCAATGGAGACACCAGGGAACAAAAGGTCTTTACATTCATATTTAAAAGTCATTCACACTTTGCATATTAATATTAAGCGTGGGTTTTCTCCGGGTTCTCCGGTTTCCTCCCACAGTCCAAAGACACGCAGGTTCATTGTTGACTCTAAATGTCCCGTAGGTGTGAAGGTGAGTGTGAATGGTTGTCTGTCTATATGTGTCAGCCCTGTGACAGTCTGGCGTCCTGTCCAGGGTGTACTGTACCCCGCCTTCGCCCAGTGTCAGCTGGGATCGGCTCCAGCCCCCTCCATGACCCTGAATAGGATAATGTTAATGAATGAATGAATGAAGTCTAGGCCATCCTTGAATGTTGCTATACTACAAAAGTATACTACACTATTAAAGACTGAGATGAAAATTGACAGTTGACTTGTATATAGAAATTTTATTGTATTTTAGTATTTTATTCTTATTTTATTGTAAGTCATTGGTGCTTTTAATATATATTTATATCATATTTATATATACACCTAGTGTTTTTCTAATTGTGTATACAACAGTCCTGTCTATTCCTTACCCATTTGCCAGCTTTGTTGTCCTTGTTATTTCTATCTCTGTAAGCACATTGAGAGAGATGCATAAAACTGGAGTCAAATTCCTTGTTTGTATGTACTTGGCAAAATAAATCTGATTCTGATTCTGATAACATTTCCTAATACTAGAAATATAGCTCAAAATGAGTTTTGCCAGCTATTTTTGATATCTCTTTTTTTTTGAAAAGCCTAAATATTACATCTTATTTCAAGAAAACTTACCAAGCGAATTTTCACTTGGTCCATTGGCAGATTTTTTTTACTTATTACAATAAAAACACCTTGTATTCATTGTAGTTTTCTGTCTGTGTCCATTCTTATGTTTGAAGTGGCCTTTTTCCCCAGTGAATATACAATAACTTGCTTGGTAGTGATGTTATTAACTAATAATATAGCACTATTAACTGTAATATGGAACCTGCAATGACCTCTTGTGCCTGCCAACAGTTTTTATCTTCTGTAACTTTCAGTGGAAGCTCTCATGTGTTTAAAAGTGATTTGGTTTCTCTCAGCTGCTTCCTGAGCCGTCTTCACTGTACAGACAGTGTATTTATTAGAGGATGTCTGTAACTCTGGTGCCATCTAGTGGAAAAGACTAACTGTATTCTGCACTGGGATAAAGAGAGTGGAACTCTATTAGGTCTGGGTGATATAGCCAAAATCCTCTATCACAATATAGGTTATTTCATATCTCGATAACGATATAAAGTATATCACAATATAACATGTTTTCTGGTAATTCAATAAAAAATAGTCTATATGAAATAATCACATGGTAAAGCCTATTTTTGTATATTCCTGTGTGAATTAAATACTTGACAAATAAAAAGCACTAAGTATTTTGTCATTTTAAGAACTTGAGTGCAAACTGAACATTTTAAAGTGAAATTATAGAGAAAAAAGATGTAAATATAGGCCTAGCCTAGATCACAATAGAAACGATTTAGAAAAATGTATAAGATAGACATTTTTATATCGTTTTGACGATATTGTTATATTGCCCATCCCTAACCTCTATATATTTAATCTATATCTAAACCTCTATGGATGCTAAAAAAATGGAATAACTTTTGCTTTCAACCGAGATTAAACAGGAATATTTTCCATAACACTCTTCCTATAAGAAGAGCTGAGACGTTCTGTGTAATAGGCACATTTATTGTAAGTTTCTTAAGCACAAAACATCCATTATATGGTCATCATTAAAAAAATAAAAAAATAAAAAAATATCTGCAAAACTGTACTTCCACTATTAAAACTCTTTAGTCCCTATTCTCTGTACATAAAACAACATAGGATAGGTTGTACACTCTAGTAGGCCCTTGGTGCAGGATTAACAGTAACTTTTACTTTCGGTTTAATCAACACGTGGCGTCAGTGTGCTGTGAATGATTGTGGCTAAAGTGACAATAAAAACTATACATAAAGAATAAAAATACAGTTCAATCTACGTTCTGGAAGAATTTAATGCAAGTGATAAAGTGTTGCAATGTAATATATGAAGATACATGTCCACTTTGGTCATGTTTAAGACACTTATCATATATTGTGTTTTTCTTTCACCGGTTCCTTTGTCAGACTCATACTGTGCTCTGCTTTGTGTTATGTCTGCCTGACTGTGTCCCTATCTTATCTTTACAGCCTTGAAGAATCCCAGACCCTACAACATGCAAGAGGCGTGTGTGCGCGTGTGTGTGTGTGTGCGCGCGGGTGTGTGTGTGCGCGCGTGTGTGTGTATACAAGTAGCTACATGCGTAACACCAAAATGACATGTCAAAATAGGTTCCCCTTTCCATCACAGCTTGATGTATGACATGACAATTTTGATAAAAACTATGCATGTACCCCTGAGAGTTCAAGTGTGAGGGAGTTTGGATGAAGTGCTGGGTGTGTGCTGTGATGCTGTCATGCTCTCATGAGGAAAGCAGTGGCCGAGGGAGATGAAGAGCAGAGCCCCCTCAGTGTTGTGTGAGCAGCAACAGATGTTCACCATAATTCATCATACTTGACCTCTGGCCTTTCTGCTGGAGAACTTGTTACAATACCTCATGTAACAGGATGCAGCCTCATGTCTCCACAGATTCATGCATTCCTGTTAGGAAATATTTTTTATCAAATAAGTGTCACTGTAAAAAAAAAAGTGTAAAATAACGGAAATTTTCCGGCAGCAGGGGCGTCAGAAAATGTCTGTTAAAAAACGGAAAAATACTGTCCGTTAATTAACATAAATAAACTGTAAAAAAATAAATAATAATAATTATCTTTATATAATTAGCCTTTATTACTGTAATTTTACAAGAAATATTTTACTTTTAACATATATTTATTGTTAGAATAGAATAATACACCGTAAATCTAAGACCATTTACATATAAATCACAAATGAAACATGTAATTTTACGTTGCAAAAGCCCAAATTTACATTACCTCTCAGAAGTTTTGCAATATTTTTAGAATTTCATGAAGTCCTTTTCTTCTAACATAAATTTATTATTAAAATAGAGTCATAAACCTCTAAAAAACCCCCAGAATAATTATCTTTAAAAATGATAAAGAAAAGCTTCAGATAATTATGATTGTGATTACAAAAAATACTGTAAATCTAAGTCATGTAATTTTTACTTTTTTTCTGTAATTTTGAAATACAGACAAAAAATGTAAAATTTCTTGAAAAAAAACTGTAAAAAAACTGTTTTTTATTTACAGTGTAAACCTGTTCTCCTCCTACATTAAAAAGGCTCATCTTTCTAGGCCAGATATGCTGCGTGGGTTGCAAACAGGAAAAGTCTGGCTTTCCGTTCACACACTTTATCATTTTAATCAGTTTCATCAAGATGTGTTCAGGCCAAATTAAACAAACCGCCGCCTTGTTGCGCAACGCTGTAGTTCAGCTTTCTTTTTCATGTGGGTTTGTTTTGCGGCGTCTCCACCAGAGTGCGTCAAAACTAACCTAAACAGTAGTCACAGACCGGAAGTTACACGTGTGGGCCTTCAAAAATAAAAGCATAACATTGGTCAAGCTAGCAAATCGTAATATTTAGAGAAGTCATAACTACGAGAAAAAAAAGAAAATAACACGTAAAATTACTACTTTATAATAATATGACTTTATTCTCATAATATTACAACTTTTTTCCAATAAACCTATGACTTTATTCTCGTAATATTATGATTTTATTCTCATAATATTATGACTTTATTCTCGTAATTTTATGACTTTATTCTCGTAATATTATGACTTTATTCTCGTAATTTTATGACTTTATTCTCGTAATATTATGATTTTATTCTCATAATATTATGACTTTATTCTCGTAATATTATGACTTTATTCTCGTTATATTATGATTTTATTCTCATAATATTATGACTTTATTCTCGTAATTTTATGACTTTATTCTCATAATATTATGACTTTATTCTCATAATATTACAACTTTTTCTCATAAACCTATGACTTTATTCTCGTAATATTATGATTTTATTCTCAAAATCTCTGATTTATTTTTTTTGCCTCAATGTGGCCCCTAATACTCCGTTGTACATTAGACCTACAACAATGATAAATAAAAATGAAAATGTAAACAAAAAAACAGTTATTCATTTCCATTTTTATAAATCCACAGGGAGCCACTGGAGAGGAGCTAAAGAGCACCATGTGGCTCCACAGCTGCAGGTTGCTGACCCCTGGTATATGTAGTCAAGAAAATTGCCTTTTTGAGACTATATTTGTTGAGACAGTTTCAGTCCTTGTTCTTTCAAATTCTGAGTGTGTTGTGTGTAAAATTAAAAAAGAAAAAAAGAGGAAAAACCTGAACCATGTGTGGTAAAAATGCAAGTTTGTGATGTAAAGTTGTAATTTAGCTAGCTAGGCTACTTACCAGTTAAATGCTTCTTTCGAAATCCCTAACTGTGCATTACATACCCAATATGTGTACTATTGTTCAACATACTTTTGTGTGAATAAACAGTAGTGTAGTTATATCTTTTCGGACGCACTGAGCAGTAATTGATGTAATCACTTCCTGAGAGCCTCCATGCTGATTGATTTGTTGCTTGGAGACGTGTAACCATGGTAACCCGTGCCAACCTCATTATGTGACCAAAACGAACATTTTTTGTGAGAATCAAAGTCTGAATTAATTCAAAATATATATTAAGCCCCAGCAAAGTGAAATTTTATACTTACTTAAAGTTAAATTGAAGCGTTATAGAAGCATTACAGAGCTGTCAGTCAACGTCTGTTATGAACTTTTTTGTCACTACCGCATTGCATTGTGGGGTATGTATGCCGCCGTAGTGTCTAGTTCAGGGGTCAGCAACCTTTACTATCAAAAGAGACATTTAGGCAAACAAAAAATTAAAAAGAATCTGTCTGGAACCGCAAAACATATGATCAATGTCATGAAGGTAACACAGTTTATAGTGTAAGTATATAGTATATAAGTCTAATGCAGTGAGGGCCCAAGTGCAAATGTACTACGGAGTATTAGGGAATAAAGTCATAACTTTACGAGAAAAAAAGTCGTAATATTACGAGAATAAAGTCATAAATTTACAAGAAAAAAAGTCGTAATATTATGAAAATAAAGTCATAATATTATGAGAAAAAAGTCTTAATATTACGAGAATAGTCATAACTTTACGAGAAAAAAGTCTTAATATTACAAGAATAAAGTCATAACTTTATGAGAATAAAGTTGTAATATTACGAGAATAAAGTCATAACTTTACGAGAAAAAAGAAAATAATATGTAAAATTACTATTTTATAATATTATGACTTTATTCTGATTCTGATTTATTGGATTTTGTACAGAATACCAATAAAAAAAGACAGCAAAAAAAAAAAAAAAAAATGGCATTTGAAGCATTTTATTTTGGAAAGTAGCAACAGGAAGTGCTCTTATTGTGGCCGTTGGTCGTCTTGACGGTTGGTAAAACGAGCCGAAGAATCCAGGCAGGACTTTATGGGGATGAGGAGCAGACGAAGTGTCCCACAGTGTTTCCACAGCTCCTGGTTAGTGTACTGTGGGGCGGAGGACGCAGACAGAAACACGGAGAGGGACCCGCAGATGTAGACCACCGGGCAGACTAAACTATAACCTACCGGGGACAACCGGAGCGCTGCGGGGGTCTGGTGGGAACATGGGAGCGGTGAAGTGAAGAAAAACGGCCGAGAAACGGCTGACTTGTCCGGATGAAAGACACCAAAGTAAGTTCCTCGGTCCGCTGTGGTCAGATCAGGTTTCACCTCTCTGTGTTTAAGAAACCGCCCCGTCTGGACTGACTGACCAGACTCTCTCTAGTGAGGCTTTACCGCAAATTAATCACTAACTTTATGGAGTTTGTTGAATGATGCTTACAGAGGTGACATGCGGAGCTGTGATTGACAGCTGTAAAAGGGGGCGGGGTTTGTCATCCTGAACGCGACACACATGTGATAGATAGACAACTTTTTTTGGGGGGGGGGGTGTTGGGTTTTTTTATCCCGAAAAAAGTCTCCAGTGGTGGAGTCCTCATCTCTCTCCGTAGGTCTGCTGCCACGTACAGCTGCAAGAAATCTGATCTGCGGAGGTGCCCATGCAGTGTGAGTGTATATATACCGCCTCCTCCTCCTGTGTTAACTAACTAACCCAGTGGCATGATGGCTGTGGTTCACTGAGGTAATGCACAGAGTTGCACACAAGTTGGTCAGACTTTTATGGGAGAAAAAAACTTAGACTGCAAAACTGGCATTAAAAAGCCAAAAAGAAGAGCCCAATAATTGCTTGGTATAGGATAAGTGCTGGTTGTATGAAAGAAACAGAGGTGGAAGAGGTGTTTTAATGAAGACAGAGGAGGTTTTATTTTGTTAAATAAAAATGAGGCCAATATAAGGCGGTAGAATTAATTCAAAGTAAATTTCTGTACGTTTGTGTTGTGTTTTTCTGTCATTTATGGGAGTCAAACTACTATATTTCTATTTCTTTTTACCATTAGGTCAGTTTCTAACAGTGTTTGGTTACAGTATCAAATGTCTTTCAACTTGATTGTCTGTGTTGACTTCAAAGCAAACATCTTGTGTCATTTTACAGTAGCTCCTCATGTTTTCATCTGATTTAATGACCTATTTTAATGAGGTCATACTGTAAGTCCAGCTTCAGGGGGAAAGGATAGTGTCTACAGTCTATTTTTCCATACTGCAAAATGTTATTTATCAAAGTTTTGCTAAATATGAACAGCAAAATGTGCTCTTTTTGCAGATTATTTGATTATATTATATTTTATATTATTGAATTATTATTATTATGTTGTAACTATTTTCATTGTTGATTATTTTCTTGATTAATCGAGTAGTTGTTTGGTCTACAAAATGTCAGAAAATGGTGAGTGTATACCGCCTCCTCCTGTGTTAACTAACCCAGTGGCATGATGGCAGTGGTTCACTGAGGTAATGCAACAGAGGAGACAGTTGGTCAGACTTTTATAGGAAAAAAAAACTTGTGGAAACAGGGTCAGTGAGTTTTGTATAAAAGAAGACATTTGAGGACGTCATCTTGGGCTCTGATTGACATTTTTCTCCATTTTCTGACATTTTATAGACCAAACAACTTATCAATTAATCGATTGGTTGTCAACTATTAAATTAATCGGCAACTATTTTGATAATCAATTTTTTTTTTTTTTTCTTTCTGATTCCAGCTTCTTAAATGTGAATATTTTCTGGTTTCTTTTCTCCTCTATTACAGTAAACTGAATATCTTTTGAGTTGTGGACAAAACAAGACATTTGAGGACGTCATCTTGGGCTCCGATTGACATTTTTCTCCATTTTCTGACATTTTATTGACAAAACAACTTATCGATTAATCGAGAAAATAATCAACAATGAAAATAATCGTTAGTTGCAGCCTTACTAGTTACAACATAATAATAATAATTCAATAATATAAAATATAATGATACATAACCCAGACACAGAGCCTTTCTGCAAATAATCTGCAAAAAGAGCACTTATACTTTTGAAACTTAAGAAGGCCTACATTTTGCTGTTCATATTTAGCAATACTTTGATAAATAATATTTGCAGTATTGCTTTTACTTCATTAAAATACTTCTTCCACCTCTGTTTATATCATACAACCAGCACCTATCCTACCAAGCCATTATTGGGCTCTTCTTTTTGGCTTATATGCCAGTTTTGCAGTCTGTTTGGTCAGTGTATCTTTTGGTCATTCGATTTTCCTTTCACAAACGGATATTAAAAAAAACAAAAAAATTGTATATTTAAACTTTAAAAATAAAAAGTAAAATTTTTGTATTTTAAAACAAAAATCAAATAACCACTTTTCTTTTGTTTTTAATATACTGTTGGGTAGTTTAATCTATAACAATGCATCTTATTCTATAAACTGATCACCGGTTTTATTATTTAAAATCTAAATCCCCCCTAACTTACTTGAACTAAAGCTGTCAGATAAATGTAGTGGGGTAAAAAGTAGAAGAATAAAATAGCATAAAATGGAAATACTCAAGTAAAGTAGCACTACCTCAAATTGTACTGAAGTACAGTATAGTACTAGAGTAAACATATAGACTAGATTGACTGATAGTGGATTTTTAAAGGCCGATATAATAACGATAGTTTGGAGAAGGAAAAAGCCGATAGCCGAATAATTTACCGATATCTCCTTTACTTCTGCATTAGCCTAGTCGGCTACTTTTGCATATACTTCCTCATTGGAAAATGTTCTATTTATTTGTAATGGCAGTGGCTTACAGTATAACTATAAGAGAATATCCTGAAGTGTCATTTGGTAGATTGCATCATTGGAAAATGTTCTATTTATTTGTAATAGGCGATGCGCCCTTCTGTGGCTTACAGTATGACTGACCAGAATAACTTCTGTTGGGCGTCTCGTACATTTTAAATGCCACTCTTGCATTAATGTTCTTGCATATTCCCGGGGTAAGGAGAATCCTTAAGTGTGTGATTATATTTCATGAATGGATGGTTAAGTGGCCGGCGTATTTGGAAAAGAGAACGCCAAATTGGTACAGTAAGCAAGTGAAAGTGACAGTGAATGATTTCTTTCAGCGTTTTGTTGTGTCAAATAATAGAAACATACATACATACACACCAGTATGTTGACATAACTGATAAATATGGAAAATATCGAGACAACCAAAAAGTCACAGGCCTATCTTAAACACACAGCATAACAAAATTCATGCACCTTTTTTGCCAAAGAAAGCCCAGCCTACAGTAAAGTTAACTATTACGTTAGACTGCCTCATCATTGACAGAAGTGGTCGTTATATTCATGCAGTTAGCTACACCTCCAGTGAATCGTTCAGCACTTTTGTCTGTAATACTGTCTCTTCTAGCTTTGCTAAACTGCACTCTGATGAATTTGATCAGTCTCCTCGCTTGTGAGTTTATTTATTCACTGTTACTGTAAGCGTTCCCAGTGCCGCTTAATTGTTTTAAACCACTTAAGCACCATCAATTTAATTTAAAACTCACTGCCTCCTCCTCGGTGTCGTGCATTCATTTGGCTTAAAAGGATTAGCGTGGCATCCATCTTCTAATTACACAGTTTTCAGCCTTCAACTTGAAGATTAAATTAGGACAGAGCGGTCTCAATGACATGAGGAGTACATCAGAAACACTGGAGGATAGTGAAAAAATTTATGTTTGACATAGATGCAAATGAATGTGTTGAATGGGAGAACTAAGTAGATATTATGTTTGGTAAGTTCACTCTGTATTCTGCTTAAATGTGAACTTTTTTGCATGAATTTAGATAACAAAAAACTATAAAAGCTAAAAAAAAAAACATCTTGAAAAGACTTTAGATAAGTATATTGCTTGTGGGCAATAAAAGTGGTGCTTTTGACACATTGAATGATTGTGTTTACACTGATAACACACTATGGTAATTGGATTATCACAGTAAGAGAGTTTGGCAAAAGTCTGCATGTAGTTTCGAGGCTGTAGGACGGTAAATAAATAAACAACTAATGGCTGATGGTCCTCAGAGGACAGCAGGTTCCCAGGATATAACGCTGTGAAAAGTCCTCTGAAAGTGAGAAGGTGTTGGGGCGTGATTTCACAGGCCTTTGCCAATTGTCCACTCAGGGGGTTCGCCGCTCTAACTGCCGCTGCCTTTTGAGTAATTGCAGTAGTTAGAATGTGTCTGATTTGAAGGCAGCGCCGGCAGCAGTTTGCCGTTAGCCGAGATTTATTGGTGAGAGGTCGAGATGAACACCTGGTGCAGAAAGTTCACAGTCCTCTTCTGAAGCAACAGATGGAGCAGAGGATGCAGGAAAGGAAGGAGGGACTAATAGATGTGGCCACAAAACCACACAGAGGTGACGAGCTGCTGAAGACCAGTGAAAACATCTTGGTTTTACTGGCAGTTTCCCATGTTTAGTCTGCTGTATGGCTTCTCTGTGGTTTCCCAATAAGGCTGATCTCTTTGAGGCACTTGAGGTGAAACTTGTAATTGCAGAAAGGCTGGAGAAGGACCATATTATTATTTTTTATGACAGCTAATGATGTGATATACACAAAAAATAAACGGTTAGGCAGTTGCTGTAGAAACATCTTGTTACGAAGTTTTCCACCCTGTCCTTAACAGTACGTGCGGTTTGTTCCATGGGCGGACTATTAAGCTTCTGAAGAGCTCAACCAGAAAAAAGATTTGTGTATTCAGCTCAATTTGACAGTCGTAAAAACCTGCCCGTTCCTGTTTGGTCAAAACGTGTTTCCACCCTGCACGGCAAATTGGCTCATTAACGTTACAGTTCTCTTATAGCATTGGGTTTAAATCTGAAATATTGCCAAATAGGTGCTTTTGCTCCCCCCCTCCCCCAGGTAAACACGTATCTCTGTCCGCACTTTTGCCATTGTTTGCACTGTTAGCTCTGTTAGCTGCGTGCTGCTGGCTCGCCGTCGCCATGTTGAGAGGCAATAGAAATGCTCACAATCCCGTATTTAGCACCTTTAGAAGAAGAAAATAGTAATCATATATTCATAAAGATTAAAACAATACATGGCATTAAACATAAAACCATGTGAAATTGTGTTCTCAACGCAGGTAACAGAGTTCAGGTGATTACATTATACAACTCATTCACAGTCAGCATTACGAGCAGCCAGTAGTAGTCGGAGAGTTCAGGGGTCAAAACAAAAGAAACGCTGCACAGAGGTGATCCGCTCTGTCCAAGTAGACTTTGAGCCACGATAATCAGCCTGCCTACGTTGACCCACGAGTACTTGTATGCAGCTATGTAACCTCATCCTCTTACATAAGTCAAGATAAATAAGCATAACTCCTGTTAGATATACCTGATAACAGCCGTAACCCGAGTCCCTTATTTCACATAATTTAAAACAGGTGAGGATCAGAGAGCATTATTATTTGACTTTTTCTTGCAAGAACATACACAGCAAAATCGACAGTGTTAATCCAACACTTAAAGAGTCAATTTTAACACTAAGTCAGTGAACATATGGTCCCTATCTACAGAGTGTTAAAATAACACTGGACATAGTGTTGAATTTTCAGAGTCAATTCAACTCTAGAAAGAGTTAATATTTTACACTACACTACACTGAGAAGTGTTACTCAAGTTTTACACTATGACGAAAATAACACTCATAGTGTTATTTATAGTTGACACTGAATTTGTAAGTGTTAATCAGAATTAACTCTTATTAATTTACTCTTCATGAGTGTTAAACCAACTTAACACTAAGTGTTGATTAAGAAATTACTCCAAACAGTGTTGATTTTTGAATGACTCCTGCCAGTGTTAAAACATATTTACTCGTGTACTTACTCCCTTTAAGTGTTATTCTTACCCAACACCAAGTATTACTTGTTCTTTCACAATAAGAGTCCTGATTTTACAAAATACTGGCATCTCATCAGCTACCTCAACACATACAATAAGCTCTTTTCTAATAAAATGCATTCTTCAACAGAATTAGTTTTGAGTGTTTTGCATTTTCTACTTTACCATGTCCACCTGATACTTAAAACAGGTAAAACTAAAAATGTTTGCAGGGGGGAAACAATAAACACCATTATATCCATGTCTTAATACAAATTTATTAAAAATAAAGACATTAATCCTCAGGTCAAATGTAGTTTGAGACGTGCTCACACCAACACGAGCTACATAACAATAAAACTTCACTTTCAGTTTAAGAGATGAAAAGAAAAACAGGGTTCTTAGAAGACATGGTATATTTCAAATTGTAAAATCTTAACTATTTTCTCTTAACAATGAAAAATATTGTTTAAAGTGCATTTCAGAGGATACACATAGAGGATAATTCCAGCTATTTTCAACCCAGAACAAACTTCACTATCATCTGGAATCTACCAACCGATTCATACCAAAATATTATCGAATTGACCACTGAATGAGTTGTGATGTGAGAGTGCACCTGCCTTCATGTGTGTTTGTGTTGATTTTAGTAATTGGCCAAATTCAGAATTTTTTTTTCCAGTGGTGAGACATATTTGGCTTTAGAAGATTTGACTATATGTTCATACATTATACTGCTGCTGCCAACTCAAGTGCCAAAAAATAAATACATTTTTCATTTGAAACACTATTCAAACATGCTAAAATGGCTTTAAAATATTCCATCTATAACACTATGTGGAGTGCAGTTAGATTTACTATTGGACTTTCAACTTCCCAGAGATTAGTGGGTTTTCTATTCCAGCAGGTGTTCAAATTAAATTTTTAAAAGGAGAGATTTGCCGATTTACAACCTTATCTCAATCTATCCGCATATAGTGTGAAAAACGCCAAACGATGTCGCTGTGCCCCAGAGAATGTCTACAACAAATGCGGGCATTTTTCATACTATATGCAGATAGACTGAGATAGGTTAAAAATTAGCAAATCTCTCAATGACGTGCATCATCAAGGGTGTGACTGATGGCTTACCAGCATTCAAGAATTCCTCCAAGCTCGGTTCACTGATCCTGACATATTTCTGTTCGTTATTGATTTTGTTTTTAATCAACATGATGGTATCTGTAAAAGCAAAACTGAATTTGTGTTATGATCTACAACACAAAGTTACTCTGACAGTAGCATCAGCTCCTGTTGGCATAATCGTATTGTTCGATTTGGGCTTTAAAAATCACAATCAGAATTTGTCTAATTTCAAATTCAAAGTAAGTGTCTGGACTGAGTGGAGTCTCTGAGACGTGCAAGCAGAAACCATTTTGACATGTGTGTAAACATAGACTAATGTTAATATTAACTTATCTAAAATGATACTTACCATCACTGGACCACAGCACATAACGGGGATATCTGAAAAAACAAGTAGAACAATTTCATGTAACATTAAAAGGAATACAGGGGAAATAAAGTCAGTTAGCTTATATCAGGGAATTACAGAAGACTTTTTGACAATTAAGAACTAGCACAATGCGTTGCCATCAGCCTCACAGCAATCTGCCATTCTACCTCTTCTACAGTTCTGCTGTGCGAGACATGATGATATAGCAGGGTTTTTCCAGCATGGAAGATGTTTTAGTGGTGATCAAAGACAAACCAGGAACACCAAAATGTGTAAAAACAGCCATTTCAATTCTTGATAAACAGTCTCTCAATTCTGATCACAAAATATTGCGTTAATATTAATATCATGCTCCTAAGTAGCAATAAGTAAAGTTCTTTTTAAATGACATTCTTTGCTTGTGTTCTCTTATATTATGATGAAATCAATCAGCAATCACAACTTTGTGTTTCCCCGCCACGTGTTAGCTGTTAGCCCCGGATAGCTTGTTAGCTAGTTAGCTAGTTCAGCCAACTCCCTACACATGCAGTCTTTGTGTTTTACTGTAATCTATGGACATTAATAAGAACACAACTGTCACTGCTCCACATTGCGACTTGCCGACATTACAAGTATAGTTTGACATTAGCTGGTCAGTGTTAATTGGCTTAATGTTGCTGACACATTTTAGCTAGCCTTCCACATGGTCACGTTAGCTCTGTGTAACTCAGTATTTTAAGACACAAAACCAGCTGGAGTGTTGAACAACAATATAAAGTTATCCTTAAATGCTGCTTCTGCTGAAATGCTCAAATTTGGTTTAATAAGTGATTAAGAGAAACTTACCTCAGTCTTTCAAGTGTCTTTGAGAATATTATAAAGCGCTATATAAATCTAATATTATTATTATATTATTATTATTTCAAGGAGTGCTAAATGGCGCTGAGAACATCTTGGTCCGTTTTGAAATGAGGAGGAGGAGAGGAGCTCTCCAGAGTACAGAGCACTCTGTACTCTGGAGAGTACAGAGCGCTCTGTACTCTGGAGAGTACAAAGTGCTCTGTACTCTGTACTCTGGAGAGCACTCTGTACTCTGGAGAGCACTCTGTACTCTCCAGAGTACAGAGTGCTCTCCAGAGTACAGAGTGCAGAGCGCTCTGTACTCTGGAGAGTACTCTCCAGAATACACCAGTCTTGTAACTCTGAACACTTTCACCAACACTGGGGTGTATCTTACTCTAGCTGTTGTTGTAATAACTCTGAAAGAGTCCATGGACTTTGACAATGTATATTTTACACCGAACATTTTTAACTCTGAATATTTTCACCTACACTGGAGGGTATGTTACTCCGGCTGTTGTTGTAATGACTCTTGCTGTTGTTGTAATAACTCTGAGGGAGTTAATATACTTTGACAAGGCATATTTAACTCTGGAGAATTTGCAGTGTACCAGCATGTATTTCTTTGAGAGGCTGGATTTGCTCATGAAAAACTTACCCTCCCTTTCCTTTAAGTTTTGAGCATTTTGGGGGAATTTTGAACAAACATTACCCACAGTAATGTCCAGTTTATTGCATTCAAGGACATAATGCTGTAAAACTCTGGGTTGTATCTTTAACGCACGCTATGCTGTGTCATGCCAGGGCCACTTGACTGTGACTGTTCTTTTCTACCTGTTACGCAACTCTTAACCTCTGTCCAATAGTTCTCATACTTACTCTGGTGTTATGGGTGTATGTGTGTATGTGTGTGTGTGTACACGTTACTTAAGTTGAACTGGGCGAGCTCTATTCAGCTCTCATTTACACACAGAGGAACAACAGCAACAGTCACGGCAAAACCTGAAGAAAGGTATGATAGGTTTTTCTCTGGTTTGAAATGAGTTGGCTTTTTTTTAATGATTATTTTAATTATTTTATATTGTTTTATTTTACTGTTTCTCACATGTAGCTCTTTTACTCAATGTTGCATATCTTTTAAACTATTTAAAAAAAATGTCTTTATCATTGTTTGTCTGCCATTTCTATCATGCAAAGCACTTTGTTTTGAAAAGTACTGTAAAAATAAAGATTATTATTATTATTGTGGATTTTACAATTATTTTTATTCACTTATTATATATGCACATACTGCATGTTACTCACTACTTTATGGATTTTTAATTCATTTTATACTTTGAATTATTAATCCATATTTTTTTGAATGGGCAGGCTTTGTTTCCTTTTGTTTCTTTTGTTATATTTTTTCATTTTGAGGCTTGGTTGCTGTTATTTCAGATGCAGTATAATTATCACAATGAGGCTCAGAGGATGTGCTCAGAAAGTGTGCACATCTCATTTTTTCCTAATTTTAAGACAGGACAGAGATATTTTAAGGGCCTTGATTTACAGTCCTTCATTTTTACAACCATGCACACTCATTCTAGTGCCTAAACTAAGAAAGTGTAAATGAACTCTTTGATCAAAGAAATTAGGTCACACCCGTTGGGAAGCCAAGAGGGAGGCAAATTGGGGCTACTCAAGTTGCACGAATAAAAGCTTAAAGTCTTATCACAAAGCTTAACAAATACCTTGAAGATGGCTTGATTTGAGCAGGAACAGCTCCTCCAATTTCTAAAATCACAAACAAGGTGTTCTGGGAGGGAGTTTTGGACGAGGTGTACTGGCCTGATCTGGTAATTGAGGTCGTGCATTTTTCTCAAACCATTGATTTGCACGTGATAAAGAGAAACTTTTCTAACATTAATGGGTATGGCACGTTAAAAATGTTTGAAATGTAAATGATTAATTTTTTGTTCTCTCTCCAGAGCATAATGGCGCTCCTCCTGTGGCTCGGCCTGTCGCTGCTGGTCTCTGTCCATTCCGGCGGCGTCAAGAACTGCCACCATGGTTGCCACTGTGAGGTGGAAAGCTTTGGCCTGTTCGACAGCTTCAGCCTGACCAGGGTGGACTGCCGAGGGTTGGGACCCGGCACCAGCATGCCCATCCCCATCCCACTGGACACGGCTCACCTGGACCTGTCCTCCAACGCCATGGGCCCGCTCACCGACGCCATGTTAGCTGGTCCAGGCTACACCACCCTCGTTAGCTTGGACCTCAGCAGCAATCTTATAACAAAGGTCAGTGGTTAGAGGAGCTCAAGTGTTGACCTTTTGGTCTGTAATGAGGTTATGTAACCTTTGAACGTAGAACTGCAAAGATTAATTGATTAGTTGTCAACTATTAAATAATTTAGCAACTATTTTGATGATTGGTTTGAGTCATTTTTAAGAAAACAAGTAAAAATTCTCTGATTCCAGCTTCTTAAATGTCAATATTTTCTGGTTTCTTTACTCCTCTGTGGCAGTAAACAGAATATCTTTGATTGTGGACAAAACAAGACATTAGAGGACGTCATCTTGGGCTTTGGGAAACATTGATCGACATTTTTTGCCATTTTCGGAATTTTTTTTGACCAAACAACTAATCGATTAGTCGAGAAAATAATCAACAGATTAATCAACAATGAAAATAATCGTTAGTTGCAGCCCTATTTGAATGAAAAAGTTACACATTCTTCATACAAATGAAAAGAAATACAATTTATAATCAATAAAATGTGTCCACCCTTAATTCAATAAACTCAGGGGGGTTTTGGTGCTACAGTGTTACATATATGCACATCATTTGTAGCCAATGTTAGCTAACTTTAGATAGATATTGTGTAACCAGCTTTACTGGAAAACATTTTTTTTTTGTTTTAGTTCCCTCTAACCGCTCATGTTTACAGTGTTTTTAGATGTAGAAAGCAGCTGTTTTCAGGAGAAAAAGCTGTACAACACCATGTGATATAACTCCCCCGCACCAAATGGCAGAAAGACAAAGCTAGCAGCTCCATAGTGGAGGATATGGCAGCCAAAGAGAGACATTTCGTCAGCAGTTGGTGGAGACCAAAACAGAGCTAAAAAAGAATGAATATTAGATTCACATTTTCAAAGATTTACAGACATACATACTTAAAAGATTGTTTTAAATATATTTGACATTTATTGAGAGACATATGTAAAAAGTCACTGTATAGTTATATTTCACTGTATCTTCAACTCTGAAAATATTATCATGCCACTGCTTAACTCTGAAAATGTTTTCCTTCTCTCTTTATCTCTCCCTTGCCTTCACATTTCCAGGTAACACCCAATGCTTTGTCCAAGCTGCGTTACCTGGAGACTCTGGATCTGAGCCACAACAACCTGGAGAGCCTCTCCCCGAGCTGCTTCTCCGGCCTCCCTCTGGCTGAAGTTGACCTCAGCCACAACGGCTTCCAAGAGTTCGACATGGACGTGTTCGCTACTAAAGTTAACGGCGAACCTGTCAGCGTGGATCTGTCTCATAACAAGCTCGTGTCAGTCTCCACGACTCTGCGAGGGAGAGTGTTACACATTCAGAGCTTAAATCTGTTAGCGAACCGGCTGTCGAGCGTACCGAGGCTGGCGGGACTCCCGCTGAGGTACCTCAATCTGGATGGTAACCCCATCACACGGATCAAGGAGGGAGCTTTTGCTCAGCTGAAAGATCTGGTTTATTTATCCATCAGTGGCCTCCACGAGCTTCAGGAGATCGAGCCGCATAGCTTCAAGGGCCTCCAGAGCCTGCAAGTTCTTGATCTCTCCAAAAACCCTGAGCTCAAGACTCTGAACCCTGTGGTCTTCAGCGGACTAGACTCCCTGCAAGAGCTTAATTTATCTGGCTCTGGTGTGGCGTCCTTGCCAAATAACATGCTGACCCACCTGCCCAGTATTAAGAGTATCACACTGGGACGAAGCGTCAACTGCTGGAGGACCCAGAAACAGGGACAGTTCCACCGGCAGCTGGGTCAGGTCCAGCACAACGAGGTGCTGACCTGTAATGTGGAGGGCATCGTGTTGTGAAACAGTGCCTGTGGAAATGGACCACACCTTAAGGGGCCATTATACTGCCTCCACCCAAACCTTCGCAGCGTTGGATACAACTATAAACACTTTTGATTTCCAACACGTTGTACAGCCACGTTCTGAGTATTCCCCGGCCTTTACAGTCCTGATGCCAGAGCTGTGCCTTATCTGATTTGATATGCAAAACACTTTTTTGTGTGTTACTTTCACTCAATTACCTCTGTTCTAAGGTGAGCCTTTGGAATATGTCTTAAAGGTTTAAAGTAGCCTTCATCAACTCTTGACAGAAGTATCATAAATGATGTACCTTTCAGAAAATGAATGTACAGCATTCTACATCTTAACACGTAGCTTAAACTGGTGGAAAACCTTTCATGAATCCAAAACTTTAAGTAATGTTCGTACATTATGTACTTCATTTAAAGTGGGACCATATTAAGAGCTATTTGCACTTATTCCAGTTGCGACTTTTTTTTTTTTAAATAATGCACTTACACATGGCCTAAGTGTCATCCAGTGTAATACAAAACCTGTGCATTTCTCATAATATCCACACTGAAAAATATTTTTACGACTGTTGACCACTAAGATTTTTTATTTGACTTTGAATGTGATGCTTTATTGAAATGATTATAAGGGATAGTTAGACATTTTGGGAAATGCGCTTATTTGTTTTCTAGCTGCGAGTCAGATGAGAAGATTCTCATATTTGTTTGTTAGCTTAGCTTAGCACAAAGACTGGAAACAGGGGGAAACAGCTAGCCTGACTCTGTCCAAACACAAGTCATAGTCCGTTTGGCAAGTCCGTATCAGAGTGAAATTTATACTTTTGGTTCGTTTTCTATTTAGTCTGGTTTGGTTTCACAATGCACAGATGAAAGCAGACCAAATAAACAAACGCTGGCGCAGGCAGCCCGTAATCCCCTGCGGTTTAGTTCACTTCCTGCAATATGGTCGGATTAGGTTCTCACTGCAATCGAACCGCACTAGAGTTTGCTTGGAAACGGTTCGAGACCACCTCTCGCAAACGGTCTCGGACCGGTTGTTTTGGTCCGCGCCAAAGTACGATTACTGCGTACGCAACTGCCCAAACGAACCACACCAGAGTAAGATGAAAACAGACTAAATGTTGGCTTGTGAAAGAGGGAAAGCTCACTAATAACTTGTTGTATCTGGTTTGTTAAATCCGTACAAAAAACGAAATGTAAAAACAACGGTTGTGGTTGTACGGGGGGGACTATTTCTCAGCCTTGCAGTGACTTCCTGGAGTCTTATCGTTGTCCCCATATAACCACAACCTGTTGTTTTCACACTTCAGTTTTTGTACAGATAAAATAAATGAGATATAAGCTTTTTATTAAGTGGATGTTTTTACTTCCAGACAGAACCAGGTCAGCCAGTCTTAATGCTAAATTAAGCTACTGGCTGTAGCTTTACCATACAGACATTAGAATATCAATCTTCTTATCTAACTCTTGCCAAGAAAGCTAACGTGCGTATTATATATTATTGTATTATATATATATATATATATATACTGTATGTATCCCATAAATGTCGATCTGTACAATCCAAGAACCAGAATTATTTAGCGCGGTCTGGGTGAGAAACTTACAGTAAAGTCTGTAAGATCTTTTCTCGTTAAACCCACAAAACGACCATTTCATTACTTGAATGTTTTTTCTATGACCACCAGCCCAAACCTGACACCTTGTTCATTATGTTCGGATAAGTTATCTTCATAATGACACTAAGTTTGGTGTCCAGCCTTTTTCAAATTAAGTCGATGCAGACAGTCTTTGACATGTTGTTCACTGATCTGTTTGTTTTTGACATTTCACAACAGGAGTCAACGCGTCCTGAACACGTTGATCTGGAGTTTATTTTGACCTGCTGTCAAATCAATCTCCAGTTGGAACAACTTTCATATAATAGTTAATGAAGTGAAGCCGGTATCTGTTGATGTTTAAACACGGAGCTGCACTGTGCTGTCATGTGTAACTTCACCTTCCTGTGGTATTTCTAAGAGGACGATCAGCCTCAAGACTGCATGTATTAAGAGGATTTTGAATGTGAGCAATCTGTGAAGGCTTGGGGCCTTTTTGGTTTAGAGATTTTAAAGGAAATCCACCTTTTTTTCAGTTGGTTAATTGAAAGTCAGATGAGCCCAGTCTTGATGTAGAAGTTTATATTTGTATGTATGTAACTATATTGTATATAACTTTATATATATATGAATCAAATGTGTAATAAATTGACCCTTCTGACACTTGTGGTTTAAATGACGTCTGTTCATCCTAAAAGCAGCGATGATTATTAGGTGAGTCAGCGAAGGAGCGCATTAAAAACGAAGCCTACATGAGGAAAGATTGTGTCAGACTCGACACTGTATATTTAACATTTTGTTAGAGATCCTGTTTTTCAAAGCAGCGTGTGATTCGTCTCCGTGCACGCAACTGACTCATGGCAGGGTGTGTCGCTCTGCAGGACAAGAGGAGCGCTTTAGATCTCAGTGGTTTACTCTCACAGCACTTTCTCCACTGTGTATAAAACTTTATTTACTTGGTAGTGTCTGGATACACAAACACATACACACACTTGTGGTCTTAAATGGTCCTTTAAAACACACTGAAGTGGACAGACGCGCCAGGGTTTGGCTGGATACCGTGCTACACTGGGCTGGTAACCTGCCAAGGAGGTGACTGGGAAGAGAAAGAGGGAGAGAGAGCCGGGCTTCAGTCATGGCAGCTTACAGATCTCTTGTGTGTCGTCTGGCAATGAGTGTTTTTATCCTGTGAGACAGAGGAGACATTATGCCCTCCTTTCTGTGACACATCTTTTAAACTCTGAGACACCAGGAACAGCCCAAAATAAGGCTGACTAAACCAAGGGGGTTTCACAGATTGCACCATACTGTACACGTACAGTTCAGTTCAGTATTTTAGCCTATTTATGCTGATGTGTGTGTGAATGCAACTCTATTCTCTTCATGTTGGTAGCTGCGTGAGAGCCCTCAGCAGATTGACCCCATTGCAGAAAACACTTCCAGATGTTTGTGCATTTTTGTCCATCTCCTGAAGCGCTGGCATGTTGACACCCCAGCAACCATCCATCCATCAGAAACTGTCCCGGATACATTCAGTAGCGAAGACATAAACGCTCACTGACAACACTGTGAAATCGCAAAGACATTCGGGGAATGCAGCAGCACAACAAATCAGGTTACAGATCAAAGGATCAAGGGATTTTTTTTTTCACTTTGGTGCCGCTATTGTAGCTCTTCATGTCTGAACATATGGAACGTAATCACAAAGCTACACCGAATGAAGATCATAGGTCACACATTTACCTTCCAGTTTGCTCCTAACAGTGTCCCTCTGTCTAGTCTGGGACATTTCCAGATGTGTTGTAAAGCAGCACAAATGTGTTCACATGAAAACTGCGTGTTTAGAGAAAGCACCACTAGATGATGAAACACAATTTGTAAGAGTACCTCTAACGATGTTTTACAGCTGAGAGGAGGTGAAAAAGTTTCTCTCAGAGCTGGAATGCTGCGACTGACATCTACGGTGCTTATAGCGACTGATAACACCTATTTAATAGTCTGACAACAGTCCAATCGGCTAAATCAATAAAGATCTCGACAGTAATGTTGACATTTCTGTTTGACACTGAAAAACAAACGCTGCAGAGATATTTAATTGGAATATGCTCATCTAACTGTTGACTCTGACAGAAAGTTAATTTCCCATGAAAGTAAAGAAACAGACGTGTTCAAATACAACCGCAGAGCACTGACAACATGGAAACTTTGTGTGTTATCTCCTCATGAAATCTTACTTTCGTGGTGTGAAGTAATGTCATCACCTAAATACAGTACAGTCACAGGAAGAGGGGCGGTGATAAGGAGAACAAGAGGCCCTTTTCAGGTGGCTAACGTTCAATAGAGACCTTGCCAGCTGACGTCTAAAAAAATAATTTGCATGTTCATCTTATGCGCACATATTTGTGTGGTGTAATCGCTACAAACAAACAGCAGTTCACTTTTATGCAAGTTAGAACAAGCTTTGACAAGATGCATTTCTTGCCTCAGCTTTTACTGAATAAAAACTGACCTTTTCCTCCTGTTTTTCTTGTTCTTGTGTTGTTTTCCAACAGCGGAAAGTGGATTTTAAACATCATAATTAGTTTCATTCTCCAAAAAAACAACTTAATTTGGCCGTGCTGTTGGTGTTACGGCAGTGTGGGACATGTGAGTAAAGAAATCAAAAGGTAATCTCTGCAGTGGTCTGGCTCTGAGATGTGATTACTTCAAAGCAGTCGGGAAGCTTTGAACTGTGTATAATTAATTCAGGCAAGCCGAACCAGGGTGTCTTTATTAAGTGCTCTGTTCTTGCATGAACAACTATCAAACAAATGTAATTTGACCTTCCCCGGGTAGATCCTCTGGAGGATCAAGCTATCCAAGCAGCTAATTCACTTTGCTTCAACAATGCTGCTCCGAACACTGCAAGGTTTTACTTTTCAGTCCCGCAGGAGGCCGAAACCCAAGAATACTTTTTACAAGCAAGTTTCAAAAGCGTCTGTTTGGAAAGAGTGAATAATTATTTCTTAACTTGATGTTAACCTGATTTTCGTATCTTTCCAGAGGCACTGAAGCACATTTTTTTCATTTGACAGCAGTGATATTGACGTATTGATGCTCCGAACGCCCTCTGGCTCGTCGTGCTGCCGTGACAACAGACACCAAGGCACTGTGTCAGCGCGCTGCAGCTCAGCACAGAGGTTTTGTTTTTCAGACAAACAAAAGATCAGCTCAACTTGTCACAGGCCACAAAGATTTGCTTGTTTTTCTAGAGAGCCACGAAAGCTGTTGAGGTTTGTACCACTGTGTGGCATTACTGTGCATTAAGTAAATCCTAAAGACAAAGGTTAATGTAGGTTTTACACCATACTGTATTTCTTTGAGTTCGGTCCTCGACATCTGCAACGGTTCATGCACATGACTGAATTTGATGACCATGTTAAAAAAGCCTTGATGCCACATTGTAGTTAAAAGCAGTAGTTCCCAACTTAGGCGGGCCTCACAAGGGGTCGCGAGATGATCAAAGTGGACCTCTTAAGCGTATTTCCAGGTGCATACTTGTACCCCCGAAAAGACCAGTCTGTTCTCTTTGGTCAGCTGGCCCATACTGTTCTGATTGGTCAACCGAGCCTAACTTTTCAGACTCCGCTCCAGCTCCGCTCTGACCAGCTTTGTTTGAGAGCGTACCAAACGAGCCGCTTGGGTGGTATTATGCAAATGTGTTACATGGTGACATCACCACGTTACAGAAGAAAAGGCGGGATTAAATCAAGACGTTTCAGTCAGTTCAGGAGCAGTGTTTCTGTGGGGGAGAGTAACTCCCTTTGGCGTGGACTTTGGGCTTTGTAACTTTGCAGACCTTTTACAAACACAGAGTACTATATAACATACTAAAGGAAAGAGAAAAAGAACAAAAAATAATAAATCCTCTTTGAAAGCGAAGGAAAGCCAAAAAAGATAATTTGCTACACAAAAACATAATTCTTTTTCCAGACTTAACTCTGTAAGATTAAATGAAAATAGGTTGAAAATCACTCTTTGTCACAACCTGAAGACATATGTAACCTGTAACAGCAGGTCAAACACTTTTGTTTTAAGGGTTCATGATTTTAGGAACCATTGATTTGCAAAAATGCTGCTGTGGCTTAAAAATCTGCAAAAAAGTCAAACTTTTCAGGAAGAATAAACCTCTCTTTAGAGGAAGTCCATGATGTTGTTTGGCAGTCTGAAAAGCATCCGAGGCTCTGATTGCAAGTTTAAAATCTTTTATTAAAGCCTCCGAACACCGACAGGTGTTTTCAGTTATTCTGGGTGAGTAGACCTCTGCTCAGGTTGAAGCTTTGATGGGAATTTATGAGGTCACAAATCTTCATCTACCAATAAAAAATGATCGAGGTGTAGTTTGTCCCGCCCCTAACAAGTTCAACAAAGCTAACAGGAGAACTCAGGAAGATATCACTCAGCCTGTACACATCTACACAGTCCTGAGAAGAGGTCTAATCAGACAGATTAACTGAAAAGCCTCTGCCATCAGTGTATGAATGTGTGTGTGAATGGGTGAATGCTGACATGTAGTGTAAAGCACTTTGAGTGGCTGGAAGATTAGAAAGGCTCTATATAAATGCAAGTCCATTTACAATAATAAATAAATAAACAAAGGACCATCTAGCAATGAGATACAATAGTGTGAATAGAGAGCAACCTCATAGGGCCCTAAAATGTCAACATAAAAATGTCACCCTTTTTATTATCATTTTTTTATTATTTAACCTTTATTTAACCAGGCAAGTCCATTAAGAACAGACCAAGGAGTGTTTTGTAGATAAGCATGAGCCAATAAATATATCCTCACTAATAGAACTTGTCCAAAGGCATGCCAACACCAATAAAATACTTTGAGGAAGGTATAATGATATACAGAGACACACAGTTGAAAACTGTATAGTGTAACCATCACAATATAACATGTATAACAGCTCAGTGCTCCTCAATGAAGAAAAATCCCATAAATACTCTCATCACATCATGAAAGAGTTATAGAGTTAAAGGGGAAGAAGTCAATTTCCTCGTAGAGAAAATACACCAGAGTCAGATCCTCAGACAGAAAGCAGAGCGTTCGACATCTGCTGGAAATTGAGGTCATGTTTTGTGAAGTAGAGAAAGCACAATTGTTTGCAGGTATATACACATTACAAATTATGCCGACTTCCATGTTGAGCCAAAGTCAACTTCAGGTATTTTCATACATGTATTTTTGTGTCACAGATGGTGGCAAATTCACCCGAGATCAAAGCATTTCTATAATGTGGCCGACCTGCTACACATCAAAATGCTCATGTGAATCTTACTCAGAAAAACTGTTAAAAATAATGCTTTATTTTTACAAATCTCTCTAAATATCAGAGACAGTGGGATTCTTCCACATGTCAGTAGCTCAGGTTTATGCTGCAAATGAGCATTATTTTCCTCAATGTAGCTCTGTTGTTATACCACCAGATATAACACTAACTACACCTTGTTCCTTTAAGGAGGTCTTGAAACAGTTTCAGGTGCTCTGTTATGTATCTGCAGCATGTGACATGAGGTATGTGAGAGAAACACATGACTTTACTTGACAGGGAACATTTCCATTTTCTACTTAAACTGTGTTTTCTTCATTGACACAATTGATTTCAAGCATTCCAGGTGCAATTTTTTAATGTTGAATAAACCAGATTTAAATGAACCAGCACTTATTTTACACTAATCTGACTCAATCCTTTAGGATATGCAAAAGATTTTGCTTTTTACACTATATAAATCTAGATGTTTAACCATGGGGTCTGAGGTCCTTGCATTGCCTTGCCTTGTCTGTTAACCAACTGATCTTTTCCTAACTTGTGTATATTAAAGTGGCAATCGAAGATTTTAATTTAAATAAATGTCTGTTAAGTCACTATCTATAGCTAAATGAGTTAAATTTAGTTACATTTAGGTACAAACATGAAATTTGACCTCTGCATTTAACCCATCCTAAGTATTTTAGGAGCAGTGGGTTGCTGTAAAGCAGCCTGGGGAGCAACTTGGGATTCAGTATCTCGCTCAAGGACACTTTGACATCTCGCTTAAGGACACTTGGACATGCAGACAGGAGCCAGGGATTGAACCGCCAGCCTTGGAAGACTCTACGCACTGAGCTACAGGCGCCGCATAGATTTTTACAGTATTACAAACTGCGAGTCTGTGGCGACATTCCCGGAAAAAAATTGCTGTATTACAGACTTTCTTCTTGGTATAAACACACAGATTGAAACTATGCACACAAAACTGAAAACTTGAAGCTCATATATCAACAAAAAGACTCCAGGCTGCTCAACTATGAGCACATTTCCATTGTTTTCACTCAAATACAAATGTGACCACGACTGAAATCTGAAGGATTGCCAGAAAGACTTAAGTGTTCTCGGCTTCTTCACAAAATACCAATATTGTTAATCTTGTGCAATGAACGCCTTGACTTGCAGCTTTTTCTTTTTTTTTTAACATTACAGCAACTAATCCTAAAAGCCTGCTGCGAGGTCTGCTGTCGCACCAGAGAGTTTCAAACACTTTTCCTGGATTTACTGGTCACTTTTACAACACAGCTGTATCTGCCCCGGGGTCATATCTGGTCAGAATTACCTTGTTAATGGGTCAACACAGAGCAGAGACTGAACTTTCTCCACATTCCTGCCTCTACGTAGGAGGAAGAAACACAGACGGCTCCCTTTTCAGTGAAGAACTGGCTGCTTTACAAACACTTTTTTCTATTCTATTCAGGGAAAAGGAAGAATAACAACATGCAGACGAGACAAGAAGGCCAACAGTACACAGGAGGCAACAGAAAATAAACAGATACACCCAGAAGAATAATATCAGCTGCAATTAACACTAAAAACCACATTCATCAGCAAGGTTGACCTGTACTCCCTTACCAAAAAGAAGTTTATTCAAGTATACTTCTTTTAAACTTAAGAGAGTATGCTTTCAGTTTATTCTTTACGTACTTATACTGACAATTATACAGAAAAAGTCTCAGTATACTTGGCTTATGCTTACTTTTTGATAGTGTTGCCTATCAGAGTGTGTAAGAGTTTGTAAACGTATGTTTTGTTATGAATTTACTTCAATTCATTAAGAATTTTCTACTTTGTCGCATTTTTTGTTCAACGTGGAGGCATGCGAGAAAAACTATTATTATTATTATTATTATTTTTTTTTTTTATTTTTATTTTTTTTATGTCATCACAAAACATCAAGTCAAATGGCAAAGGGAGAAAATATCTTATGTAATACATAAATATAAGGCTAATTACTATAAGTTAAAGAAAACTTGCAAGTATAGTTGCAGTAAAAACGAATAAACTAGTACGGAGAGTATACTTTAAAGTGTACTTTATAAACTAAAAAGTGGGCTACAAGTATATAACAGTATACCTATAAGTTCACTTGTAGTATAGTTCACTTCATAGTGTAGTTGCTTTAAAAATAACACTTAGATTTAAACTAGTTGTGTACTCAAAGATTGATATTCTTACGCTCAAAGTACACTTAAAAGTATACTTTTATAAACTAAAAGTGGGCCAATTTAGTCCCAATAAGTTTGAAGTAATACACTTATATTACCAGTAGTACATTGAGACTACATAAAGTTTGTCAATTCCTAGGTTTTGAAAAAAAGTTGCTGTAATAAAAGTCAGATTTCTGTCTCTTAAACCGCATTGCTTGTTCAGATTAATCCTCTCAGTGTGGAGCAGCAGGAGTCGTCTCATATTGGTGGTCTGAGGAGGGAGTTCCCAGAGGAAAAGGGATATATCCTGAGACTGCTGCCCTCCTCGTCATTCTCCTCCATCTGGTTTCCATCAGGAGCTGCTGGGCTCCACTCAGTTTTCTCAAAGGATAATCTACAACCTTTTTTTTTCTTTTTAACATCCACTGCCATTATTCATTGACCTCTTTCAACTTCTCTCTATCCTTGTTCTACATTTTTATCACGGAGTGTCTATTATTTGCACCTGGATGAGAATACTCACACAGCAGCTATTCAGCTATTCACACCTGGACAAGTTGAATATGCTACTATATTAACAACAGTTAGCTAACTGAAGGGTTTTCTGCCAGAAAGCCCTTTCTAACAGTACAATTTAGTAATACTACTAGTAGTAGTAGTAGTAGTAGTACTAGTAGTAGTAATATAAAGAGTGACAAAGACACCTTGGTGCTAATAGCATCTGCCTTCCCTAACAAAAATAGTATAAGTATAAAAGTATACTTTTACAAAGTAAAATTAAGTATAATTCAAGTATATTCCCAAGTATACTTTATGTAATAAGTATATTAATATGTAAGTATACTACTTCAATACATCTTGGAACTAAGTTGGCCCACTTTTTAGTTTATAAAAGTATACTTTTAAGTATACTTTGAATGTAAGAGTAGTACACTTTGAGTACACAACTGGTCTACATCCAAGTTGTATTTTATACTGCAACTATAATATGAACTATATAAGTATACTGTTAGTTATATACTTGTAGCCCACTTTTTTAGTTTATGAAAGTCCACTTTAAAGTATACTCTCAGCAAACTACTAGTTTAATAGTTTTTTTGTAAGTTTTCTTTAAGTTAACTTCAAATATAAGCCAAGTATACTTGGACTCTTCTGTATACTTGTCGGTATAAGCCAAGAATACTTGATTTTGTTGAGTATATCTCTGATAAGTACATGAAAAGTAAACTGAAAGCATACTCTCAAAATTGACCAGTGCATGACCAAACCAAACATCATTTCACCACCTAACTTGTAACCAATGGATAAAGAGAAATTAAAATTCAGGGTTTATGATCTTTTTAAATCCTCAATGCTGCATTTTCAAAGAGTCAGATATGGTAATGACTTGGAAAAAAAAGGAGACTTACATGACCTCTACATCCACACGGGGCTAAAAGTGACTTAATTTGTGATGTTTCTCAGTTGCACTGCTCTATAAAAGCCCAAAAGTCAACACCGAAAGTTGCTCAATTTCTGCAAACCACCAAGGAGCGAGAAGCTTGCCAGTAGTAAATATTTAGAGACAAGAGACGGTCTTGTTCACTTTCCCAGAGGAGTGAAAACACATCCAAGTATAGAAGACAAAGTGATCCTCTCACTGAAATAAACCTACATTAGAGAGAGCTTTAAATGTTGAATCAGCTGTATTTTACTGAGTGCTTCTTCTATCTTTGCAAAACTGGATCTGCTTCCTCCCAGACCACAAACATGCATCTCTAAACATCATAAACATCAAGGTAAAGCTGCAGGAAAAGGGAGGATTTTAGTCCATGGAGACAGCTGTAGCAGTGGTTACTGAGCTTCCCCTTGGCCCAAACACAAACACAATGAGCTCTCTTGTTTAAATATTTCCTTTGTCATGTCTCTCCTCTGCAAAAATTACAATTTCTAATCCAAACACATGAACTCTTAAGTGGCGAACTGAAGGGGAAGTATCATTTCTGGCACATGTTGATTGAAAAAAGGCTTAATTTGAAAGACTTTCAGATCTTAGACTCTCAAAGCCAAACGTCGGCGATGAACACACGGGATTTGTGAAGCGGTGACGCAGCCTGCACTCCACGCAATACCTCGGATATGAGCAAATGAGGTGACTGCTTCACTGCACTGTAATTACATCCACATGATTGGGCCTGTGGATTACGCTGCTTATTGGCTCAAGCTTCACTGTTTCCTAAACTTCAGCTGGAAGATACTGACCTTTCAAAACTACACAAATGTTTAATATTCATAAAGCATGTTCCTTCAGTTGATTGGCTTTAGGTTGTTATAGCATGCTGGAGGGTAGAGATACGGTGTGTAATAGTCCTTTATTAATACGATTAGAGCCCAGTCTGTTTGAATCGAGGTATGTTCACATCTAATGTGGCCAGAGACAAAGATTTTCCCCAACATTTGTTGCAGCTAATGAAGCATAAATTGATTTTATTTTATTTCTCCAGACTGGTGAAGGAATCAAGACGCTTTGTGGTGTAGAAACCTGACGCCTCAGTCAGTAGTGGCACATTGTCATGATGTTGCATATGTCTTGTGTTCTACTTCATTTATCTCACTTAACCTGTCCCAGAGCTGTCAGGACTCTGGTATTAGCAGGACCTTTACACACTCAGACTGTTGATAGGAGCGCTCTCTAGTGGAGAGAGGTGGAGTACTACATGTACAAGACCCAGAGTGTCTTCGCAGTATATGTAACTCACATATTAATACTACAGTGCATTCTCACTGAGTTGAGGTATATGTGGTGTTTATTGATTACGTTTTGCAAAGCTATAAATTCAACTCTTGTGTGAGGAGCTTGTTGAGTAATGATACAATAAATAAATAAATAATCATGTGCTCACTACAAAGCTGGTCTATAATATCATGTATTTTTCATGCCATTCTAAGCCCAAAACTCCCTTTGCAAGGTTACATCATCAGTCTGACGTTTGTTACATCAGTGTGTTTTATGCAACTAGGTGTTTTTATAACTGTTTTAATTATGTCTTAATGTTCTTTTGCACTTTGACACAATGTTCTTGAATGTTTATGTAAAGCACTTTGAATTGCCCTGTTGCTGAAATGTGCTCTACAAATAAAGCTGCCTTACCTTGCCTAGGTGTGTCCTGTACTGTAATTAATGGGCCTTCAATATTAATGTTATTAACCACACCCCTGTTTACCTGTCTGCATATTTGTTCCACCCAAACAGATTCAACAAAGCTAACAGGAGACTCAAGGCCTATTGAAGAAGGCTAGGACATGGTGTCTTGGAGTGTGGGGTATAACACATGCGTTGTACAACTGGAGCTGCGGTTGTGCGTTGCGATTGGCTCAATTTCGGCGAGTGCAGAACAGATTTTACTGCACATGTTGTACCCTAACGATATGACGCGTTAATGACACATGACCTATTTTCACCTTCCTTGAGGAGACTCAAGAAGTTGTCACTCAACACTGTACGCCCACACAGCCCTGACAAGAGGTTTAATCAGCCAGATTAAACTAAAAACACCTGTGTGGGTATTCAGAGGCTTTAAGAAATCAGCCTGGTTTGATCCTTCAGACACCGTCCCATTCATGTCAAGTGTTAAATTAGGATCTTTGGCGATATGCATTGTTGAGGATAATACTTTAAATGCAATCTTTTATGTTGGAACTCCCTCAAAATGTCACACAATGGGACATTACTTCATGTTCAGCTCTTCAACACAAGATCGTTAATCCAACTTTATTATATTATTATTCATTATTCCACTTTTATTGTCATGAAGAGTGGAACAGAAACCAAAGAGACAACAGGCAACAGGAAGTAGGATAAATAACTTTAATTTAAGGTTTGGTGCAGGTGAGACAGAACTGAACATAACAAAACCAAGGATCCAACAAAGACTGAAAAAATACAAACTGGTCTGACAAGAGGATGAAGAGCAGGTGGAGAGATGGGGGAGAAGCTCAGGTGAGGAGGGGAAACAGGTGATTATGGGCAGGAGAACGAGCTGGGAGCTGATTGGCTGGGAGGAGCTAACGAGGCTGATTCAGAGCAGATGTGTAGAAGGACAACAGAGGTACAGAAAACCCAAAACACAGAAAACATCTCAGTACAGAAAGTCCGAGGGCGTCTGGACACAGTGCCAGACTGTGACAGTGATTCACAATAATCTAAAAACAAACACAGAATATATTAAACTGCTAAGCTCTTTGTTGAAATACAGATGTTAGTGGAACATGTAGTCAAATAATGAGCTAACAAAGACAAGAAACTTAACCTGCTAAGGATCTTGCTGTCCATAGTGAAACTTGTAGTACAAATATAGACATGTAAAAATAAATAAAACGGAAATATATTTCTGAGGAACTTTCCAGCATTCTGTGTCTGACAAATTATGACCTAACAGGTGTCCAGCACTAATAAAAATAAACTTTGTTATCTTAACTTTAACTGCAGGTCAACCCTGCATGTCTCCATTTCCTATGTCTCTCTTTTTAACATGTATGCTTGTGTATATTGTTGTTTATTGTGAAGGTGTGTTGTGCAGCCACATGTATATTTAAGTCATTGCTGATGTTTGCAGATCAGCAGTTGAGAATGGAGTTGGTCCTCATGATGCGAATGACCTTCCTCGAGTTGTAACTGTACTCGTACTGCGTGTGTTCATGGTAGAAATACAAGTATCCTGAAAGACAACAGAGAAGGATACCAGTTAGGGGAAGCAGTATAGTGGTAGTGCTGGAGAAAAAAATCATACTTTTGTATGCTTTAAAGGGATAGTTTGGGTGTTTTGAAGTGCGCTATATTTAAAATATTTTACCCGGTTTACCTTGCTGTGAGACAGCTATGCAGTCTGGGGAACTGAAGCTGTTATCTATGCTGTCTCACGGCAAGGTAAAGGTTGATTTTTTTAAGTGGGTCTGTCTTTTAGGTGGCTAAAATCAGTTTTGCTGCCGGCCCCGTCCACAGCAGCTTTGCTCCCGTGCGGTAACTCCTGTCTGTTTATCCAAACTGGCGGCGTGCCGACCGTCATCTACTGTAGGTAATACACTGACTATGGATAAGTACCTCTTACAACCCCACTTCAAAACACCTCAAACTATCCCTTTAACTATACCGAAAATGTGATAATTGAGGCTTCATAATACCATAGTGATAAGCAGCAGCGTCAAACTCGTCATCCATCCCAGGAAAATCTTCCTCAATGGTTCGTGGGTAGCCGCTGTCCATGGTTTCTGTTGCTTCATCATAGCTGTGAGTGACAAATAAAAGCAAAACAATGTTGATGAAATTACATACTTTAATGTCCCACTCGACCGTTTGGTAGAGCACATTTTTAGTCACTATATCTTATTGAAAATGTGTTTCACTTAACCTGATTGAGCATCTCTACCACTCAGTTTAGGTATGTTATAATAAAAATATCCACAAGATGTCGCTGCATCTTTAAATAGCTTTTCAGTCCGCCTCCTTACAGGAAGTTAGCAACAAAACTCCAGACATGAGGACTCTGTTTGGTGTGGTTTTCAAAGGTAGGCATATTTTTTGACATTTCAGAGGTTTTACTGAACAGAAATATAACGTAACATACATAATATAACATATGTAACTTGATACTAAAATAAAAAATCCAATAAGGATCAAATCATTTTCTAAAAACATGTTCTACCATACGGAGTCCCTTTATGGTACAGGTAGTAAAGTAAATTGAGTATTTTCTACTGAATAAAAAACTTTTGATCATTCATTGTTGTTAATGTTACATTTAATGTTATTCCATTATAAATATGTTGAAATAATTTAATAAGCATGATTTTTTTACTGTCTAAAAACATGCTCTACCAAACAGGAAAAGTACTGATTTTAAGATGAACATTCACTATTGTTAATATCATTTGTTAATGTCATATATTTAATATTATTCCATTATAAATTTGATGAAAGAAATTATATCAGTATGATTTTTCACCATTTCTGAGATGTTTTCAAAGTAGCCTTCTGTAAATATGGTAAATATCTAGAATAAATACATGGAACTAATACTAGTACCGGTAATACTACTAATTTCATGGTATACATATGACTAGCATAATAACAGTACATGGTTTATATTTTTCTTTAGAGGCCTATATTAATTGATTGTTGTGATTATTGCCCTAAGGACATAAAAAATGCATAGAGATTTTTTTCCATTGCGTTTTTCTTAGTGAGGACATTAAAGGGTTAAACTTTACTGAAACTGAGAGGTGAGATACTCATCACCACATACCTCCAGTAGTCTTCCTCAGTGAAGAGCAGAGTTTTCCCGGTGTCTGCGATGTGCACGGCCGCATCTATTTCCCTGACTTTCTTGGGAAGACCAAGTTTGTGTATGTACTTTGGGTAACCGTCCACAAGGTTGTATCCATTCAAAGCCCACATCCGGATCCCTGTTGAAACATGGACAGTTTTGGTCCATACATACATAATCTAATATCTGATGAAAACATATAATAGCAATAAATACGTATAACCCACCATTAAATATGATGACTTGATCTTTCTCGGGGTTCTCGTATGCTGCGTCCACCTTGTTGGGGAGGGTGGGCCACGTGGACTTGATCAGTGTCTGCTCCGGCTCCGGCATCTGAGGATGGAGACGCCAGTAGAACCTGCAACAGAGTATAAAATACGTCAGTAAATACCCCACTTGTGAATTTTTAAGCCTTTATGTGTCTTAATGTGTCTAAAAAAGACGGTTGCTAACATGTGGCTAAATAAGACTACAAGACGCCGACTCGTCCGCCATTACAGCCTCAATATCAGAAAAATGGCGTTGATTTGTGGAGATTATCTTGCTGAACAAAACGTGTAAGTATCATAATAATAACAATCTGCAATAACCCAAAACCCAATGGAAAAATCCCATTTGCTTTTTTGAGGGAACCCAGGGCGATGCTAACTTCCTGGTTGTCCTGAAAAAATACCTCATCCCTAATAAAAAAAAAAAAATACCCAAAATGTCATTGTATTATGTATTAGGATCTTTGTATATAGGCCTTCCATCATGAAACATTGTGTTTTGTACTGTTCTGTTTTCCATTGTTTTGTGAGTGTTTGTTTGGGACCCCCTCGAAAGATGCAGAGCTGATGCATCTCAAGGGGTTTATCCTGATCAATTTCATTCACTGGTTCTTACTGTACCTGTCTTTGAAGATGATGGTTTCCCCTCTGAGCTCAGTGACAGCGTCAAAACTCAACATGGGGTCACATTTGTTTGGTGCGTCAGGCTTTGGCTTCACTTTCCTCGGGTTTGGGTTCGGGCCTGTGATTGAACATCTGGCATTAATGCACAGCTCATAATATTTTCACTAAAATAATAAGAATCTCATACTATAAAAAAACATGATATCAATTATGATTTGACTTGTTAACTTAAGTTTTAAATCTAAACACAGATGATGTGTTTTCCCACCGTAGAGAGCTTGGATGCCTTCGATGTCGTCCTCAGCCAGCGGGAAGCCTGTACCGTAGGAGTAGACGGGGTACATCAGGGCGCCAGCGTCTGTGGAGTGGGACATACCGAGGGCGTGGCCCAGCTCATGGGTCGCCACTATAAACAGGTTGTAAGCTGTGGAGAGAACAGATGTCCAGTGTTAATCATCAATATACAGTTTAGTGATGATTATGTTGAACATTTATGCGCAACTCTGACCTGATGAGTCTTTGGTCCAGGTTTCATCCTCATCAAAGTGAGTGTCTCCTCCGATGCCTTGGCCCGGTGGGTAGGCATGAGCGAGCAACCCGTCAGGCCCGTCAAAAGGGTTATAGTCACCGTGTTCTACAGAACAAAGCACAGATAGTTTTATAGATAAATGTGCACTATTATAATGTCTATTTTTTATATGATTAGCAGATGGAGTGTAGAATTACCTTTTCGTCCAAAGCTGATCATAATGTCAGCGTTGCCGGTGTGCAGCTTCTTAAAGATCAGAGGGGTGACATCAGACCAAATGTTCAGCGCCCTGCGGATGGCTCTGTCTACATCAGACTTCATCAGGTCTGGTGTATAGTTCAGTATCCTGGAACATCAGGGGATAGACGACGAGAGAAATGAGTGAATACAATCTTACTTTCTGAATAGTTCTTTCTCTTCTTTGAGAAAATATCTGAATGCATACCTGAATGTGATGTTGTTGTTTTTCCATTTGAGGTGTCCAGGGAAGTGGTTGTACTCCCCGATGTCAGGGACGCCACATCTGGCCTGCTTCATCAGCTCCAGAGTGTTGTCGTCCAGATTCCCCGTTACCTTCAGAGGCGGAAAGAAAATATGTGACATAAGTATATGTGTTCCTAAAGTACTGCAGAAATTGTCACCTTAAAACTGTTTAAGCACTGAATGTTTTAGGGCCAAAATACATGTCAGATCTTCTCCTACATGATGAACCACCCAGACCTCTCAGATTTGCTTTATGTCCCCAGACTCAGAACTAAACTGACTGTTTTTATGCTCCACATATCTGGAGCAAACTCCCAGAGACTCACTTCTTTTAAATCAAGGCTGAAGACTGCTTTTCTGCTTTTTAAGTCATTTCTTACACTGCACTGTAACTTATATTCTCATATTTTATGCCTGTCTTATTCTATTTAGCTTTTAAAAAATACAGTTTCAATGTAAACCGAAATTTAACATTACACACCCACACTTGCACAAGAGGACCTCACCAATGAGGTGCAGGTGAAAGATCACACCTCAAGCGAAAATCACATTAAACGATTTTCAACACACATCAGGGTGCACCACCAGCAATATGATAATGTTCCATCTCTCTTTCAGATATCAATAAAACCTATGCAAACTAAATCAAATCAAAAATATTTACAAAACAGCTGCCCATTTACCTTGAGTTTGAAGAATTTCTGCATCTCCATGATCTTGGTCTGAAGAGGGCCCGATGACCCCTGTCGACCTTGGAGACCAGCTGGGAGCCCATAGAACCGACGGAGGTACTTCTGTTTGTTTGAAGAGAACAGAAGCTGAATGTCATTCATAACAAATAGGCGTGGATTACTCCACTCTAACACACTTCTTTCTTTGATTATGACAGAAAAAAATCAAGTTGAGTCCAGCTCACAGGACTAAACGCTGAGTGAATTAGAGAGCTCAGGTCTTACCTCAGCTAACAGCTGGTTGTCTTTGTCCTCAGATGGCAGAGGCAGAGCGAAGGAGTGAGCGACCAGCGCCAGCAGCAGTAAAGCTATCATTGTTGTTGTCTCTGTGTCGTCCAAACTAGTCATTGGGGTCAAGAAGTTGTGAAGGGTATTTATAGTGTTTTAGGTCCACCTTTTTTTCTTTTTCAAAGGATCTCTGTGATTCATGTAAAAGCACCTAGCCACTTCCTCCTTTGTTGAGAATGTGCTTGTATGTGTAAAACTGCAGTCACTGTGGTCTGACTCCTTTGAACCCACTTAAAATGTTTTGATAAAGCGTTTCCTATTTCTCAAATTGCCATGACTTAAGGAGTTTCCCAATTGTGGAATTGTCAATGAGGCAAAATGATGCACTTTTAATTCTTTCTTTTTTAAAAAAAAACCAAGAATAACAAGACAGTCTTTAGATATATATTTTTTTGGCAGATATGCTCTGCGACTTTCCCTTAATAAGGATATAACATCATTAGTTATTATCTGTACATCTTCTTCAGTTAAAAATAAATAAATAAATGACGTACTATAAAAAAACAATAGGGGGTTTTGTGAATTGTTTCATGCTCCTGCTGGTCTCATGATAGTCATTCTTTGTCTTGTTATTTTAGGGTGAAGACGTTTTAGGATACGTGACTAACAAACACACGTCAACATAAAGAAATAGATGTTGAAAATATTCATTTTAAAGGAGAACACCAACTAAATTAAGAATTCAAATATGTTATTTCCATGGCCGAGGAAAGTTCAATCAATATTTGTGAACATGAGCTGCTCTCTCTCAAAGCCAGAAACCAGAGAAGAAGACTCAAACTTGTGATGTCATAGTGTATAAAGTCTGGAGCTGCTCCATAGACAATGAATGGGAGACTGATTTTATGGACCCGCACGATGTTTGTTATCTTTTTTATACCCAAATGAGCTTTATTCTATTTTAGTATTCTCCAAAATATTTCCATATACTTAGAACGTTCCTCTGGGCGCTCTCAGTCTCATCTATAACATCTCTCCCTATTCATTGTCTATGGAGCAGCTCCAGACTTTATACACTATGACATCACAAATTTGAGTTTTTAGCGCTCTAGTTTTGGGATTTGGAAGAAAGTTGTTCATGTTTATTAATATTTTTGGACTGTAGGAATAGCATGCATAAATTTTGGAAATGGGAGTTCCCCTTAAAGGTTACACGTCCCTCATGATATTATGTTTTAATGTCAATGAGTGCATTCGACATCATGTGAGCTCTCTCACACTACTTTGTTTTGAAATCAGCTCTTCCTGATTTAAGTGTTTTTCCGTGTTGCCCTTTGCATGTGACTCAGAGTCATTAGGATTACACAGAGCATGACAAATTTAATACGTAAATTATCCTAGTTTCCCCAGTAATAGGGAAATGTCGTCTGTAAGAGGTTTAATTACAGCGTAGAAAATTTGCTGACCTTTAAGAAACACAATGACATATAAAATTCGGAATAATTGCTTCTTACAAATTACAGTTTACATCTATAGAAGCACAAAGAACACCACATACAAGATAAGAGAGACATTTGATCATCATAGCGCCAGCTAGTGTCATGGCTCTAGGGATGGCAAAGTCGGCTGTTGGTCCACCACTTTGGTCCAGATCAAAGCTTCTTTCAGAAACTATCAGATGGATGTCGTGAACTTTAGTATAGATGTTCATGGTGCCCAGATGATGAATCCTAGTGACTGTGGTGATCCCAAAATACTTGTTAAACATCAGCATGTTAGCGTTGCCATGTGAGCGTTGCCATGTGAGCGTGCTGCATGTTAGCGTGCTGCATGTTAGCAAGTCTATAGTACAGTATATGACTATAGACTTAAGCTACATGTCCATCAGGTAGGACGAGAGGACGCGCTGCTCCACTCAACTGGCCACTCAAGCGGTGATTATCGTGGAATGCACCTGATTGGTCCCTGGTTCTCTCCTCGCCGTTTCAAACAGTAAACTTTCTGTTATTCCATCTAAACAATCCACCAAATCTATTTCTGAAAACATTTGAGGCGAGAAACAGGCTATATATGCCACTGCTGAATATCGTTTCATTTTATCACCTAGTTTGACAGCTTGGTCCAAGTTTCGTGATCCGGACGCGTTGCGCTGAACGGGCTCATTTGCATAAAGTTGCGATTTTTTAATTTTATGCAAATACAGACCTCTCCAACTTGCTGCAACACTCCCACCATGCACTGGGTGACTGCTACTCCTGCTTTCCATAGGAAATAATGGTAAGCCCTCCTTCACCGAACACTTCAACTGATATTGATTACTTTTAGGTGGCTAGAATATGTTTTGCTGCCGGCCCCGTCCACATCTACTGTAGGTAATACACTGACTATATGGATATCCTCATACAACCCCACTTCAAAACACCAGAACTATCCCTTTAATGCTCTGGATATTGTATAGAGCACCTTTATGTCACTCTTCTGTTTGGCGTTGCAGTAGGGATGATGTTCAAAATTATGTTTTGCCATAAAAGACCTTGAGAGTAGCTTATTGTTCCAGAGTCTGGTATCCAGACAATAGGTAGCCTATACCTGCAGGTCTCTGGAGTCAAGGCAGGTAAAGACATGCTGCCTATTAGTGCGTCTGCCACATAAGTGTCTGACAACAAAGGTATATAATTATTTTCTCCTGTTACAACAATGGAATTCCTTATTCCTATTACTTCTACATAGTACAAAAAAAGGTTAGTAACGACGACTAGAATTGGAAATATTGAAGTAGTCTACACTTTTCTGAATCAAATCATTCACATAATGACATTGTCTTCTATGTGATCAAGTTATATTTGGATACAAAAGCACTCTTTTGTAGAGTTAAATTGCTGCATAAGGACATGTCAAACATTTGACAAGGATTTGACACTGTTATAATTCCAGTTATTATCAACATACTTTTGGGAAATGTCTCATAATGACAATGTTTTGCAAAGTATGAGACTGTTCGTGACGTGTTGCAGTCGAGGTTGGTATGAAGCTGCTGCGCTGGCAGAGAAAACCAAACCTCATTGCGTTGCATTAGGAAGTACAGATTACAAACAGTTGTTGTCGTGGTGATCGGCCATTGTTGCTCATCTGCATCCCATTAGTGATAACGTGTGTAACGTATGACAAACACTATGCCCTTCAGCATCCTGCGGAGACAAATATTTTTGGAGTAACATCATTGCTTAGACGGTGGTTAACACGGTGCTCCTGACTCATGCCAGGGGAAGTTAGCTCTCTAGGGGGATTTTTGCCGTTATTTTAAAATGTCACCGACAAACACACATACAAACATATGGAAACAGGCTGATCTGTGTTGTGACCCACTGGCTGTATTCAAAAGAATAAAAAATCATGTTGTGTATGACCTATATTGTAGCGGCAGGTCTGAAGACTCACACCTGAAGTCTTTCAGGTTGCTGAAGTATAAGCACCATTGTCACTCTGTAATAGATGTGTTTTTCCCCACTAAATATGAGATCTTACTTGTTTCAGGGGAACCGTCTATTTTTCAGCATGCATGAATTGCGTGCTCAAACCTGAATGATTGAAATATCTGCTGTTGTGTCAGCTGTTGAATATCATATCCTATACTCTTTGGTCTGGGTCAGGGGTCAGCAACCTGCGGCTCCGGAGCCACATTTAGCCCCTCTCCAGTGGCTCCCTGTGGATTTTTAAAAAAATTAGTGGAAATGAATAACTGTTTTTTGTTTACATTTTCAATTTTATTTATCATTGTTGTAGGTCTATGGTACGACGGAGTATTAGGGCCACATTGAGGACAAAAAATAAATCTGAGATTATGAGAACAAAGTCATAATATTACCAGAATAAAGTCATAGGTTTACAAGAAAAAAAATCGTGGTATTATGAGAATAAAGCCATAATATTATAAAGTAGTAATTTTACGTGTTATTTTCTTTTTTTCTCGTAAAGTTATGACTTTGTTCTCACATTACAACTTTTTTCTCATAAAGTTCTGACTTTACTCTCGTTCTGACTTTTTTTATCGTAATATTACGACTTTATTCCTGAAATCTCAGATTTTTTTCCCTCAATATGGCCCTAATACTCTGTCGTACATTTACACTTTGGCCCTCACTGCATTAGACTTATATACTATATACTTAGACTATAAACTGTGTTACCTTCATCACAATGCTCAAATGTTTTGCGGCTCCAGACAGATATCTTTTTATTTATTTTTTTGCCTAAAATGGCTCTTTTGATGGTAAAGGTTGCTGACCCCTGGTCTAGGTGAATACTCGATTCTGATTGGCTGCAGGGTGTTCATTAATTCCTGATAATGGACACCTACTAAGTAGTTCCAGTGAAACTGTCTGTTCACCATTCTAAATGAATGCGCTGGCTACAACACTATAGTCCCTCAGTGCCTCATCCTCTGAACACCACAGGATGGCGACTGTAACACACAAGCTGCAAGAAGTAAGTTTACATGACACTGTCCCTCTCAAATTACCCATGTGTTGTATCAGATAACGTTAAGTTCAAGTTCATTATTCAACTAGCTACGGCTGCGGCCGACAGTACACATAGCTAGCTAGTCTTGTTGTTAAACTGTCAAATCATATTTACTGTTTGTTAACCGCACGCAATGTTATTGACTTTCAATCTAGCCACCATAACGTTAGCTTTATGGTAACCCCATTGCAAAGTCGGAGCTAAGGTCCGTCCTATTTACTGGAGCACTGAACAAAGTTTCCATTGTATATGAACCTTATGACATGGTAATGATTTTTTTCCAGGTATTAACAAACCCTCATGGTTACCAGGGATATGGAGTGACTGGATTGTGAAAAACTTTAGATTTTGGTTGCAAAACGCATTAAAATATAATTTAATTGTCTTAATTTTCTTATTCTTTGGCAAGTGTCCATGGTATAAGCAGGATAATGCCCTTCGAGGTGTCCATAATCAGGAATTAATGGATGACACGCGCAATCATCGGGCATTGTCTCTTACATATTTGGTAATGTATTGCTAACGTGCTCGTTTTACATTGGATATGCTAGACCTGTGTGTGTGCCTTTATTTGTAGATATTACAGCAAGTCACTCTCAGGTCATGTTTTTTTTGCATGTGTTGACATCAGCTGTACTGTCATTATGAGCTGTTCTTCCATGGCAAGTTGGCAACAGAGAATTATGAAAGATAAGAGAGTTGCTACATGAAATATAAAGTTCATCTTCTCCCCGCTCTCTCATCTGGTCCCTCATCATACTGCATTATCACAACGATGAAGTGGTCGAAGCCACTATCTTGTCATTGCACAAGCTTTGGTTTCATGACTGTGTTACTTGGTGGCCTTCATTCCCTTTTGAGACCATCTTTGCTCCTTCTCAGGATAGATCAGCACTTTGCTAACTTCCAACCCAAAGCCTTTAAGGTTTTGTTATTGTTTATTCCAGTGCCTGGAATTGGTCTGACGGACGAGCCAACTGCTTCTGAGACTTAGCAGGAATTCACCTCAACATGTCAGTGAAATCCACTGTTGTTCTACTTGGTCATAGTATTTTGGCACGGAAGATGCAAAAGGGTTTTCCAGGGATGACGGGAGGTCTGATGAAATCAACCACTTCCCAGCTGTTTCAGAGGAAAGCTGATGCACGTACTCCAATGGACTGTGATAAACAGAGATGATTTGCGTCCTTACTTGTCTTGATGTGTTAGAAAATCATTGTCATAGCAGTTTTTACAGTATGTCTTTGCCCATGCAAGGGTTAATGAATCAGTTGCCTCCACTTTGTTCAGAACGTGAGTCATCAACCTTAAGCTGCATTTACATTTTGCTGATTCTACACTCGGCCCTGTACAGTTTAAAGAAACCCACCTATACAAGATCACCATAAATGTGCAAATCTACATTTTAATAGTATTAGTATGCATTTACTGACTAACTAACTGAATGTTTTATGTGTGCCTGTAGCTGTTTCAAACAAGCTTCACAATACAACGACTACAGGAGAAGCACTTTAGGGATCTGCGTGTTTTTTTTTTTGCTTTTTTCTTTCAACAATTTGCTCATTTTGTGAACTAATTACATCAATTTGCTTGAGAGAGTAACACATTCAGTTGATTCAGAGGTCGGCTTCAATAATTTCCCGTGCAAAGAAAGGCCAGGCTTAAACATTCAACTGTTGTGTGGTCAGAAAGTTTAGACATAAATGTAAACATGCTTCTTTTGTAACAATTATATCTGTTTCTCCTCAATGCGTATTTGCTAACATGCCAATCTTTAACTTAAAATGTAAACTTGAAGACTCTAATGCGGCTCAATGTTCCTGCGATGACTCAGAATACACACAGACCTTTTAAACCATTAAAAACAGCTTATTGGCAACAGACTGAGGAAAAATAATTTATTTTTATTTTAAGTGTCTTTGGACAAAAAGCTTCTGCCAAATAAATGCAATATAATATAATGAAAATGAGCATCATGGTCAGTGAGCCACAATATGAATCAGCTACAGTTTACAGTAAAGAGATGACTTAGATTACAGAGATGCTAAAGCTGTATCAGAAATCACACAGTACGCTATTGAAGCTGTAATTTAATCTTCACACATTGCAAGTCCACACATGAAACTCCAAAAAAGGGCTTAAATTTAAATGCTGAGCAACTGCAGAGATTCAAACCACAGTGACGGCTGTGGTGTAAAGTCAGGCCCACTCAGCAAAATGTAGAAATTACACATGCTGAAGAGAAACCACAGGAGGGCAGCAGAGACTGTTTTGAAGTGGGATAACACAAACTATCTGATCCCTTCATGTGTCTTATCATGCCCCAGTGTTACCACAACCTCATGCTGAAGTGCCAAATTTAAATAAATACAGCACAAACAACTTTGATGTCAGATTTGCTCCATCATCTAAAGAGACTGTAAAAACACATTTTATACGTTTTCCTGAATCAAACCACAAATATTAGAATCGCAAATGATTTGCTATCTAGTCTTATCTGTTACTTTTGGGTCTATTTGTATTGATGATAAGCACATTAAGTTGCAATGAGGTGCATGTACGATAACGCAATCTTTTATGCTCTCTCTGGCTCACTCGGCCTCCAGCTACAGATGTTGAACGCTCTTATGGTGCCTTCAAATGGGGTCGTGTTTACCAGGTTCACAAGAAGAGTCCATATGAACGCCCCCCTCATGTGGTTTTCACGACCTCGTAAGTGGAAAGTTTCTGAAAGCTCAGAGTTCACGAGTTGTGCTGTGTTTGTTGACGTTGTCAGAAATGACGGAGGCCATGGAAGTTCATTTTTCGGTGCATAATAAGTTAATATATTATAATTTTAGTTGTATATATTGTTTTTCTTTGTAATTTTATAATATGTCTGAGGAAAAGGTTGATATTCCCAACGGCCTCATCTTTTTCCTCTGTCGTAATGCCTTTGCATTTACTGCATTATATTACCCACTTGATAGCTTGCCTAATGTTTTGCCTCTGTGGCTTCTAGACGGCGACAGTAACGTTAATATTGACGTTAGCAGTCGTGTTCTCACGACGTAACCACTTGAACGACAAGCATATTGTGTACACGACCTCCCATGTTGTAAACACAAGCTCACGAGTTTCATTGGAAGGCACCGTTTGAGGAACCAAACATTAGTCATCACTGAGTGTGTACTTATGTTACTGTTGTTAAAGTGTATTGCTACATTCAAATTCTAAAGCCAAATTTTTTTTGCAGAAAATAATCCCAGTTGAAATGAGTGCAGTCTGAGTATTGATTTCACCCATTCATCTCGGTTTGGATGTGTAGGGAGGTTGCACCGTGCCACAGTGGCATTTGTTATACTAGCCTACCACTAGAGGGAGCCAAAGTCTGATATTTTCAAATGCTACACAGCAGTTTTAAAGGTTGCATCATTTGTTTCAGTTTTGTTTAATTAAGAGTGTCTATTTCTCATAGGGAACATGCCGTTGTAGCAGTCCCTCATTCTTTGGTACTTGCTGTCATTTTAGCTGAATGTCACAATTCCCCTGAGTTGATTGGAGGGTTATTCCGATCACCTGTTGTGCAGGATGTGGGGACTGACTCTTAATTAACAATTGAGAGCAGCTTGGTGCATTTCTCCTCTTGACCAATCAGATGTGACGATGCCCTTTCTTTAGGGCATTCTTGATCCTTCCTCAACTTAATGCAGATTGCAGACCTCTTTTTTTTTTTTTTTTTGCAGATTCAGCCAGAAACTCTGGTTTTTAGGCCCCTTTTGAGACTTCTTTGCTGTCTTAACTTTTCTGATTGAGGGTGATTTTGAGCATTCGGAAACATAGTTTGAGTAAATATTAAAGAACAGCTTTCCACTAAGTTACCTGCATTAGGGCAGGTCTTTGTGCTATTCGTGCATCCCTAATGATAACGATAACGCCCGATACGGCAGGCTTTATTTTGTTATTTTATTTATTGGTTCATTTTCATTGAAACCCCTTTATACACCTTTCCTTATTATCAATAGGGATGCATCGAGACCGGTTTGATGGGAGTCGGGATTGACTTTTTCTGAGTAAAGGAAAATGAACTGAAGTGAAGTGATGTGGATACTATATGTATTACTGATTAAGTTGAATATTGTTTAAAAAACTGCGTTTGTTGGTGTTTGCTATATTTATAAACTAATTTGTCAGGTCCTTTTTGTACTTTGAGGATATACAGTGTCTCTTGAAGTACTGCATAAAGTAGTACTTATCATTACAGACTAAGAAAAGATGCTTTCCAAGCCAGGTATTTCTCATCTCAGCTACTTGTCCTGATGTTTAACATCTCTGGCACCTCGTCACACTGAAAGTGTATGCTTCGGGCAAAACAGAGATGTTTCATCTGGTTTAATTACCACAGTGGTCTCTCCCAGCTTGTATCCTTGCAGCTCCAAAGTACACTCTCAGTCATCACTCCTGCCTAAAATGACTTCATTACCTCGTCTGTACTCAGACCATGAAACCAGAGCGACACAGTTTCTTCAGGTCTTTCTGTGAAAGAGCACGGCGTACTCTGGAAAGCTTGTTGCCCCGCAGAGGAATGCTGTCGGACCCATAAAGCTCCACAATGACCAATCAACCATAATTGTAGCCTGAATGCACCGCGGCACCACCCTTGCCAGTCTAGGCGAACTGGCTGGTGGCCATTTTCTTTTTCGAAGGCCTTAAATCCACCCCTGCAATTTCAGCACCCGTCTCAGCGAACTCTCTCATTGAAAGGTCTTAGCATGCTTTTTGCTGGTAAAACCAGACACAAATGGGCTTTGAAGGGGCTATTTTGGGAGCGCTTGCTGAATGCGTGGGTGTGACTGTGCAGCGCGTCTGGAGGGAGTTTAGTTGAGGTTCCCCTACAGGAGCTCCACTCAGGAAGTCATTTACTTAATATCAGAGCGGCTTGGTTTTTGATGGTAGAAATACCAACTTGTTTATGACGAACATACTCATAGTTCAACGTATTCTCATACAACGGTTCCTATGATATCTTAAGAAAAAGTTATTCCTCCTTTTTCGTTCGTTTTCCTACGAATGTCCAGCAACACGTGTCCATTTCTGCTCGTTACATAAATACAGACTTTTCAAAATAAACTTACAAGATCTTTCACCAGGATGAATTTTGTCACGAAAGCCCATGCGACAAATACACGATAAATGATACCATACGCGAGAGACACATTGCTGATGTTGTTGTTGGCACGTGTTCACAAAACAGCCTTTTTCGACATGTCTTTTTATACTATTTATTCCTCTAGGTGCAACAACAACTTTGCTCCGTGTTGCAAATGCAACACATAAAGTAAGTTCCTATTGTTACAGGTTGTCTGGTTACACACGGGACATGAACGCTGGTGTCCTGGGCGAAAGTCAACCTGTCCATCCACCCTAACCTCCTCCCTACGCAGCCTTTTTGTTATTACATGGCTTTGTTGAATACTCGATTCTGATTGGTCAATCACCGCATTCTACAATCTGTTATTTCCTTATAACAGACCGTTGCTATGTATAACAGACCGTTGCTATGGGCGCAGTTCTAGCGGACCATTTTCGTGTCAAATTATTGATTTCTTAAGTAAGTAGCCGTGTAATAAGCGGGATAATGGAACGGCTATCGGGTCATTGCTGTTAAATAAACCCCTTCAGGGCGGTGCAAGAGGGCCGCGCTGTTGGGGTTTATTTCACAACAATGACCGGCTCACTGTACATTATCCCTTACTTGGTATAGCTACGATCAGTGTATGAGACCAGCCTGCATAGTTTAGTAATTGTTAAATAAAAAACAGTAAAGATAAAATAAAACAAGTAAAGAATCCTTTTCTGTGCTGTGTGTTGCCTCATGTTGTAATTTCACCTCTTGTTTGGGATTATCTGTCAATCAGCACACTACACCTTTAAACTCCCAGTGTCAATTTCATCACTTTAATCATTTAGTGAAACAATTTCAGTCCTAAATGTGCAATGAATCTGAATAAGATGTTGAAATTGAAACTACCCACCAAATACGTTATCCATATAGATCACCATTGGAGCAAATGTGTCACATGATCAAAACTGTCCAAATGTCATCTCTTTCTTTTCTCGTTTTGCGGTCCTTGGCTCTCTGCTAACCCCTCCCTAATTCCATAGTGCTGTCTGAGGCTTCTCTTGGATTTTGCAAGTGGCATGAGTCACAATGACCATTTAAAAGGCTTTCTCATTAACCAGGACTTGTGTTTAAACTAGGCCACTACAATTCATGTAGTGTTAAGTCTGTGAAATGCATGTCATGCTGCTTTCCTGCTGTGTCTTGGTCTTGCTTCTGTCCGGTCCGTGTTTTACGGCGCCCACATTTATACCGGCGGCCGACATCTCTCCTTCCGCAGAACCACAGGTTGACTTGTTGCTGGCCACAGTAAGTGCATAATTGCATGAGCTGCATTACAAAAGTTTGAGATTGAACTGCATGTAGGTGAATCTGTTGGATAATGCCAAAAACGTGTAAATGTGAAGGTGTTTCTATTGAAGGAAGGGAATAGCAAGGATCTGTTCTCGCCTGTGTGTGGGATGTTGGTGTTATGATATTACATGTTTTTATTTCTTGTGTTTTTGTGTGGGTGGGGGGCGGAGGTAAGTTACTGCACTGCCCTCGGAGTCCTTGTAGCTGTTAAATTGCATGCTTTAGCAGATTTTTTCAGCATCCTCATTTTTCTCTCTCCCTAATTTCCTTCCATGAATGCATTTTTCTGTGGAAGGAGTTGTTGGGAAAGAAAATCTGCACGGGAATTGATTACCAATGTTGCTTTAATTCAGTTTACTGTTGTGAAGGATTTTAGTTGTAAATAGAAACGGTGTAATTGACAGGTGATGCTGTAAATCTGATCACCCGAGGGTGCAGATACGTTTATGTAGAAGTTATGGATGTGCGATTGGATGGATGCTACAAAGTATGACGATAATATGTAATCTACTTTAATGCATGCTGCAAAAAAAAGGATCCACAAAGAGAATACAGTTGTCCAGGACCAGTTAATTTACCTGTTTCTTCAGTGCAACATGATATCTGAGTTGGACCTCGAATCTACTCGTAGGAATACCTGCAGCAGTACTACAACCTGCAGCAAGAGCCTTTGGGGCGCATGAAGCGGAGCGGGCCCTCCTTCACCTCCAAGGTGAAAGACATGCAGATATTCTTTGGGCTCAATGCAACAGGTGTGCTGGACTCCAACACCCTAGAGACGATGAGGAGCCCTCGATGTGGCGTTCCAGATGTGGAGGAGTACAGCCACATCGGGGGGACACGATGGAACAAGAATGTCATCACCTACAGGTATCTATGTGGTCTTTATGCGTTTCTTTTTACTGTTAAGGTGCAGTAGAATTACAGTCTGAGATATATCTGTAAGTGACGGATATAGGCACGTCTGACCCAGACTGAACTTGCTTAAAATATAACTAGTCTGGTTGTCCCTAAAATGCAAATCCTGCCAATACATGGGAAACATTTTTGAGGCAGCAGGCAATAAAAATGTTGACAGAAATCGGGAATAGCAGCTGTCACAAATCATTATGGTTAACAGATTGTATGGTTTGGGACTCCTGCCTCTGAGAGTTTTAATGGGCTTGTTAGAGAGCCAAGTTCACCATACATGCTTGAACTTATGTAACACTGTCTGGAACGTCCTTATCCGTTTCATTGTTAGTTATGTTTGAGGCGCGCCTGCTGGATTAAATACAGAATAGATGCATAATTAAAGGTACAGTGTGTAACATTTCGGGGTATCTGTTAAGAGAAATGTAATATAATATTCATAACTACGTTTTCATTAGTGTGTAATCACCTGTAACTAAGAATAGTTGTGTTTTCGTTAGCTTAGAATGAGCCCTTCATATCTACATAGGGAGCCGGTCGTCTTCACGGAGTCCTCCATATTTCTACAGTAGCCCAGAATGGACAAACTAAACACTGATTCTACAGAGAGCCTTTCACGTTTTAACGTCACCTGACGGCCACCGTAGTTCTCCGACACGCTTGTGAAACTGCGGTAACAACCCGTTCTCACTCCCAACTCGTCAAGTACCGCCGTTTGGTCAGTGCCCCTCGGCATTGGAGACCAACGCGCAGAGGCACCCTTTAGCAACATTATGTGACGAACCGGGCTTTCAACTAACTCCAATGTAAACCCAAATACCCGAGGCGTTATTCGATGGTCGTAGCAAGTGACGTAGTATTAATAGTGTGAGAGTCCGCTCAGGGCGGGCAGAAGGGTTGGTGGATGGGTCAAACAAACACAAGACTTTCAACCAGGAGACTGGCGTTCATGTCTCGTGTGAAACTAAAAGTAACGTTGACTTATTTTGTCACATCAGTCTTTAGTCACGTGACTCGTTACTATTGTCAGTCCCAACAGTCATGTGAGTCGCTAGTCAGTGAAGTTAACGTTAACCACGACCGTTTCCTAACCCTAACTATGTGGTTGTGATGCCTAAACCTAACTTAATGGTCTGGTTAACTTAATTTTGAAAGGACACAATGCATATAACAAGCGTATATTGACACGCCGTCCATGGTCCGTTATGAGATTGATATTTATATTTAGGGGAACACTGTGTCTTGATCCTTGTGTTCATCAACAACATGACGTGTACTTGTTGCTGTTGCAGCATTGGCAGGTACACCAGAGATTTGCCTCGCAACACTGTGGACTCTCTGGTTGAGTCAGCTTTCAGCGTTTGGGCCAGAGCCAGCGGTCTGACGTTTGTCCGGTCGCACACCCGCAGCGCTGACATCACCGTGGAGTTTGTGACCTATGGTGGGTTTGTCTCTTTGCTTCACACAGGACAGGTAGACTATTGATGATATTAGGAAGTGCACTGAACAGTCACAGATTGAAAAATGCACATTTCGGTTATATAACAAGTATTATGTAAAACACAGTCACATGGATACACACACGGGGAGCTTCAGTAGTAATTTAAGTCAGCGTCATCATGCACCGACTGCTGAACCCGACAGACTCATTTAGACAATGCGAACGGAGACCTGTAATTTTCTTTTGGCTTGAAAGAAAATTGTGTTCTCTGTGGGTTTCTATTTCATGTTTGGTCTGGATTATATTGTGAAGAACATGGTGACTTGTATCCATTTGACGGACCCGGAGGAACACTGGCTCACGCTTTCGGTCCAGGGCCAGGCATGGGAGGCGACACACACTTTGATGATGACGAGCACTGGACAGCGGGAGAGACAGGTGCTGAACTGAATGACACTGGCACTCCACAATGATACTGAAGGAATTTAAAGACAATGTCACTTCATTTGGATGCATTTTCTTTGTGCTGTTGCAGGTTTTAGTCTGTTCGTTGTAGCTGCACATGAATTTGGTCATGCGTTGGGCCTGAAGCACTCCAGAGACCCTGAGTCACTGATGTACCCGACCTACAAATCCTCCCGTTCTGACAACCTCTTATCAGGAGAGGATGTAGCAAACATCAACGCACTTTACAGTAAACTATTTCTATCTATTTATTGCACTTGAAGTACAGTAACATTGATGAAGTATATGAATTCTGAGTGTTTATATTCAAATCTGATGTGTACTGTAGGTCCAGTCAGAGGACCTCCAAATTACTTTCCGGAGTTCGGCTCGTCGCTGTTCCCTCAACGCATGCAGAACAAATGTGCTTCAGACCTGACCTTTGACGCCGTGTCCACTCTTGGGGACGCCACCTTCTTCTTCAGAGAAAGGTAGGTTGATGATTTTTCTCTTTCTTTAACACATCTGTTATTCATAAGAAGATATATTTCCTCTTCAGAAAAAGCTAAAGCGTCAAAGGTCATATTTTTCTATCTCTAAATGATTCTCATAGGGTATGATCTTAGAGGATCTGATGGATGAAAGTTATCTTCTTTTTGTCATCTAATAGTATCAATCAGAGGTGTAGACTTGAATCACATGACCAAAGATCAAAGTTTAGGACATGGGACTTCAGTGCAAAAACTTGAGACTTACTTGTGACTTGCAAAACAATGACTTTGTCCCACCTTTGGTACAAACTGTATCAATACATTTATAAGATTTTGCTTTCTTCCAACGGAAGGACATGACAAGTATAATCCTTAATATTTTTCTCCAACCGACAATGTTTGTCCCACTAGATACCTCTGGATTAAACATAATGCGCAATATGACATCAAAGAAGGCCCCATCACCAACTTTATGCCCAAGATTGAAACCAGCATCGATGCAGCCTTCTGGGTGCCTCGCAGATCCACTGCTTACCTCATTCACGGTAACTGTCCTTAATGGTTCAGTACCTGAAAGTAAACACCTTTCATTTGTGCAAAAAAAACTCCACTGATGGTTTTTATTTTCTTTGTTTGGACAGAAGCCATGTTCTGGACGGTGAAAGGCTCTCAAGTGAGGGGAAAGCCTCGAGCACTCAGCCACTTTGGGTTTCCAGCCTGGATCCAGGACGTTGACGCAGCAGTGCACATAGTGAAAACAGGACGCACCCTCTTCTTTATGCAGGATATCTACTGGAGGTAAGGCAACAACATGAATCTATTGGTTAAAAATATCTCTATTCTCTACTGATATTATATATCAGTTATGGCAGTTTTATAGACTTGTGTTCAGTGGCTGTCTGAGGAGCAGGGGTGAAAAATATGAAAAGGACACTAGCTGTAACTTAGCAGTAAAAACCTCACTGACTAAACTAAACAAAGTCAAAACAAAGATAAATGGATTTCCAGCACCGTAAATCCCTCGCAGTAGCTTTACTGCTTGATTTCTCTGTCAATTTGGCTGACCTTTCAACTTGTGACATCCTCGGACAGAAAGGGCGATGCAAGTGAAATAGTCTCTGGGATAGATGGTAAAGCTCTGGGTAGTCCTGCACGACAATAATTAACTTCTCCTCAATATATTTACCGTTGACTGATATTTACGGAGGAAAGGTTAAGATATCTGCAGCGTTCCAAAAGTTGAGCTATTTTTATCCCGGAGTGCAGCTGTTGCACCCTGAAAAATAGGCGCTTGGGAACACTTGCACGTCACAACGGTGTTGCTCCTGCATTTGAGTGTACGTCTTCCATACGTCTACATTTTCAACAAAGGATTTGAGCGCGTAAATAAATGGCCCCTAAACCGTGCACTTCAGGTACGAGAATACTCGTGTTTGGCATTGTAGGATATCTTTTTTTTCCCATCATGAGGACAGAAAATTGTCCAATGTCCTGCATCAGCAAAATGACATAAATTCATGTACTGTATGTGTGCACAACAGACTGAATTAAATAAAATTATACTGTAGGCCTACTATTTTTAGCTTAAATTAACTACTTTTTAAAAAAAATTGCATAATATTAAAGTGTTGTGGCCGAACCGAGGCAAATCACAAAGCAGCGGTAGCTAGGGACTCGCACATTAAAAAAGTTGACTCAGATGTAACTGAAAGATTTCGTTTGTAGTTAGCAGTTAAAATCGGACCTCACACAGAGAGCAAAGGGCTCCATTTGGATTTTGGTGATGTGACTATTTACTGTACCAGCAGCAGCCATGAACAAATGTTTTGTCTCAGCTTTGAAAAGAGGAACAGATCATCATGAGTCATGACTTTTGATGAACGTTGTTTGTATCGTGTCCTCTCCAGTTACAATGAAAACCGAAGGGTTATGGATTTTGGTTACCCAAAGTACATCAGCGAGGACTTTCCAGGAGTCAACACAACAATAAATGCAGCTGTTCATAAAGAGGGTGAGCCAGTTTACTTATTATTACCCGCTGTGCTGTAAGCTTGAAAATTGTTTGTTCACTTATCTAAAAATGTTCCACGACAAGCCACATAAATACACATACATATTCTGATTGGAATGTGCAGTAACGTCGTCTAGCATTGGAGCTAGTTCACTTCTGTCTGTAGCTTGAGGGGGATTTTGCAGGTTGTATTGTTATTAGCAGCACAAGAATGCTAATTTACATTCAACAGCTGGGTGTAGTGAAGATTTTACAGAGCATGTGGTTCCCCTCTATGATTTTTAACGGTATAATTTACCCACTTTACCACTCAAAGGCCGTCATTTCATATACTGTCAGAGCAAAAGTAAAGATATTTAAGTTGAGAAAGATGCTCATTATCATCGTAAACATCATCAACAACAAACAGCACATTCCAGACAACACAACATGATAAAGGTTAAATATGTGAATCACGTCTTGAATATCTTTTTTTTTTGTCCTCATCTCAGGTTTCATCTACTTCTTTGTCGGGCCACAAGTCTACAAATACGACTACACCCAGAAACACGTTGTCGGAGTTGAGAAAGCTAATTCCTGGCTCGGATGTTGAAATACTGTAAATCCCTGAACATGCAGCAAGGACATTACCTGAAAACCTTGATTAAATTAAAACAACGAGAAGAAAGAAAACACTGTGCTGCTTCACTTTCGAGTGGAGTTTTATTTATCATCATCATATTTTGTCAAAATAAAAGAATTACAATCCAAACCTGATAATGCATGTTTGTGGTTTTTATATGTATCCCACAGTAAAATGCTATACTTTAAATATTTTTATCAAATATGCACATCACTGGTGGAGACTAATATACAGATATAATGAGTTTAAATCAGGTTAGCCTCTCTACTTCCTGCATGTTTTGACTTGGCTGAACCTACAGAATCCCTAAATAACACTTGTGGTTTCTATACGACAAAACACACCGTACACACACATTACAGACGGAAAGCCCTGCAGACATATTATGTAGACGTTTCATTGGGAGGTTTTAACCACAAAGCCTCCAGTAAATTGTGGCAGGTATACCCGGCTGTAACGACCAGGATCCTGTGCTTTTTGTGCCATGTGATTGCTCAACAACCCCGAGAATACTCCCATATATATATAAAAGTGAAGCCTGGTGGGAATGTGCATTTAAAACATGGAGCTGTTCTGGCTGTGGATACCTGTTCTGGGCTCGCTGATGTTAGCGGAGCTCTTGTGGACTCTACCCATCGATCAGGATCAGGGGCCGAGGCCTGAGGATGAGGAGCAGGCTGAGGTTTGTATAGTTTATATTAGACATCCCATTAGAATACATATTAACTCGCATGATTATGAATGTGACTTTGGTTGTGCAGAAACATTTACTGCAAACTGTAACTAAGCAATGTTTTGTTCTTGTGCTTTAATTTTAAAAAGGTAATATTGTGTGTATTTGATTTGTTTAGATCTGTTACATTACAATGTATGCAGCTAGTGTTACTTCCAAATGCAACACTATATTTTATTTATTAACTATTTATTATTTACAAATGCTTATTGAAGTGTAATGATTTTTTTTTTTTTTTAAGAATGAAGTAGCACATAGTGTTTTTACCCACATGGACCCAGGACGCACACTCATACAATGTCTTTCAAACTATAGATTAATCTCAACATTACCCATGTGGACAGAGAAAACTAAATACGGGGCATCCCTCTGCTTCTAAATTTCAGCTCCATCTGCTAATCCACTTCTTAATTATCTCAGAAAACCCTCATCTCCTTCTTTGTAATTGATATACTGTTCACTTAATAAGTAGGGTCAATGAGGGATAATCCGTAATTTTACCAGGATTCACCTCATCTGTGTCCTTCATAAAACAGGTCAGAAAAAAATAATATCACTGAGAAATTTCCTCTGATTGCAACACAATTTTGAAGTTGTACTTTAGGGGGAAAGAATTTGTATAAATAATTAACAATCATGTGCATCTAACAAAAAACACCTTTAACCTCACATCAAACATTGACCACATCATATTCCAATAACATACTAGAAAAAAAAAATTTAAAACACCTTTTGCAGTTACATTTAAAGGGTAACTTAAGTATTTTTCAACCTGGACCCTATCTTCCCATGTTTTTGTGTCTGTAACTAATGTGGACGACAATTTCTGAAATTGGTCCAGTATTGAGGGAGTACACTGTAACCAGCAACCGTGAAACGAGCTGTGAGGGCAAGTGAGCGGCATCAATGTAACGACAGACTCAGATTGTTATTATAAGTGCCTGACAACATTATGGAAAGGACTATAGAAAGATATAAAACGTTTTTCTTACCTTTCACTTGATCCGGTCTGTTTGTCGCTCAAGGTGAAGTCTTGTTGTGAAATCTGAATATCCGTATACTGTGGCTCAAATAAATACGGGCGGCCATTGAATTCAAAGACCTCATCCAGATTGTGGAAATCATCTAAATATTCAGCCATGACATTGAAAGTATTTTACATAACACCAATTCTGTTTTCACACTACGAGCGACACAGCAACAGGCTACAAGTCATTTTCAATGGAAGCCAGCGACATGAAGTTACAAATTAACGATGCGCTACAAAGAAAGTTGAGCTGGTCTCAACTTTTTTCAGCGCTCCAATGATGCAGTGAAGCGTCAACCAATCATATGTTTTAGTCTCACCTTGTTCTGTTCTGTCTACAAAAATGTCATTAGCTAGTTCCCAGTGTTATTTAACGACACAACTACTTCAACGATCTTTGAGCAACACTTCAGCAATTACTCGCCAGCAATGTAGCTGGCCACGTTTGGCTGTTTTGCTGCTTTTTTCGCTCATAATATGAACAAAGCTACATTTTGTGTACTCCAACACAACAAACTCTGCTCGACTGATACTGGCAGTGTTTCCACCGTTGCCTTCCAGCAACACGTCACCTCGCCAGATTTCAGAACAAGACTTCTCCTTGAGCGAGACTCTTTCCATAATGTTGTCAGACACTTATAATAACAATCAGAGCCTGTCATGGCAAAAACAAGCACTTTCAGTGGACGTAAATGACGGTGCCAGCTTGCCCCAATAGCACCGTATTAAAGCCTGAGAGCAGCTGCCGTCTACAGCGCTCTCCCTCAATACTGGACCAATTTACCCTTTAAGTTATCTTTTTTAAGTTATTTTTTTGGGGTCATTTTTCCATTTTTATTGAGGACAGTGAATAGAGTCTTGAAAGGGGGGAGAGAGAGAGAGTGGATGCGGAAAGGGCCACAGGCCGGATTCGAACCCGGGCCGCCGCGGTCAGGACCAAGCCTTGATACATGGACGCCCGCTCTACCAACTGAGCTAACCCAGGCGCCCTAAATTATCTTTTAAGACATCTCGTCATAATAACTGAGACCTGAACTCCTCTCAACAACAGGACTACCTCAGGAGGTTTTACAACCTGAGTCCCAGAGGCAGAGAGTCGGGGAGAGGCATCAGGTCCACGTCGGCGGCCATGGAGGAGAAGATCAGAGAAATGCAGAACTTCTTTGGTCTGAGAGAGACCGGTGGTCTGGACTCTACCACCCTGGATGTGATGAGGGAGCCCAGGTGTGGCGTTCCAGATGTGGAAAACTTCAGCTTTTACCGAGAAAGGCCTAAATGGAAGAACCACACCATCACATACATGTGAGATGTTTTGTTTTTTACTGTAATATTGTTAAATCTGCATTTTCTTTTTAGATTTCATTTAGTCAACAGAGGACATGTTACTGTAGCTCCTTCTGTCTCATGTTTGTGCATCTGTCTTTGGCGCTGCAGGATTGCCAGATTCACTCCAGACATGACGAGAGAGGATGTGGAAAAGTCCTTTCGTTCAGCCCTGAAGATGTGGAGTGATGCTGCACCACTGAGGTTCATCAGAGTCAACCATGGCAAAGCTGATATCGTCTTCACCTTCGCCCGCAGAAGTAAATCTCAAAATCACTTCTGAAGAATTATTATGTTGGTTAAGATCAAAACAGAGTTCACAATTATGGTTAATAATATTGTCACAAAAGAAAGATATAAACACAGCACAAGTCCAGTCTAATTCAAGTGTCCTTTCTGTTGCAGCTCATGGAGACTTCTTTCCCTTCGATGGACCCAGCGGTGTGCTGGCTCATGCCTTCCAGCCAGGAGAGGGGATCGGAGGAGACGTGCATTTTGATGAAGATGAAACATGGACGGCGGGGAGGCAAGGTTTGTCAAGTTAAACACGAAAGATTGTCCTATAGATTCTATATCTATATTCTTAGCTTCTATTGTACAGAAGCTAAGAATCAGAAACCTTTTGCAGACTGTCAGTGCTTTGTCCTTTATACTTCTTGTTGAGCATAATCAATATTTTCTTGTATACCTCCATTTTTTAAGGTACTTGATAATTTATTTTAATATTTCCAGTTATGCTACTTTATACTTCTACTCCACTACTTTTTTAGAGGGACTTATTGTACTTTTTACTCCACTATATTTATTTCACTGTCAACTGACCAGTTAAATGTGTTAACAGTAACTGTCTGTATGTCGTATTTCAGGTTACAGCCTGTTCGCTGTTGCAGCTCGAGCTCGGACACTCACTGGGTCTGACTCACTCAAAAGACCCCTCTGCTATCATGTACCCCAACTACAGGTATCACAGCCGCACACAGTACTCTCTATCCAAAGATGATGTGCTGGGGATCCAAACGCTGTATGGTGAGGAGGATTGCACAAAATGGAAATAAAATGATCAGCACTGTAATGAATAATACCATATTTAATGCATTCTGCTCCAATGTTTCTTAGGAAAACCCTCAAGAAAAGAGGAAACACAAGCAGCCCCCAAAAAGTGTAACCCCAACTTTACTTTTGATGCAGCAGTTATGATCGGAAATGAGATTGTTTTCTTTAAGAACAGGTACACAATATGTAAAATATGTTTTATATTATGATAACAAAAGACCAACAGCTGCAGCTGAGTCTGCTTATTGTTTGAACGCAGGTATATGTGGATGAGAACAACAAAGACAACGTATTGGAATCGCCTGAGAGAGAGCCACAGCAGCACGTATCTACCCAGCATCAGCTCTCACTTGGACGCCGCTTATGACATCCCGGCCAAAGGCGTGGCATACATATTCACTGGTAGAGTAATGGACAGTCTGCAAAGCATCACTTAAGGCCTTGTCAGCATGACAATGCCGGATTTCCAGCAGGGGGGGGAGAACACAATGTTGCGCCAAAATTACAGCCTTGTGCAACTTAAGTGTTGCAGTTCATGCAAGAGGCTAATTGAGTTTGACGGCGCTTGTGGTATGTAGCTGTTTTTCATGGCGTCCCAAAATGCAGTGACACGGCTGTGTTTTTCCAGGTCATAAGTATTGGGTGGTTCAGCAGCTTAAGATGAAAAGTCATGCTGGCTCCATCTACGAGTACGGCTTCTCCTCCAGGGTCAGGCAGGTTGACGCTGCCGTGCATATCAGTGAATACGGGAAAACAGTCTTCTTCATAGGAGACGTTTATTACAGGTAACTGTTTATGATGCCAACTTGCTTTACATTGAACATGATTTTCTGTTTTAATCATATATTTTTACATGAAAAGTCAACAGGAAACCTTACCCATCGAAATTAATTGATCCCTACGTATAACGGCCATATAAAGGCAGTAAATCAGTTTGTATGACTATTAATATTTTGGATGTTTTGAAGTGGGGGTTGTGGGAGGTACTTATTCATAATCAAAGATGCTCTATTACAAAGATGACGCATTACAAGCTCGTCCAATGGTTTGAAATGGTATACACTTCCTGTCTCCTAAGTGGGCGTGGTCATGGCGTGTTTGCCTCTCCACCCACATGACACAGATACAGGAAACTGACTGTTAGTGTGCACCGTCTCCTTTCGGAACTGTCCAAAATATCTCGGACACGGGAGCTTCCATCTTTAGATTTTGATGTCATTTGGAGTCAGAGTCTGCACAGTATTGATCGAGGGGCTGGAGCCGCGGTATCGAGGTCACGTCCACACACCCACCTGAGCCAATCACAGGCCGAGCAAGACCGCAGCTTGTTAGCGTGAGCCACCTAGCTGCTACATTAGCACCACGGTAGCTGTTTGGCAATAAGGACAACTAATCATACTATCTCTATAACTACATTTATGATCAAACTGACACGTTCTATTACACAGACTTGTGACGGTTATGGAAAGTTAAAGTTACATCTCCTCTCTCGTACAATTCCCGAGCCTCCGACTACGCAACTACTTTACCCAGAGCAGCTGTCAATTATGACATCTCACCCCCTTTTTATAGCATCAAATAACTAATTAAAACCAAACTCATCAGAAAAATTAACACTTGAACATACATCAGCGAGATAAGAACTACCTAAAATGATAGAAACCATCTTCGGGAAAAATGTATTTGACATGTACTTTGAACTTTTAGTTTGGGTGGGATTTATGATCTATACTGCAGCCAGCCACCAGGGGGCGATCGAGATGTTTTGGAATCACTTTAGGGGAGTTGTCATGTCGTCCATCTTTATATACAGTCTATGGTACCGACGTATAAAGCCCAGTCGAAGGCAGTAAACCAGTTTTGTATGTCTATTAACATACTAGCCATTTGACCAGAAGGAAGTTTACATTATAACTGAACATCTAAAATTGTAATCAGCAAACACATTATTTAGAAAATTGAGCTGGATGAGCAGCATTATACATGAACATATTGACATTCCCACACAACAGTCCATGTATTTGAATGATTCAACCTCAGGTATGACGAGCGCAGCAGGAGGATGGACCCGGGCTTCCCCAGACACATCCAAACAGACTGGCCTGGAATCCCGAGACGGGTCGACGCCGCCTTTAAGTTGGATGGTAAACAAAAAGAGTTCACAGTTTATGGTCATGAACTTTGTATAATGTGGACCTAAGCAGCAGGATACAAATAGAACTCAGCTGAAATAGAAGTTGTAATTTCTTGTTTTTACCGTGTTTAGGTGGCAGACGGGTGGGGTTCACCGCACTGGTGGACACACTTTTACACTGAAAACACCATTTGACCCAGTTTTAGAACGACGTGTTGCTCAAGTAGAAATCCTGTTTACAGCTAAACTTTGTTGTTCACTTTTCATCGTGTTTGTTTGTTTTGAAACAACATGAGGAGATAACACATGTTTTGTATGATTTTCTGTTGACAGGTAGCATCTTCCTCTTCAGTGGGACTAAATCCTACCAGTATGACTTCAGACGAAACAAGGTGGTGAATACAATTTCAGGAAATTCTTGGCTGGTATGTTGATACAGTCGATACAGTTACTGAGAATACGTCCTTTACATAGTTCAGAAAAACTGTTATGGTTGTGAAACTGAGATAATAAGTATGTTTCGATTTTTGGGGCATGTGTGTACCTGTATATAAATTACATCTCTGACCTTCCTCTTGGGTATAATAGCATTTATACATCCAATGTGCAAGAGTGTACAGTACTGAGAACTTATAATGTGAATATCAAATGCAAAGTATATACATTTTTGAAATATTGTGGACTTTTCTTGTATGTTTGTCCTCAGATGTACATTTAATAATGATAAAAACCTCATGACTACACAATGTTAGTGTGTTAGTGTAACAAGACTTTGACAATGTTGTAAATCTGTATATGTGTTAACAGGATTTGTGTTATTAAACTGAACTCAAAATGTGTTCATAAATCTCAGGTGTTGTTTCATCTTTGCTCTTCAAGGCATAATAACGTGTTCAGATTCTTTACTTAAAGGAACAGTGTGTAGCATTTAGGGGGATGTATTGGCAGATATGCAATATAATAATTTATTAATAAGTATGTTTTCTTTAGTGTATAATCACCTAAATCGTTGTGTTATCGTTAGCTTAGAATGAGCTGTTTATATCTACATACGAAGCGGGTCCTCCTCGTGGAGCCGGCCGCCATGTTTCTACAGTAGCCCAGAACGGACAAACCAAACACTGGCTCTAGAGAGGGCCTTTCATGTTTTCGCGTTGGCCACCATAGTTCTCCTACATGCTTGAGAATACCTGCAGCCAATCAGTAAACAGATCCTGTGACTCCTGTGACATGTTGACTGATAGTCAAATACCTCAGAGTTGTGTTACAGTAAGTACAATGTTTAGGTAAACCACTTACCTTCCACCACTGCTCCGGGGTCATACTCATACTGTTTTTCTCTTGCAAAAAATAAGGCTTGCATTTTTCATTAGACAAACATATGAGTAGACCGGTAGATCCAAATAAACAGTTTCTGTTGTTGAAGTCTGTGCAAGGCAACTTTAGCAACATTGGCGTCCCCAGATGGCGGTGAGAGGAAGTTTCAGCCTCAATCAGTGGACTTCAGTGCCTTGAAAAAAAAGTCATGTGACGTGAGTTAACTGTACACATCTGGCATTCCTGTTTACCCACCAGACTGGACTGTGGTCGCTGTACATCAGAGGTTATCAACAAGAACATGAGGACACTAAAAACAACAAAATATTGGATAAAGCCAGGTTCAAAATGATTGTTTCATTTTGTTGACATATTAGAGTCAAAGGTTTTTACAGAGGGAATTTCCCTTTTTATCACTCCATAAATCAGAAAATACTGTCAACAGTTTCGCCATGTTTTTAGGAATAAAATGTTCGATAAATCAGGCTATGAATGATATATGAACAAATCACTCGCTAAAAACCTTCAGAATATAGATAGGAATGAAACTGGAAAGTTTAGTGTATGTAAGTGCTACTGAAGTGGAGAGTCTGAGAAAAACCTCATTTTGAGAAAACGGCCTTTAAAGACATTTTACAAGACACTACAGGTGAATAGGGTAAAAAAAACGTTACCTAATAAACATCACTACGAAACTTACTCGGTAGATTACTTACATTAAGACAATTCTTTTTTGTATTACAAGTTTTCTGAAATTTTATGTTTTAATGTGCAAATGAGGCATTATCTTATGCTAACTTTTGTTAAATTTAGAAATCTACAGATGCAAATAGAAAAGTGCAGTAAAATAAACACCTAAATGTGCATTTTGGATGTTTTCTTTCCACTAGTCTGAAAGAAGACATGTGAAAGAGCCAAAATTTCAAAATTGATCAGTGCATGAAAACACTGTTTTTGCCTGTAGTGCCTTGATTTTTCCTGATAAAACACATGCAGATGAGCACATGTGACAAATGATGCAAACACATCAGAGGGTAAATCATAAAGGTGGGATAGAAGAGGCGCATGAAGGCATCTCATTACAAGACAACACTATGGTGACAGTAGAAGATAAACAGATTTTTCATGAGTGAAGTTAAAACCATCATCTCCTCCCACTGTGTTATCAGAGAGGTCACTGTTTACTCCCTCCCTCCCCCCTCTGGTGAGGGGCTTATCCAACATTTACTGGAGTACACAGGGGGACACTGACTACTCTCATTCAGCTTATATCAGAACAACCTCAGGCTGCCTTTATGAGGGGAGAGTGGATGGAGAGAAGACAAATTTCTAACAAGATGTCTTTTGCTGGTTTTTGGATAGTGTTGCTGGGTTGTTCGGCCCTGTGTCATGCAGCACCGACCGTTGCTCCAACAGTTTCACCAGAGGAAGAAAACCTGGCACAGGTAATGCACTATATATATTCTGCATAAATATTATCAACTAGGAACTGTCTGAGTGATTATGCAGGAACATCTTTAAAGACACTCTAATGACTCTTCTAGGGAAGTCAGAGGTGAGGCAAGTTGCAGAAAGTTTTTAAATTTAGATTAGACAGGAATTAATGAAATATGAATCACTTGCATTAAAATCATCTTCCTTCTCCTGCTGTCAGGGATACCTTTCTCAGTTCTATGCTGATGTTGGGGTGACAAACACCTCAGTGAGAAGAATGGCTACATCCTTCAGCCTGGATCTACAGGCCATGCAGGCTTTCTTTGGCCTGGAGGTAATCACAATGAATGAAAGCTTTGACTTTTTATAGGTCTGCTTTATGACTGCTAATAACTGTCTAATGATTCATACTAGAAATCATGTGTTTTTCAAACTTCACTTTACAAAATCTCTGTTCCCTCATATCATCATCTGACCATCAGGTGACTGGTGTCTTGAACAACGAGACTGTGGAGGTGATGAAGGCGCCCAGGTGTGGCGTGTCAGACATCAGCCGATACGGACACTTCGCTGGGAGACCCAAATGGGAGAAAAGGCTGATTACCTACAGGTAACTGGAACTGTAGGAAGGAACATATTATTATAACAGAATTATCTATAAAAGACAACTTCTAAAGTACATTTCACTTTTTAATATTTGATCATTATGGTAGGTCATGACATTACATTAGCAGAATAAAACCACATCTGGGTAGAATAAGACCACATCTGGAAGAATAAGACCACATCTGGGTAGAATAGGACCACATCTGAAAGAATAAGACCACATCTAGGTAGAATAAGACCCGATCTGGGTAGAATAAGACCCGATCTGAGTAGAATAGGACCACATCTGGGTAGAATAGGACCACATCTGGGTAGAATAGGACCAGATCTGAAAGAATAAGACCAGATCTGGGTAGAATAAGACTAGATCTGGGTAGAATAGGACCATATCTGGAAGAATAAGACCACTTCTGGGTAGAATAAGACCACATCTGGGTAGAATACGACTAGATCTTAGTAGAATAAGACCACATCTGGGTAGAATAAGACCACTTCTGGGTAGAATAAGACCACTTCTGGGTAGAATAGGACCACATCTGGGTAGAATACGACTAGATCTTAGTAGAATAAGACCACATCTGGGTAGAATAAGACCACATCTGGGTGGAATAAAACCAGATTTTAGTAGAATACGGCCACATCTGAGAAGAATAAGACCAGATCTGGGTAGAATAAGACCAGATTTTAGTAAAATAAGACCACATCTGGGTAGAATAGGACCACATCTGGAAGAATAAGACCCGATCAGGGTAGAATAAGACTACATCTGGGTAGAATCAGGCAATATTTTAGTCACTTAATTGTATTGTTGGTGGTTGAATAAATAAATAAAGACATGCTGTATAATCTAATCTGAACAGGATCACTCAGTACACTCCGGATCTGACCCAGAGTCACGTGGATGCAACCATCGCTCAGGCCTTCAAGCTCTACAGCGATGTCATCCCTCTGGACTTCAAAAAGATCTCCAGTGGTGCTGCAGACATCATGATCCTCTTCAAGGGCGGATGTGAGTCTGGATTCTTAAACACCCAGCTCATCTTCATGGGAATCCTTTTCTCTGCATGCAACTCTGAAACGGTAGATAACATTATGTCTTCTTTGTCCCGGTGCAGATCACGGGGACTTTTACCCTTTCGACGGGGCGGGGGGAGTCCTGGCTCATGCTAACTCTCCTGGACGGGGTCAGGGAGGGGACACACACTTTGATGATGATGAAACCTGGACTCTTACCCAAAGAGGTAAATACATACTAAGCATATTAGTAAACCTGAAGCTGTCCTGTCCACTGGGGAAGAAGTGAATAATCTGTGTAGTTCCCACAGAAGTATATAATCTGTCTCTATATAATCTATTCTGTATATAAAATAATGTCTGACTTGCTTCATTGTTGTGTTGAGGTGTGAATCTGATGCTGGTGGCGGCCCACGAGTTTGGCCACGCTCTGGGTCTGGATCACTCCAGGGACAGACGTGCACTCATGTACCCAACTTATCAATACGTCAACACAAACGGATACAGGCTGCCAGACGATGACAGGCGAGGGGTTCAAGCCCTTTATGGTGAGCAAGAACATCAGATTCACATTCATGTTGGATTAAATTAAGTTAAAACAATGAGATGAGAATGAACAGCATGGGATTTAAACTGAATTCATTTTATATTCATTGTGGTTTGTGTGCTTGACAGTCAAACTGATTTTAAGGGAAAGACACTCCAGGTGAATAGGGTAAAACATTTTAGCACATGAAAATCAATGTTTTTGCCAGCACCTTAAACATTATGGAGGACGGAAGCTGCCAAAATCAGAAATAAATACAAAATAAATGACTCAATAAATAAATAAATATGTCATTAAATGTAGCAAAAATAATATTAGAAATAAATGTAGCCATTAATGAATTGATAAAATGTGACCTAAATTAATATTTCTGTTTTAATTTGCCTCTTTATTTATTTATAGTTGTATTAATTCCCTTATTTATTTACTCTTCTGTTTAATTTTCCATTTTATTTAGTTATTGTTAATATTATTAATATTTCTATCAATTTCTAAATGTATTTATTTATGCATTTATTGTATTTATTTTTTTATTTTTACATTTATTTTTTATTTATTTATTTGATTTTGCATTAATTTTTTATTTATTTTTAAATGTGTGTATTTATCTATGTATTTATTTATTTATTTATGCACAATTTCCCATTTGCATTTCACAACTTATTTATTTCCCAAACTTAAAAGAGTAAATAAATAAGGGAATTAATACAAAGATAAATAAATAAAGAAGCAAATTAAAACTGAAATATCAATTTGTCACATTTTATTAATTAATTAATGTCTACACTTATTTTTGATATTATTTTTGCTAAATTTAATTTATTTATTAATTTATTTAGATTTTGGCAGGTTTCGTCCTCCATAAATCATGAGCTGAAGGCCCAAGCATAAATAAATGGTTCTAAAAGTGCATCTTTTACTTATTTATGTTGATGGTTGTTTGCTTTATGATGACTGAAGCTCATAGCTTAGTTAATTTTGATTTTGCTGCATCATTCAGGCAGCCGTACACCAGTGCCCACAACAAAACCTAAACCCCCTCCTCGCCCGGACCCTGAACCAGAGCCAGAGGAACCAACAGAGGATCCAAACCCAGACCCTCTGCCCAACCCTGGAAACGAGCAGTGCAGCCGCGATCTGGTGTTCGACGCTGCCACTTCCATCAGGGGAGAGCTGTACTTCTTCAAAAACGGGTACATTTTTAATAAGTGACGATCATCTTGTTTGTGTTCGACATACGAAAATACATATTTTTACAATTTAAAATCCTCCCTAGATACTACTGGAGGAAGAGTACCAGAGGAATCCGTTTAACGAAAGTGAGCACGAAATGGTCACGAATCAGCTCTGTCGATGCTGCCTTTGAAGTCCCATCCAAGGATGTGGTGGTTCTTTTTGAAGGTAATGTACATTTTTAGGTTTGAATGTTGAATATACTCACAGATTACTACATGATGTAATAACCTCTGACTGTTTCTCTATAGGTCGTCAATACTGGGGCATTAGGGCTTATGCAAAGACAATCATGTCCGGCTATCCAAAGTCTCTCACCAGCCTCGGCCTCCCTTCTTCAGTCAATAAGGTGGATGCAGCCGTCTATGTGGCAACTACTGGAAAAACACTCATTTTTGTGAACAACCAGTATTGGAGGTGAGTGTTGGTGATGATAAAGTCTTTAGTTTGTTGTTAACATGGCATGTCTACAAATCCTTTCTAATCGTCTCTCTGTTCTCGGTTGCAGCTATGATGAGCGCAGGAACCAAATGGACGTTGGATATCCACGATACATCACTCAGGATTTCCCTGGCATCGGCTCCAGAGTAGACGCAGCCTTTGAGAATTATGGTGAGAAATGTCATTCGCTAAATCATTTAACACATTTCATACTCAAGTCAAGAGCCACCTTTGGTTAGAATGGCAGAAAATGATCACCATCAAAATCAGTATTGTTATATTAAATGAATAATTTGACTGTTTCGCTTATTTGCTTTCTTGTTGAGAGTTACATGAGACGATCATTACCACTCTGTGATGTTTGTCCAGCTTAGCTTAGCTTAGTTTAGCGTAGCATAGAGACTAGAAACAGCTAGGCTGGCTCTGTCCAAGTCATAAGGGAGTTATGTGGTGGACCGACCCGTTCTCATCCCAACTCATCACATACGCTCTGTCAGAGCCCTCTGCATTACTTTTCGCAGCAAACATGTGCTTAATGTGAAGTAAACAACAACAGTTGCTTAGGTTTAGGAAAAAAACAACATGCTTGTGAAAATGAGACTTTAACGTTGCGAACATGGGACACGAATGAACATCTGATTGTAACGTAACGCATTGGACACGGACAGCATCTCCAGGATGAAAGCCTTGTGTTTGTTGAATCCATCCACCTCCCCTCCCGCCTGCCCAATGTGTGTCTTTTCGCTCTTAAAGCTATGTCACCACACTCCCGGCACACTTTCTCTGAGCGTTTACTGTTGTTGCGGATGGGTTTACATTGTAGTTAATGGAAATGCGTCTCAGACCGGTGCCTTGTGCGGCGGTATGACACGCTGATGGGTGTGACAAAGCGTCTGTAATATACACTCTGGGAATGAGGGTGGGGGGACTATTACTTTGCCGGGCATCAAACTATTCCTTTAACAATTGATCAAATGACTATGTGTAGTAGTCTCATAGTGAAAAACCCACAGAGAATTTCACCACTCAGATCATTTTCTCAGGACTTGATGGAGACCAAAACAGAGCAAAAAATGTTCTGATGTTACTCCGTATCTGCTGGATGTGTTAGGTAGCTGTTTCAGTGCACGTTCACCTAAACAACTTTATAAGGTGACTCTTTCTGTAATATAATATGCCATTGTGTGTTTACAGCTTGTTTTGTTGCGCCAAAAATCAATTGCTGCTGCCTTAAGTTCAATATTTGCATATAAACTGAATCTTCCCTCCCACAGGATATCTGTATTTCTCAGACGGCCCCAGACAGAGTGAATACTACCTGGCGTACAGGAGAGTGGAGCGTGTGCTGCTCAACTACGGCTGGCTCAACTGTTACTGAAAACTCACAACAACTCAACTGTCCATGTCAAAGATGTGACCGCAGTTAGCATATCATGAAAAACAATCACATGAACAACAGTATTGTATATTTTTATTGTGTTGGGAACAGTTCTCAGAGACAGTCTAACTCCTGCTTGGCTGTTAGCAAATAACAGGATCAAAGTGAGGCAAAGGTCAGTGAGTGATAATCATTCGATCAATTCTGTAGATAATCTTTGAACTGCTTTGAAAGGTTCATTTTTTTCTGTGTGGAAATAGCAAAGGAATGCACTGATGGTGAATGTATTTGCTCGGAGATGTTTACTCATTTCAGTGATGCTAAATTGCACAATTTTTGGTTGTAAAATAAGGGATTTAAATGTATCCTCTGAACTGATCTCAGGGTTGCAAATAAAGAGCTCTGACTGCAATCACACGGTCCCCTCCAGCCATAACAGGGCCCAACTTGCATCTCAGTATTCATACCAACTTGGGTTACACAGCAACACAATTAGCAAACAATTTAAGTCATTAGTTGTTCTTGATTATGTCTAAACTGTTACGTTGTGAAATCCTCCTGTCTTGCCTGCATCCTGCAATTTTAGAATTAGGACCACAGGGCTTGTTTAGTGCAACTTTAGCCACATGAGAGGCAATCCAATATAGAAAGAGAGCTGAGTCACCGGTTTTCTCATGAACACGGATACATTAAGGATTTTATAGTTTAGTATTATGAAACAAACCGAAGGGGTAATCAAGTGCAGAAGGTGCAATCAGCAAGAATATGGGTTATATTTTTTCTTTACCTCTAATGCTACCCAGACATGAAGATTGTTTTGGTTTTATTTTCCCAGGTTTTTAGATATCCATCAGTGAACTCTCTGCTTCTCATCCATTATAATGAATGAAATCATATTTGTGTCATCTTCACAGCACATTTGTTATTTCGACTATCACCCCAGTAGAAAGCAGGTCCAACAGGACATTGGGCGGCTGTGGCTCAGAGAGTAGAGCAGGTTGTCCACCACTCGGAAGGTCGGTGGTTCGGTGGTCGATGTATCCTTGAGCAAGACACTTAACCCCAAATTGCTCCCGAAGGCATAGCCATCAGTGTGTGAATGAGTATTTAGATCCTGATGGGCAAAGTTGGCACCTTAGTAGCCTCTGCCATCAGTGTATGAATGTGTGTGTGAATGGGTGAATGCTGACATGTAGTGTAAAGTGCTTTGAGTGGTCGGAAGACTAGAAAAGCGCTGTATAAATACAAGTCCATTTACCATTGTTTCTCAAAAAAAGAAATGTTGCTGATGAAATTTTCAAATTTAATTTTACAAGTAACTTACATTAATCTCCGTTGTACTGGGGAAGAGGTATACATCTCAGAAACCTCAGCAGATAATATCAGTTTATCTACATGTCTGTTTACAATTTAGTTTGGAGATGTTGATTTCTCAGCTCACAGCCAAATGAGCTCAGTTTGTCCTCATTTCTAACAGTCAGCATGAATTTAAAAGACTTTTTAGTTGGTTGTAGGTCTGGCATATACAGTATATGCTCTGTGAGAATTCCCTGTAATCTGTTCTTTGTTCTCTGCACATAAAACAACCACACATATATTTAAGTCTGCACCGCATAGGCTACTGTAGGTCATGATGAAGGATGTATTTGGAAACACTGAAGGTGCCAGAAAGAGGAAAAACTGAAACTCAATTTTGAGAGAATGTGTTTTTGGGAGTTATCTTGACCATAAGGAGAGTTTTTCAGATCACAAAGTTCTCAGTTAACAGCTGCCGGAGCAATAGCATAATGTCCTTCGACTATTGATGGTGTCTGGAGGTCAGCTATGACAGGACTCTACAAACAAAACGCCGAATGGAGAAACATGATCCTTTAGTACTTATAGATATCCTGTGACCTGAACGATAATTTGACTGGGTTTAGTTACATTTTACTTCAATAACAGAGTAATTATAGAGAAAAATACACCCAATTTAGATATTTTTTGGTACTTTAATATGTTGTAACACAGACGACTGCTTCTCTAAAGTGAAGTTTATAGATTAAATCTTGCACTGATGACATCATCCTGAGCCATTTTTTCACTGATCTGAATTTTGGTTTTGATTTGTACGTTACACTCAGATATTAATCAGAAAATGACACAAATTCTTAGTCAAATCGCCAGAGTTTTCAATGTCCAAGGAGTTATCTCGTTATCCAAAATAGCCTAATGGTCAAATTTTAGCTTGAATGATGTTCAGAAATGATGTAAAGATTTGCAGTTGAGAAACGATTGAATATGTCTATCTAAATATAATTATAGCCTATCAACAGTAAGGTAAAACTGAGAAAAAATAGCTTTTGTAAACCAGTGGTGGAAGAAGTACTCACATCTTTTACTTGAGTTAAAGTAGCAATTCCACAGTGTAAAAATACGCTGTTACAAGTAAAAGTCCTGCATTCAAAATGTTACTTAAGTAAAAGTACAAAAGTATTAGCTTCAAAATATACTTAAATTACCAAAAGTAAAAGTACCTATTGCAGAATAATTATATTATTGGATTATAATTATTGATGCATTATTGTGTTCATCACTTTAATGTTGCAGCTGGTAAATGTGGGGCTAATTTTAATTACTTTATATACTGCCAGGTATCTTAATCCATAACAATATATCATTATTTATTAGATGATTTATATTTTGTATTAATAATCAGAATCTGCAAAGTATCTACTCAAATAAATGACAAAAGTAGAAATTTTTTCATCCATGCATCCAAATGGAGGAAAATGAAAACCCTATTTTCCGTTTTCAAAAGGGACCTTGTGGACAATCATCTCAGTGCTTTAAGACTAATAAAAGGACAACATGCAAAGTGTCTCAGAGCTTATGAAGAACTGAACATATATGATGATGACCCCTAGAGCTACTATGTAAGAATGCAGTCTTATTATTATTTATTCATTTATGCATTTCTTTTTTTGTTCCTTTAATTATTTTCTACCCTCTTTTATTTTTGTTATTATATTACTTTAGATTATTAATGTTATTTTAGAAGTCTTGAGTTTAGATTAAAATGCCTTAATGTTTGTGAATGAATAATAGAAAAATAGAAGGAAAAAAAAACGGATATCCGGTAAATGCTCCCACGAAAAAATGTCCGACGCGATCAACTGACTTTAGTTCCTCTATCTACTTACATATTTCCCGTCCATATACTCTCGTTTTTTAACATTTTACAACAATATTTGTTTCCATACAAAGATCTCGTTTTTTATCACGACTGAAGCTCCTGCTAAGTGGTTATCTTTTATCCACTCCGTGTGTAAACAATGAGACGACTGAAGGTTCCGGGTTAACACACGACGGAAACAAACAAACCGGAGCACGAACTGAAAGAAGTGGGTTTGCTGCACTGAGGTGAGTTTGTTTACTTCTATCTGAACCTTAAACTCTTGTATTTATAACATGTTATTAGCAGCTGTGAGCAATCAGCAGCTTCTCTAATGTTACACTGAATATGCAGGCTTCTGTGTTGCTGATGTTGTTATTCTAGTTGTATGCATGAGGAACATGTGAGTTAGATGAGACAGACAGAAAGAGGTAATACATGTGTGTTAATGTTTCTCCTCTGCAGGTCCCTGTCTCTTATGGATTCACTCAACACTTTTGAATCTGAGATGGAGGCTGATGGACAGGGCAACTACTCTCTGTTTCCTGCTCTGGACAGCATTGCAAGTCTATCTGGGACCACAGAGACTCTGGAGAGGTTGTTCAACATATATACACTGGAAAAACAAAGTTTGGAAACTTGTGTTTGATGGATTATTTCTCTGTTGTTGCAATGTTAATTGTCATTGTATTTTACATGGTTGGAAAGCCTGTTTATTTACCTTCACAATGATGTCCAACTTGTAAGGATCATGCATTTGTGGGATGAGCAGCACAGCTGATTATGTGGGTGGCACCCAAGAAAAATTTGCCAAAATGCTCTGCCAATGGTAAACAGTGTATTCTCCTGTTGGTGTTGACTCTTGTTTTGAGTTGTTTGGTGGATTGGATGATTGAACTCTCTATCAGTAACAAGGAACAAACAAGACATATTGGCTATTTTACACTTTATTCATTTAATACACCGTCAGGAGCCTCAGTAGCGGTGGAAGATCCATACGCAGCCACAACAGCCTGGCACCTCCTCCTCATGCTGGTCACCAACCTGGTCACACGTTGCTGTGGGATGGCGTTCCATTCCTCAACCAGGATTCGTTGCAGGTCAGCCAGGGTTGTTGTGTTGGTCACTCTAACACGTACAGCACCCGCAAGCTGATCCCACAAGTGTTGAATTGGGTTGAGGTTTGGACTCTTGGCAGGTCGTTCCATTCTCTCTACTCCCACATTGTGGAGGTAGTCTGTGATAACCCTGGCTCTGTGGGGACGAGCGTTGTCATCTTGGAGGATGAAGTTAGGCCACTGGCTGCAGAATCTCATCCCGATATCTCACTGCGTTCTGGGTGGCTGTGGTCCTTTATGATGTTGTGTGCCTTCTGCAGGCATCGCTGATGAAAGATGTCCTGAATGGCTGGGAGATCGTTGCCAGTGAAGTGCTGTGCCGCCTGCACCACTCTCTGTAGTAATTTGCGGCTGTGGTTAGAACGGTTCCTGTATCAGACTGGGATGCAGCCTGTCAGCAGGCTCTCGATGGTACACCTGTAAAAGTTCGTGAGGATGCTGGCGTTCATGCCAAACTTCCTCAATCTTCTCAGGAAGTAGAGCTACTAGCCAGCTTTCTTGGTCACTGTGTCCGTGTGTAGTGTCCATGAGAGCTCCTCGCTGATGTGCACACTGAGGAATTTGAAGCTGCTGCTGTTGTTGTCCTGGCACCAGCTGTGTAGTGTCTTCACCTCCTCTCTGTAAGCCGCAAACTGAAGAGATTCCAAGGTGTCGGGAAGAGAGGAGCAGATGTGGGTTTTGAGTAGTCGCTCCAAGCACTTTGTGATGACTGATGTCAGTGCGACAGGGCGGTAGTTGTTTAAACAAGAGGCGACTGGTTTCTTGGGACAGGAACAATTGTGGATGTCTTGAAGGTGGTAGGGACCACAGACTGATGGTGAACACCTCTGCCAGAACAGTGTCAGAACAATGTCTCTGTTTTTCTCTTTGTAGTCTGTGATGCAGTATAATCCACTCAACATGCGTCTGGGGTCAGAGGAGCTGCGGTAGTTGAATTTCAAACTGTGCCAAAATGAGAGTCTATCGTCAATAGGTGTAGTTTTGTGCTCACAGGGAATCACATTATAATACAAATCAGATTTGATTCAATGATTTAATACCAAACTGTCTCCTAAACAACACTGGAGAAGTGCTTTGCAATTCTGAACTGTCTTTTTTTGGCTGAGTCACATCATTTGGTATCAAGCGATCACACACAATATTCAAAATATATACACAGTACCTCCTACGGCGCAATCGCAGTTGACATTATTAATTTTCTGTTGCAGTTTTACTATTTATTCAAATATGGATCGATATCTGCCCTAAAATTTTTATTTCACAAGTAATGATTTCCAAAGTGCCAATAAATCAAGTAATAATGCTACACTGGATGATGCCAAACTTTTTTCTATTTGCAGCGAACCACCAAGTGAAATAGCAGAGAAGCCAAACCTCACATGGCTCGATGCTGCACAGGTATCTGCTATTTATTCATCATATTTCACTTTGATGTTATTAATAACATTTAACACAATCAACTGCTGTGATAGTGTTTTTTTGTTCCTCCTTTTTTCTCATGTAGATTGTCTTGGAAGAAGCTGGACGCCCCATGCACATAAAGGAGATTAAACAGAGAATCATCGACAGGGGGCTTGTTCAATCCAAGTACAGCAATTCTCTCAATTTACCACACATATTATTGCCCATTGCGCTCATATGTTCAGCCAAATCATGAATTTCTTGAGTAAACTTGTTCCTCAGTCTACATTTAGACTCTGCTTATCTTGTTGTTCTCTCCTTGGCAGTGCAAAATCCAGCCTGGAGGCCGTCATGTACCGGGAGGTAAGGAGGACGTTCAAGACGCAGTCTGACAGCAACCTCTGCTGTTGAGTTTAATAACCTGCACCTCCATTTAACATTTGTGTTGATACAGTACATGCATCATCTGTATTTCTGTTGCTGTTTATTTTTCTTTCTCCATGTTTTTCCATCCTGCTTCTTTGACTTTATTTCACTTCAACTTTAAAAAAGAGGCAGACATCTCTGCGCTGTCGTCAGAACAAAGGATGCTCTGTGCTCAGACGCCTTGAACCTGCTGTATCTAATAATAATGGTGGAATTCATCTAAAATGACCCCCAGCTTTTGGGGAATCAAATTTCCAGCCGCGTGCATTGGCCTCAGTCTCACATTATGTTTCAGACACAAAAAGGCAGCAGGAGATTCAAGAGGATTGAGAACAGAAACGGAGTCTTTGCACTGCTGGTGAGTTAAATGGGACACTAATGCCTATTCCACACAAAACCCAAATATGTAAAGGGATACTGAAAATGCATTTGACCTTTTATGCCAGACTATTGGTCATGGAGAAATACTGAGGCGTTGCTGTTCACACAAGACCTGGGTCCAGAACTGTAGTTATATAATATACAACTGTATTCATTAAAAGTGGTAGGTGCAGGGTTTTTGCAGTGGAGATTCAATGCTACATGCAGGGTTCAACATTAATGTTGATCGGGCAAGTGGGTCAGAAATCTACTTGCTCAAAGTCAGTCTTTACTTGCTCCTTTACAACTTGATGTATTTATTAGCAGTTATCAAATAACACCAAAGACTAAAGTTAATTGTCATGTTTAATCTTTATAGAAGTAAATAAATCCGGGAATGCCACCCCATATAATCCTGTTTCCAGGATAATAGTAATGCTCGGTTGCGCTTCAGCTCATAAACTTTGTATTTAACCGCCGTCATTTTCTCTCAGTGTTGTGCAACTCTCAACAGAGATGAGAAGGAAGCGAGAAGGCTCACTCCTTAGCTACTTTCATTATCAGCTCCAGTTGTGAGTTGCTGGATTTATTAGCACGAAGTGGCATTTTACTTGCCCCAGGCAAGCGGGCAATCCTTATTGTTAAGCCCTGTATACGGCACTCTGATAAGCTGGTATAATGTCATATCTGCTATTTATCTCCTTACCTTATTAAAATTTGATTAAAGGACATGAGGGGTAATGCATCTGCATGATCCAGAAGAGACGCTAGAAGTCACTCCTAATATCTAATTATAGCTACAGTAAGCATTACATAATCCCTTAATACTCCTTTAACTACTATAGTAGCCATATTTACATCCTTGAAGCTGAGCTGCAGAGTTGACAGACTGTTTCAGAGTGAAAAGGGATATAACTGTAAAAGGAGAATCCTCTCGGAGGAGTTCTGAGATAAATTCAGAGTATAAATAAAATCTGTATTTGAATTTCTTCAGTTTCGAAGCGCTCGTGCACATTTTGTTTTCAGTAACTTTCATTGTTTGTCATGCAGCAGTTTAAGTGTGAGCTCCATCAGTGTTGTTTTATCGTTTACATTTGAGTCTGTATTTTCATCTGTCATCCTGAAGGCTACACACACAGAGGACGGAAACTACCAAAAAAATAAATAAATAAATAAATAAATGACTCGATAAATAAATAGATATGCCATTAAATGTACCAAAAATAATATAAAAAATAGATGTAGGCACTAATTAATTGATAAAATGTGACATGAATTGATTTTTCTGTTTTAATTTTTCTTCTTTATTTACCTTTGTATTAATTCCCCTATCTACTCTTCTATTTAATTTTTCATTTATTTATTTATTTTTATTAACTTTTAAATAAATAATATATAATAATTTTCTATTTATTTTAAATTTCTTTTTAATTATTCATTATTAAATTATTTATTTATTTATGCATGATTTACCTTTGCATTTTTCCCCCTATTTATTTCCCCAAACTTATTTATTTCTGTATTCTTTTCTTTATAAATTTGTTTATGCATTTCTGCCTCATTATGCAAATGAGTTGGCTGTCATTCAACGTGTATCATGGGGACAGAGTAAAAAAGAAATATCAATTTATGTCACATTTTATGAATTAATTAATGCCTATATCTGTTTTTAATATTATTTTTGATCCATTTTATGGCATATTTATTTATTTATCGAGTAAATTAATTTATTTATTCAGTCAATGTTTTTATTTTGGCAGGTTCTGTCCTCCGTACACACAAGCATTATCTGCCTCGGGTCCTGCTGGTGCACATGAGCAGATCTCTGTCTTCCTCTGTTTCCTCACAGACGGATGAGGAGAGGCAGCAGGCCCTGCAGGCCTTCACCACCCAGTCTTTCCTCGGCTCTCCGCAGCACAATACCATCTCCAGTTCTGGCTCAGGAGCCTCGGCGCCCGCCTTCCCATCGCCCACCAGTTCCTCAGAGCACAGGACCAAGATGAAGAGAGGTCCTCGGAAGAAACAAAATGAAAAGTACCACCTCAAGTACCTCAGACTGCGCAAAGCTGCCCGCGCCATGATATTTGTGAGTAAACTATTGACTCTTAAAAAGCTATGACTAGTCATATATATTTTAAGTTTTCTTTCACATCATGCACATATGGTATGGTGTTGTCAAATTGTTATTGGTGAGAACATTTACCCGTTTAGATGCACGCCTCTTTAATTATCTGTGTTGTAATACTGTTACAGGAGAATGCAGCTCTCTGTGATGAAGTTGCCCACTTGGAGGAGAAGTTTCTGAGAGCTAAGGAGGAGCGGAGGTGAGTGGACATCTTTCAGCTATGCTTATGCTCCCTATAATGTTCTAGAAATGTATGTGTTCAGCAAGGACCTTCTTATTAATCTCAATTAATCCAGGTTTTTACTCTTGTACATGATGGATGTGCTGTTGTGATTCTAAAAAGTGGGGCTTCGTGATAGTCAAGTGCCACTTTGTGCACCTTTGTCATGTCATGTCACCTTTAACCTCTTCCATTCCTTGAGGGCTGAAGTGGAAAAGGTTAAAAAAGAAACATGAATCATTGATATTCATATTAATTCTCATTTCCAGGTTTTTACTGAAGTCGTTGTTGCAGTATCAGTCTTTGTCAGAGGGAGAGATGCTGCCAACACCCAGCTCAAGCTCTCATCCACCGGTGCCGCCTGCAGCATTAACCTCAGGCCCTGCGGGGGCTTCTGGCCTTTCTGGGGGTCACAACCTGGCATCAGTGGTGTCAACAGGGGAAGAGGGACTTCTTAAAAAACCCAAGAAGGAAAGGAAAGAGCGAGGCAGGGAAAATGGGAAGGAGGAACGTGAGTTCTACGGTCAAGTATATTTGTGATTTGAATGGCTTACATTCACCTTACAAGACTCATTATTTTATCCTCTCATGTTTCTTCAGTTCCAAAGAAGATGTCGAAGAAGAGAAAGCTCGCAGACGGGTCTCGGAAACTGGTGCAGCCCATCCCTCTGGACTCGTCCGGTCGTCCCGTCTTCCCCATTGTACTGGGAGGTTTAACCGTCTACAGCCTGGGAGAGGTCAGTGTCCGGTTTGACTCACATGTCATAGCTTAAATAATGTATAAATACAAAATAACAGTATTGTGTGAGTCTGTTCTTTCTTACATGATAATCCCTATGTTTCTTAAAATCAGGCTCTATTTTTCACTTCTCTGCTATGATAGCGAGCTAGACAGCTCTTTTGAGTCCCTTGTGAGGATATTAACAATTATCCTTATAATGAAAATTGCGATCCGCAAAATCCTGTATCGTCCCATCCCTACTGTCCATCAGATGGGAGTTCACTAAATAAATAATGTCTATAACAGCCTCTCTAAAGTGTGTTTTACCTAATGTAAACTTGTGGCTGCTCTTCAGATCATCACAGACAGGATGTTGTTCCATGATGAGTGTGCCATCTACCCGGTTGGCTTCTGCAGCACTCGAGTCTTTGCCAGCATGAAAAACCCCGAACAGCAGTGCCTCTACACCTGCCAGATCAAGGACGGGGGAGCAGGTCCACAGGTACGCACACAGTCGTTACCCAAGTCCATCATCATTCTTTTGACCCTTGTTTTCAGATGTAAATAGTATATTAAAGAAAATAAAGATGATTTTGACACATGCAATCCAATATTGTCCCCTCAGTTTGAGATTGTGCCTGAAGAAGATCCTCAGAACGCCATCGTGGCCTCATCGGCCCTGACGTGCCACTCAAATCTGCTGAAGGCCATCGCGTCTGTCAGGTACCAAAGTTCACCACAAAGGCTTGTGATGATTGTGATGATTGGTGTTAGTCTAGAAAAAGTCCACTATATGTCCAAGATAAATATTTTCAGAAAGCCAAGTCAACTTTATTTTATAACTTTTTAACTTTTCTTAGTTCCAGGTCGGTGGCGCCCATCGTGCCGTCAGGAGCCGACTTCTTTGGCTTCTCTCACCCGACCATCCAGAACCTCATCCAGAGTTGTCCTGGAGCTCGCAAATGTAGCAAGTAAATTCAACACACAACACGCACTTAGCACGCAGAGAATCTCATTTAAAGATATGAATGAGATTTGTTTTCATCTTAGACTTCAACTGTAAAGCAGAAGACTTGTTGTACTCAGTAATGTTTTCATTACTGAAACAAGAACTTATTGTAGGTTGTGTGGTAACTTTAGGAAAACCAGTCCACCGGGACTAAAAGAGGATTTTACAGATGGGCCATTTAATTACAATAATTATTATAAACTGTAACATATTTTCCAACCTGTTTTCCCAGATGCAAAGCATTAATATGATGATCTTTCAAGACGTTGAATAATTTTAAACTTTCCTTAGAAAGTAAACATTGACAAGTCAGGAGTAACATTTAAGGAAACATGTGGACTTAGTTATGCAGAGTGAATTTACATTTTGTTGCAACCTGATTTATCTAGTATTTATTTAACCATAAACCTTCTAACTGAAGATGAAAGATATAAAGAAAATATTCTATTATATTAAACATTGAATGATATAATATATTCCAATCATGTTGGTATATTTTACACACCTTTACCGTACCTTTAACACTCTGCAAGGTGCTCTTAAAGACCTAAGACTTATACTAAATGCTGATAAAACAAAGTTTTTTTCAGAGCCAGAGCTATAGACCAGAGGTTCTCAATCTTATTTCAGCCACGGACCCCTTACAAAATAGAGAATCCCTTGGAATAGTTTTAATAGCCTGTTGTTTTACACTTCTATAATCTTAGTTATGTGAAAGAACAAAACCAGAGAATGTACTTGAAAGATATTAGACATTAAACACATTTACAAATTTTTCAAGAGCTATAGATTTGTTAGATCAGAATGTAATTTATGAACTATTATACTGTACATTTAAACATTTAAATATTATTTGTTGAACTATGAAGCCTTTTGTAAAAAAAAACCCATATCATGATGATTTAACTGAATGAATCTGACAACCCCCTGGCAGACTGCCATGGACTCCACTTTGAGAATCACTACTATAGACTATACCGGTCTAAATATTTCTACTGCGAACGGACTTCTGATTGAGAGTCAGAGAATAAAAATATCTCTCGTTCAAATTTCACATTCATAATCTTGTTTGCCAACTCAAAAAGTTGTCTATTTCTACAGGAATAAAACTATCTTTCACACATTTTGTAGAAAAAGTGTTGTTGAGGACGTTTTCGTGTCAGTTTTGTACCACGGTGATTTATAGGAACGCATCCTCTTCAGCTCTTAAACTTCTGGACTCGGTCTATGATTCTGCCTTGAGATTTATCACCGGTGATATCTGTGGTACACATCATTGTATTTTATATGACAAGGTCTGGTGGTCCTCTCTCCAAGAGAGACGTGATACTCACCGGTATCTTTTTATCTATAAAGCCCTTACCGGTAAATTACCATATAACCTCTCAGAACTGCCGTCACTCAGAAAGGTTTTATCAGACACGCTCTACTGGCGGTCTCCTGCGAACTATGTCTGAACTTGGAAAAACTGCTTTTAATGTTAGTGCTTGTGACTCCTGGAACTAAATACAGCAACTCCTTAAAATCAATTCACTCACACCTTTTGGACATTTTAGAAATTTTAATTTCCCAACTTCTGCTTATCTTAAATATCCGAATGTATCTATCAAATTACTTTTCCTAATCCAAAAGTTTTAAAGGCTTTTATTATTTTTATAATGATACTGCATCTTCTCTGTTTGTATATCTCGTTGTTGTTCTGTTTTCCTTTTCTTTGTTTTGTAATCGACTCAATGTAAACGAGGGTCGCCCCTCAATGATCTCTCGAGTATAAATAAAGGTTGAATGAATGAATGAACACACAAAGGTTCAACCAGCTTATATTCACTATGAATTTAGATTTCTGAATGAATACATGTTTTTCTTTGTTTTTATTTAGCTACCGATGGATACGTTTTGAGGTGTGTCGCAGCAGTGACGGCCAGGTTCCTCACAGCCTATCAGAGGACGACGCCTCGGTCAACTTTGAGGCCTACCAGAGACACCAGGGCTTTGAAGACAACATCAAGACGGAGCACATAACAGGTTGCTATATATATATATCAGTTTTCCATATTGCCGATGTGTTTATCTTGGCTGTAGTGTAGATTACCTCATGTTTTGTTAAGCAGTACAGACTGGTTCCTATGTGTCCATTAATCATGTATGAACCTGGGTAGCCTTCAGGTTTAACAGCTGGGTTTGTGGCTAGGATGTCACAGGTTAGAATCCCTTGGTGGGGAAACAAATAAAAACTGTGTCTTCTTGCTGTCAAAATGTCTGAGCGGAGCAGTGAAGCTGCTCAGTTATACGTTGCTTTGCTGGAGTGTGTGTGTGTGTGTGTGTGTGTGTGTGTGTGTGTGTGTGTGTGTGTGTGTGTGTGTGTGTGTGTGTGTGTGTGTGTGTGTGTGTGTGTGTGTGTGTGTGTGTGTGTGTGTGTGAATAACCCTCCTTAACCAACTGCACCTCCAGGCCTCTACTGTAAATAATATATCATAAATGTGGCTAGGTTAGCTGAAAAATAAAAGTGCACTCTTACAGGAGTCACAGTGTGTAAGTATTAGGATTTCAAAATAAAAGCATGGCCAAAATGCCAAATATTTCAAAGTACTTTTAGTTTTGTTATCTCTTGTATTTTCTAATGCTGACATGACGATCGCTCAGCACTGACAGTGACTCTTCTATTTATTTTATCCATCTGTCTTTCCTCAGGACAGGCACCGCCGTCCCCTAGCTCCTCTCATCAGCACCACCTGACCTCCCCGACCATGAAGCCCTCCACCTCATATTTCAGCTCCTGATTCGACAAGTGCGAGGTCATATGTGACCTCAATCCTCCTGAACTTTCACTCTTACTTTCAAAGCCGACAATGTTTGTCCACCTTTTCCATCCTGGTTCGGTACTTCAGGAAACAGAAGTGTACAGTGACTCAAACCTTTGATATTCATCCCAGACCAAAGAACGTATATTGCTAAGTGAAAGTCAATTGGTCGTTCCATTGCAACGTCAGCGCCCAGCAGCAAAGCTCCGCCTCCGCCTTTTTGGACTGAAAGCGACTACGTCTGCTACAAAGTGCCGTACAAAAGTAAAACAAAATGAATTCTATTCTATTGTCATCATTTTAATGTCTCTACCAAAATGGTCTGTGTTGAACAAAAAAATAAAAATAAATATGCATACTATTATAACTATTTACTTTCTTACTAATTTATTTATTAAACTTTTTTGCCCAGTCGCTTCCCAGAGGAGCATAAAGTGAACGATCGACATAAATGGAAGTTAGAAAAATCCAGCACACAGATTTTGAGAGCAATCTCAAACTTTTTCATGTCAAGGACCTCCAAAATAGATGTCCAATAGACCACAGACCATGGATGTATAAGAGGTTCTGCCCTGCGTGTTAGTAAATAGCCTACAACTACATTAAATTCTGTTTATGTCATGCTACTAGCACTACTAGCTACTGGCCGATAGCTGGTTGTTTGGGAACAGAGACGTTAATACATCCACTACGGTACAAGTTTACAGCATACAGCCCATGGGTGTATTATAAGATCAGAAAAGTGTTGAATTACAGCCAATATATCCATTATTACAGCCGTAGACAGCTAGCAGGAAGCTGGCAGAACCGGATATGTCATAAGAGCGTGCAGGGCGGTGCAGTCCCGTAGGTCTGATGCACGTTTATGATGGAAAATAACTCTGGATTCAGCCATTAGTTAATTTTACAACGTTTTAAGACATAACAATTTAAATGAGGACTATTTAAGTGTTCGTACTGGGAAGTTGATTTACCTCAAAGAAAATGATCCTCTGATTTACAGACGTCTCTTTATACATCCATGGGTATGGACTCATTGGCGTTTTCAGTCCAAAATGGCGGCATCTAGCGTCTCTTTGCTTCTATACTCTTTGCCCAGACAGCATTACTGGGGATGTGTGCTAGCATGGTTGATGCTAATATACCAGATGTGGCTGGTGAGTTAGCTTTATGCTTAAGGTGCTAATAGCAACGTAAACCCAACACCTCTGTATTGACAGTTGCATTTTTGTATGTATATAAACACGTGTTGGGTTTTAAAAAGAGTCACAGTTGACATCAACCTTTTTTAACTAATTTGGAATTCCATAGAAAAAGTGAAAAACAGGTTTATTATGCTTTCCTTCCCATATATAATAAGTTTTGGTGCATGACACTGTTGCATTGGTATTTAACTGTTGACTTAAAGTTGCAGTTTAAAAAATAATTCCAGTTTAAACAACAGATCATGTTTGAATAATCAATAATTTCATTGCATTTCCATCTGTTTTACTTTGAAGCAAAAGCATTGGCTTTGAATGTAACACACCCACACACACTTAGTTGATTTGTCATTTATTTGTGTAGATTATGTTGTATCATAAAGTGCCATTTGTGTTGTAAATCCAGAGTTTTGTTCAAATAAAACATTTGTCATGCTTTTCTACATGCAGTTCAGCTGTTATTGGCAGTGGTTGTCAGTGCATAGATTGTAAACAGTGTAATCAAAATTATAAATACCCTTCTGTCATGAGGGTTTCTAAGGCATAGGCATTTTAAAAAAACAAGAATAATCTATAAAAAAAATTAAAACAACCAAAGACATTACATTATTCATGTACCGTTATTCTGATGAGATGAGGCACTTAAGTGTGGATGATGAAGGAAAACTGACCACACAATAAGTGTTAAGGTAATCTTGGAATCCAGATGCCATGAACTACAGGCGGTTTCGTAGGATCTGGCACTGCCCCTGAGACGATTTACTTACTAACACAAATTGACTGTCTAGAGTTAAACTGACCCAAACCAATCTAAACAAGGAAGAAATAAAAACAAACTGATAGTCAAGTAAAAAATCCCTCCCTTTAAAAAAGCTTTATGTCTGAAAAACAAAAATATTTGCTAAGTTTAGCTAATTTCAGCTAATTTCTCACAATAACAATCCACTGTCTTATCACTTTCAGTGTCAATAATCTTGTTGAACGATCTGGTAAATCCGGCTCCATATTTTGATCTAAAGAAACAAAAAGGGACGTCTTTCATCACTTTGTCTTCTCACAGCTCCAGGTTTCCGTTGGTTGAACGGCGGTTGGCGATAAAAGGAGGCGCAGGTAAAATCCTGCTGGCGCTGTAGATTGGACAGGCTTTAAAGTCACAGGGCCAGTCTCTCCATGCGTATCGGAGGGCAGCTACTTCATCAGTGAGCGGACACAAACTGGTAGATAACTGGACAGTGGTCGGACCCCAATGCATGATGGGAGCTGGAACCCAGCGAGACTTAGGACCACATGGAGTCTGAATCTCTGAGCAACAGATCTTGATATAAGAAAAAAATTAAAATATTATTCATTTAGCAAGAATTTAGTTAGTTTATTTTGTTCAAGGAATTATCAGACCAAACATCAACTATAGCCAGCAGAGGTCTGTACTATGAAGCGAGTACCCAGGGTATCTTCTCCTTATCTGGTTTAACTAACCCTAACAACAGCGATCCCGCTAAGCGGTCCTACGGCGGTGGTTATTAACTCGGTAAATCAACCCAGGGTTTCTCAATCTGGCTCTGTGTTTGCAACATATAAGCAATCACAAACATGGACAAGTCTACTGTCAGCAGAGCGGCACATTTTATAAACCAAGAGCAAACTATGATATTAGACAAATACGAAGAAGTTAAACACATAATCCAGACTAAAAGGAACAGTCGAAGCTGCCAAATGCAGGAAGGACAGCTGGCAAAAGAAAAAATTGTCAATGTGTGAATGCGTAATTAACAGATTTATTAAGTTAACGGAACACTCAAAAGTCAGATGTATTCGTCTAGATGGGGCAGTGAAGTATAAATGGCTTTCAAAATATAATGGATGAATAGATTACACTTCATTACGCTCTTTGACAACAATGTGGCATGTGTGACTATTTCAGCCTTCTCTCAGCTGTGTCCTCTTCTCCGGCAGTGTGAAACAGACTTAAGAGCAAGTGAAAAAATAAATATAAAAACATATTTCAAAGCGATAAGCATACAGCCAGCTGTCCTTCCTGCATTTGTCAATTCAAACTGTTTTATTTTTAGCCTGGATTATGACTGTAATTTATTTGTATTTGTGTAATATTATCACATGATCTGTGCACCGAGCTCTGATTGGTCAGTAGGCGGTGCTTTTATACGAGTTGATCTCGTTTCTGGAACATAACCTGCTCTGGAGCAGGTTAGGTGTTCAGCATAAGTTACCATGGCGATCTGCCCCGGTGAGAAGTGATCCAGCTTCGTAGTACGTAAAACCCAGAGTTAACTCTGAAGATACCTCGCTAACCCTATATCCTGCTTCATAGTACAGGCCTCAGGTGACTCACACCGACCGTACTGCTGCCAGCCTTACCTCAAAGATGCCTTTAGACTGTGTGATGGAGATTTTCTGGTCGTAGGTAATGTTGACGTACGTCTGAGTGGGCTGGATTAAGGTGGGGAACGGTCCACTGAAAGACACGTCCTTCTCATTATAAGCCACTGCCCTTGCTCCCAGTGTCAGTCTGTAGGCTACATCCTGCTTGTCTCGAGGATGGATCCTAAAAACAAAAAACAAATATTTTTTACATGTAAAAAAAATACAAACGTACTGGTCAGATATCTTACACATAATAGAACAGATATATGGGAAAGCAGGGTAGCTAAAAAAACACAATATACTCCTGGGTAAATATCCCAAAAGCCTACAAAAGAAGGAATTTAGGGCTGTCAACCGATTAAATCGCAGTTATCTGTTCAAAATGTATTTAATACTCTTATCAACATGGGAGTGGGCAAATATGCTTGCTTTATGCAAATTTAAGTATACATTTATTACTGGAAATAAATTAACAACACAAAACAATGACAAATAATGTCCAGAAACCCTCACAGGTACTGTATTTAGTATAAAGAAATATGTTAAAATCATAACATGTCAAACTGCAGCCCAACAGGCAACAACAGCTGTCAGTGTGTCAGTGTGCTGACTTGACTATGACCTGCCCCGAACTACATGTGATTATCATAAAGTGGGCATGTCTGTAAAGGGGAGACTCGGTCAAGGGACCACTTTGAAAATGGCCTTGCCAGCCGTCAAAATTTAGCGCACGTTTGGAGCGTTATTTCATATGAGTATCTTCACTCTAGCTTTAAAACTGAGCTCGCTACAACCTGAAAATCTGAAGTTGCGTTAATGCGTTAAAGAAATTGGTGGCGTTCAAACAAATTTGTGTTATCGCGTTAACTTTGACAGCCGTTTTCTTTTTCTGGATCCTGAGAATTACAGCAGTCAAACAAGACAAAGCTGGAAATAAAATTGGACCCTCCCATGATAAACAAGTGTCTGGAAACAGTAGAAGACATATTTAGTATGGAAAAGGTCATTTATAAAATCAATAAGAACGAAAAGTTGTCGGAAAACAAATGGGCCGTTTTTTAAATTAAGTAACGAAGCAGAAGAAACACCAAATGAAACTGTTTTACACTGGGTCTTTTTTGTGAAATGTATGAACGATATGAACATAGGACACAAAGTATAAAAAAAGAAACAAAAAACAAATCACTCTTATAATTTTAACAAACATCATGGATTGAATCCTTACGTGCCAAGGGGTGATTTTTCATCTGGTAAATCCAAAGCCACTGCCATGAAGGTTTTCTGCATCCGGCGATTCGGGGCGAAGCCGACGTCTGCGGTCTGGTGCCAGCGGATGTTCGGAAAGGCGTCACTAGTGGTGCCTTTTTCGTAGGTGCTCAGCTGCAAATACAAAGAAAATCCTGGAATAGATCTACAATACTCCAAAATGATGTTTGCAAAAGCTTTCTATGGTTTATTTTACCTACATAGTGGCAAAATAGCAGCACGTATTGCTGACTGCCACAATCTCTTCTTTGATACAACCACGGGGGGGCTTTAATTATCTAATTCTACATATAGTGTTCTTATTATCTGTACTTGTTTCTATTGTGCAAATTTAAACTAAAAGTAACATACCTGGACAAATCCAAAGGGGAAGTCTTGAGCCGTCTCCCCTCCGGAGCCCTGGTGAAACGCCATCCTCCAGTCATCAATCATAGCAGGGAACGAACAGTTGTACTTCTCTTGATGATACATGGAATTTGCTTCACCTGAAAGCGACACAAGGTTTATAGATGCATGACATACATGTGGCTTTCAGTGGGCAACATCCGGGTCTGAAAAGTGAAGCCAATGCAGAAGTGCCTTAAACTTGCATTCTTTCTAACAGCCAGCAGGGGGCGACTCCTCTGGTTGCAAAAAGAAGTCTGATTGTATAGAAGTCTATGAGAAAATGAGCCTACTTATTTATTACCTCAGTAAAGTGATGACGTCTTGATGGATTCGCGAAGCAAATGCAGATGCATAATATAATCTTTTTTGTAATGTAAGAGCCAAAATAGATTTTGTTAATGTGTTAAATAAATGTAATTTATGGTGCTGTTAGACCGCCCCGTTAATAAAGGTGTGTGCCTCCCTTTGTTTGCAGCCAGCAAGAGATAAATACGTTTTTGACGGCAGTGAAAATGTTGTTTTTGAAAGGCTAAATGCCAAGAAATATGGATTGAAACAGAATATTTCATTAGATTAAAAACATGAATTTTGGAAATGATCTATCCTCCTTCAGTAAATGTTGACTTTTGGACTTTACAATGCTCTGTAGTTATTGGAAATGTTTGGATCACACGAGTCGGAAACAATCCTACCAGCAGCAGCCACTGGAATCTAATATTAATAATATTAGTGCAGCCTAAAAATCTTTCTAGCCTTTATCTGCAACTGTGCATAAATACCAGGTTTAAACACAATGTGGTCTACTAAGTAGCAAAAAAAATATATCTTTTTAAATAGTGTGTTATTATGATTTTAGTTATACATGTGCAAATCTAATTTTGATAACCTCAGATTAGACAAATCCTGGTGCACCCCCTGTGATCTTTGGCGCCTGGACCCCAGGTTGGGAACAACTGCTTTAGGGCGTGGCTACCTTGTGGTTGACAGGTCGCTACCATGCCGTTGTCCGGTCTGGGAGTTGTCTGTGTTTTCATCTTACAACTTTGAGTTCATGAAAAGTTAATTGTAACATTTTGATTGCCTAAAATGTCTAATTCAGCGTTCGGTTGTATTTAGCTCCACCCTCTCGTGTCACTTCTGGTTGCAAAAAAAACAAGATGGCGACGGCCAAAATGCCGAACTTGAGGCTTCAAAACTGCAGTCCACAAACCAATGTGTGACGTCACGGCGACTACAGCCGCTTCTTATATGAAGTCTATAGTGGCTATACTGAACTGATACCTGTGCAGGTAGTCTTACCTTGGTACCAGATGGCTCCTTTGATGGTCATGTTGAGCAGCGGATGGATCATTGCGTTCCACAAGACCGAATTGTTTTTAGGACTGAGAGATTTCAATGTGCAAACAGTGCAGTTAGTGCAAGCAAATTGTTTTGGGTTCTTACAAAAGAGCTCTCCATTGAGAGCAAAACAAAGAAAAGGACAAGACAAAAAGACAAGACAAAGAAAATAAATATGTAAGCATCCTAAATCAGTTACCATACACATCAGGTGGTAGGTTAGCTGAATTGTGTTTGTTTTCATATCTTTACCCGCTGTTAGTTTCCAGGAGTCCACACTTCTGCAGTGCTCTTGAAGATGACCAGACTTCAACGGGTGTGCCTCCCCAACAGGACTCCACCAGTCCTATGGGGTACTGCAGCACCTTATACAGGTAACGTCCAAAGAGCCAGCACACTGCAGAGAACTCGGGCAGATCTGGAAATACAAATGTGATTATATTATACAGTACTATACTGTCCTGTGCTGTAACCATAACAAAACACTAGCTTGGATTTAGGAACATATACAATATATGCATTTTTCTATTACACAGCATTTAGACCTGGCTCAGTTGCAGTTTAATAACCCAAACCTTTAGCTACAAACGCATCTTTAAACAATTCCATGAATAAATAAATATACTTGCTTACTTGTTGGCGGCACAGACCAGGGAAGTGCCACTTCAATCAAATCAGTCTGCTCAGTTTTACTCAACTTCATGGCTGCCATAAACGTCCTCACATGAGGATACTTCGCTGCGAGGGCCAGCTCCTCTGACGCATTGAAAATCTATATAATAAATAAGAGTTCATTAAACACTGAAATATGAATAAATACATACATACATATGAAATAGGAAGTTCTTTACATCTGGAATGCTTCAACCTTTCGGACTTTACATCAGACCGGCACATACGCAACAAGTCAAGGTCGTGCCCCCTTTTAGAGGAAAGAAAACCGAAGAGCCCATAGATATCAATGCAATTTGACCTGTTTGTATGCGTTCGTCTCTTGTTAAACAAACATTTGTTTTATACACATGTCTAATAATTATTTTGCGATCTTGCCTGAACGTGAGCATTTGCGATACCTTAATAAATTAAGATTGATTGCCGTCATGTCCCTTCAGTCTTCCCCCGTCTAACACAGTGGCCGGATATTGCTTATCCAGACATCTCTACATATATAATTGAATAACGTTGGGCTAATTTTTGTCTGTAAATAACTAACCTGTTCATAGCCAACTGTTTGATCTATAGGCTCAGATTTAGTAGGAGACAACAGATGCTGCTATAACATTAATGTATGACTGTATTACTGCAGCAGCCTCCCACTCAAGCTAACGTTAACTGCCATCATTTAGCCATTTTCCACACTGACAGCGAATCTTAAAGTGTCGTATGTGCCTCAAATCTCAGTGAGAAAGCCTCCGTTAACCCGCTACACAACAGCTTTTTGTCATTTTCTCTCCTGTGACAGCGAGTTTCTTTCCTCGGCAATGAAGCAATGCTGGTCTGATCTGTAGCTCGGAGCCATAAAGCCCCTCTATTATATCTTTTTTAGGACACAGCCGGAGATCAGCATTTTTTTATTTATTGTTGGGGCAACCAACTACACGGCAACTCATGGGCATAGCGTTATTACCATGTTGTTTAAAGTAGAAATTTGAAGACATGTTACAAGTTCTTCTGTTTACTTTGTTCACCATCTATGAGGGATTGTTTTCCCCCAAAAGGGGGCGTGGTCATGCGAGCCTACTGAGGATGATATATTGCCGGTCTGATGCATTATAGCAATTCTGTTGCAGAAATGAAAAAAATAAAAAAGCCAATTTAATTGATACTAACTTCCTCATTTTCTTTCAAGACTCGGCCCTACAGACAGACTTTTACTGCACATTTTTGTTACCATGAATGGGCTGATCGGAGAGACGCCTACCTGAGAGGTTTGAAAGAGCATGTTGCTCTGCCCTCCACACACCCAAATATCTCCAAACAGCACATCAGTCAGAGTGGATGTGCTGTTCTCAATGGCTGCTATCACGGTGTAGGGACCACCAGCTTCAACAGGGTCAAGGGTGACACGCCAGATACCTGTAAAAAAACAGTCATACAGATACAGCGACTGTAAACGCCCCTCCCATTGTCTTGTCTGAGATGGGAGGGTCGTCAGCTGATAAGGCTCACCGGGGCCCTTTGGCTGTATAAGCTGGTCCTTCTGCATTCTGTCTCTCCCTCCACACGCAGCCGACAATCTCGCTCAGTAGATTCTATTAGATCCTTAAGAAGATCTTCTATGCTAGATTGTACTGTACCATTTTGCGGCACTGCATTAGGGCAATCAGCTTTTTCCTGTTAAGGCCATAAATCAGTGGAACAGCCTGCCTGACGATGTGAGGAGCTGCAGCTCTATCAGCACTTTCAAAACCAACTAAAAACGTCTGTTGAAAGCTGCTCAGCTCTGTACTCACTGATCTCTATTCCGACTCCAACATCCGTCTTCAGGACTTGCTTTTACTTGACAAGCATAATTACTTTGTGATGTGCTATTGTGTGTAGCTGTGTATTGTGCGTTTTGTATGTTCTTTCTTGTGTGACTGTAGTATGTTTCTTTGTTTTGACCTGCCAAGGGACTACAGATGTGAATTAGCTTAAAGCTATAATCTGGTACGGTGCATCAAATGGTGACATTTATGTTTTAAACTGTACATGATCCCTTTTAAATGAAATAATAAATAATAAAAATTATAATTAAAAGCGGTCTCCAGGCTGATAGAGGAAAAGTCGTGGAAGGTCTCACTTTCTAGGTTAGGTTACAACCTGTTCACACATTGGCAATAAAAAATTATTAGAAACGTTTATACGTGTAAAAACTTACATAAAGTCCATTTAACCTCATCTCTTGTGTGTGGACTCCCTCCTTGTCACATTCCCTGAGCCGGTTGGTGACAGTACAGTGACCAAATGAACAAGTGAAAGCTGTTAACCTTTGACCCTTTGCAGAGGGTCTAAGAACGGAGGGGTGTGCAGATTCTGATGCATCTTGATGAATAAAATTGACCTGACTTGACTTTTAATTGATTAATTTTACTCAAAGGGCCGTAAGTGGATCGAGGAGTGGAGAGTCAGTATAGAGAGAGCAATCCTGATTTATTGAATTAAAAACGGTAACATGATCTGATGTAAACAGGAAACAGGCTGACTCAATCTTCCAAGCTTCCTCTTTTTTTCAGGTCACACCATAACTGTCCTGACAGTTGTTAGGTTACACAACAAAAGCTATGACTAGGACTTAAAATGGTAAATGGACTTGGATTTATATAGCGCTTTTCTAGTCTTCCGACCACTCAAAGCGCTTTACACTACATGTCAGTATTCACCCATTCACACACACATTCATACACTGATGGCAGAGGCTACTAAGGTGCCAACTTTGCCCATCAGGATTTAATCTAAATACTCATTCACACACCGATGGCTATGCCTCCGGGAGCAATTTGGGGTTAAGTGTCTTGCTCAAGGACACATCGACATGTGACCCGGAGCAGCCGGGGATCGAACCACCGACCTTCCGATTGGTGGACAACCTGCTCTACCCTCTGAGCCACAGCCGCCCTTAAAGTCTAATCAATTCATCCTTGAGTCCAAATCAAGCCCCCGGGCTTTCAAGCTAATTTTTGTAGGGGCCAAACGGTGATACAACAACTTCCATGTCTGTCACGTGATGTCATTGGGCCCAAAAAGGCTTTTTCCCATAGACTTACACTGGGAAAGAGACGTCTGTAACTTGGAGGATAGTTTTTTTTTTAGGTAAATCAACCTCCCAGAACGAACACTTGAATAGCCCTTATTTAAATCATTAGGTCCTAAAAGTTGTAAAATGCACTAATAGCCAAATCCAGAGTTATTTTCCTTCCTCTGCTCATGTGAATGAGCGCGAGACAGAGAGCGGGGAGGCGAAGTTGAAGGAAACGCTACTGCGCCTGCTCTATGGGCCCAATGGACGTGGAAGATTGCCGGATGATCTTGGTACTTTCACTCGACAGTCGAGCCAGTTTGGCTTCATTCGCCACTGAGCATCTCTCATAGGAATGAATGTTAACCCGCCGCCAACGCTGTATCCAGTTCTCTTTATACATCCACGAGTACGTGCCAAATTTGAAGAAATTCAGTCACGGCGTTCCTGAGATATCACGAGAATGGAACAGACGTGAGGTCACAGTGACCTTGATTTTTGACCACCTAAATCAAATCAGTTCATCCTTGAGTCCAAGTGGACGTTTGTACCAAATTAGAAGAAATTCCCTCCTGGCGTTCCTGAGATATCGCATTCACAAAAATGAACAGGATGGACATACGTACAGACGGACGAAAACATAATGCAGTCGCTGTCAGGATCACTCAGTTTGACCTCTTCAGTATAAACTTACCACCTGACAATAACTGGCTGCACTCACCTTCTGTCACAGTGACAGGTGAGGTTTTCTGTGTTGTTGGTCCTGTTACAGAGAGGGTCACGTTAGCACCCTCAGGGCCGTAACCCCACACCACAGCGCTCTCTGGAGACTTCTGCAGCACCATGTGGTCTCCATAGTAGGAGGCAAAGCGCAGGTCCCCCTCTACAAACACACAAAAAAACTATTTTATTATTTCCTTAGTGCTTTTATAAAAAACAAGTATCAAACTAATAATTTAATGAAGCAAAAAAAAACTTGACATGGCCAAGGTAGCAGCCATACAAAATCACAGCACAATAAAAATACAACATGATATACAATAATTCACATAAAACAGAAGAACACAAGAAAAACAACCATATGCCTCTTATAGAGGATGGAACCTGCCAAAATCAAAAATAAATAAATAAATGACTCGATAAATACATAAATGTTATTAAATGTAGCAAAAATATTAAAAAAATAAATGTAACCATTAGTTAATTGATAAAATGTGAAACATTTTTTAAAATTAATTTTGAAATGTATTTATTTATTTTTATGTATTTATTTTTGCATTTACTTAATTTTTTAATGTATGTATTTATTTATTTATGCACAATTTTCCCTTTGCATTCCACCCCTTATTTATTTCCCCAAACTTATTTATTTAATATTTTCCCTTTTATTTATTATGTATTTATTTGTATTCATTTATTATTATTATTATTTATTTTTAAAATGTATTTATTTATTTATGCATTCATTTATTTATGCGCGATTTTCCCCTTTGCATTCCACCCCTTATTTATTTCCCCAAACTTATTTATTCAATATTTCCCTTTTATTTATTATGTATTTATTAGTATTCATTTTTAATTTTATTTATTATAATTATTTATTTTATATTTTTTAAATAAATGTCATTAAATGTTGCAAAATTATTAAAAATAAATGTAACCATTAGTTAATTGATCAAATGTGACAAAATATATATTTTATTAAATTCGAAATGTATTTATCTATTTATTTTTATGTATTTATTTATTTATTTATTTATTTATTTATGTGCAATTTTCCCCTTTGCATTTCATCCCTTATTCATTTCCCCAAACATATTTATTTAATAGTTTCACTTTTATTTATTTGTATTTATTTACCATTATTATTTATTTTATATTTCTTTTTTAATGTATTTATTTATGCATTAATTTATTTATGCACGATTTTCCCCTTTGCATTTCACCCCTTATTCATTTCCTCAAACCTATTGAATTTATGTATGGTTTTCTTTACACATGTCTTTCCGTTTTGTCCTCCACATAGCCTCCATCACCACATTCACTATGAGTTCATCAGGTGTGCAGGATCAGTAGATGAGAGGGCAGAGACACAACTGTGTTTTGATTTCCTGTTTAAATATTTAGGAAGTGTTACCTAATATTTAACCTTAGCTTTGACATGGGCAGAAAATCCAGTACACTGCAGTTTAATGACAAACATGTTGGCAGAAGGTTAGAGTTACTCACCACAGTCGTAAAGAGAAGCTACAAGTATGAACACAGCACACAGAGTTATCGCCATGACTAGAAAACAACACACGTTATTAGAAAACTGATTCACCCTGAAGGACTGTCCCATTTCCGACTTTATGCAGCTCAGTTTCTCTCCTCGACTCCGCCCTCATGTCTCAGTCCCGCCCGGATTGTGGTCAAACCAGTCTTCAATTTCGAAAACAGCAGTCAAGCCAGCAACCACGTTGTTCTGCGGTGTGTGTATATTTTAGGCTTTACGGTAAGAGCGAGTAGGAACTGACTTCAAAATAAAAGCACCAATCTGATGAACGTGAAAAGCCATTTCATTTTTTTTTCAATAGGTCAGTCAGTCTGTCAATAAAAAATAAATTAATAAATAATTAAACAAATAAACATATAAATGAATAAAAAAGAAATACATGAAACAAAAAGAATACATATGAAATACTAAATGCATCTCTTCTGTCATATGGACTGTTTGTAACTTCTTACACGTATAAATCAATCCGGGTCGGTGTCCCATACGCGCTCGCGTGTGGCTACGCTGTTCAGACTCAGACTCCAACACAAACTACACGGAAGCACCAAAACCGCAAAGTTATATCTAGTGAAGCCCGTCTTGCAAAACAGTGTTGGCCGCGGTCGGAGGACGTGGAGGAGCTTTGGTCTCCAGGGCCAGTCTCTGCTGTACTCTGACTGCTTGCCTTCACTCACAGCTCGCTCCAGCTCACGTGCATGCGCGCACACTATACACTACACACTGCAGGACAGTTAGTAGCTCTGAGAATATCTAGTGAATGTACAGCGGACGTTTGTGCAGAAATAAATGCTGCAGCTCCTCCAGACCAACAGAGGTTTTCTATGTCTTGTGAAGTGACGGGGCTCAGCAGCAAGAAACATTATTGTCTCCGACCAAAACTCCGGTGTCTCCCCTGTTCTCTCCGGCCGCAGTCGGGAGGCTGAGGCAGGAGAAGCCAACACTAGGATCAGCAGTGATTCATGAAGAGACCTTCGTATGGTCAGCTAACATTACTGCCAAGCAGGTGAAATATAGAGTGATATTGTGGTTTTAGCTGACGTGTGTCGCCTCACTGTTTTGTCTATTTAGAGCGAGCACAAGCGCGAGCCTGACGCTGACTTTCGTTGACTTAACGGCCACAGGTGTTGCCGTTAACAAGCATTTCGGATTCTTACAAACAGTCATTTAAATATAATTTGAATCATGTAGAATTTCATATATATATTTTTTATTCATTTATGTATTTATGTGTTTAGTTATTAATTAATTAATTTATTATTGACAGACTGATTGACCTATTGAATAAACGTGAAATGGCTTTTCACGTTAAATCAGAACGGTGCTTTTATTTTGAAGGCCTATCACATTCATCATAACGGTGCTTTTATTTTGAAGTCAGTTCCTACACACTTACCGTAATGCCTAAAGATATACACGTAACCGCAAAACAACGTGGGGGGCTGGCTTGATTGTGTTTTTCTAAGTGGAGGGTGGTATCACCGCAGTGCGGAACTGGTGAGGTAAGAGATGCGAGGAGAGAGGAAGGGCGGAGATGTGTTTTTATAGACATGAGAAGTCTTTTCCTCTGAAGCGTCACGTGAAGCGACGTCCGTTTGTGATGTCAGCTGTTGGGGGTGACGTCACCAGCTGACTGGGGATCTTCAAAATAAAAGATAGATAGATAGATAGATAGTAACTTTATTGATCCAGAGGGAAATTCAAGTTTCTAGCATCACAGTTCCATAGTGCAAAACATGTTAGTAAAAAAGGCAGTAAAAAAGTTAGTAGTGCAAAGTACAAAAAAATATACCAGATATAAAATTACAAGGAGATGAAGAAAACTGTTAAAACTGAATATAGTGCAGGACACCACTATTAAAAAATAGTGAATATAGTGCAGAAGAGACTGTTAAAAATGAGTATAGTGCATTATTATCTGTCCTGCAGAGCACGAAAGCTCAAAAGTGCTAACATGATATAAATCGTATGTGTGTGTGTGTTTGTTTGTTTTTTAGCATAGGATGTGCATGAGGTGTGTTAGATAGATAGATAGATAGATAGTTACAGCACCTTGCAGGTTAACCTGCAACTTAACCAGGCAATACACCCAAACAGTAAATAAAATGCACATATCAACACTAGAGAAATATATCCATAGAATACAAAATATAAAGAATATTGGAAAACACTATAGATATACCCGACTAACTGGCATAAAAAATAAAATATAAAATATGAACATAGAATAACATACTTTGTATTTGTGTGCCTATCTTTTAATTGTTTGAGTCATCTTCTCAAACATTGACAGCTTCAGATGTTAACACACTTTCTGAAATATTTTTTTTAAATAAATAAAATTAATATAGACCAGAGCATCATGCTGTCAGTTACATAATAAATCAAACTTGGGGACCAAGATAAACAGAAATAAATGGTCTAGTAAATTTTATTTCTACAACCTCAAATGACAAATGACAAATGATCTTTAAAGGGCTTTACAATCTATACAGCACACTACCACATCCTTTCCTCTATTCTTTATGTACCCTCAGCTAACTACAGTGAGTACCTGTGAAACTTTAAAACTGTCTTTCTCAAGTGAATCCTTATGAAGGCCAGAGTAATTAACATCTATAGACTAAAACAACAGCATGAAAAATGAGAAGCAGGTGTGGCATTCATTATCCAACAGTTAGGTGTTTATTTACCGAAGCCTTTTACGAGTTTGCCTGTAGTAAAGATAAATGAACAGGCCGTGTTCTGTTGGCATACTATTTAACACTTTACTTCAACACTTACACAGAGATAATTGATGGATTTAGGCGGGAGAATGGGAAAGCTGTTGGTTGGAGCACAAAGTAGTGAGAGAACTGTAAAGTGAGGAACAGAAATGTGTTCATGGAGTGTATTATAGTGAGATGTAGGGTAACTACACTGTAAAAAAAAACATTTTTTTTCAAGAAATTTTACATTTTTGTCTGTATTTCAAAATGACAGAAAAAAAATTACATGTTTCATTTGTGATTTATATGTAAATGGTACATACATGAGTGAGACGTGAAATGATTTCATCTTACCCTGCAGTTCTCAGTGTGCACCTAACATGTCAATTACAAACCCCTTCAAAGGCCAGTGATAGCATTTTACATTTCCTGCCAATATACTGCTCCACCCTCCTGTCCAGTAGGTGGCGGTAATACCTCAAAGCTAAAGAAGAAGAAGAAGGAGAAGAAGAAGTGGTGGTCAATATTATTATTATTATTATTATTATTATTATTATTATTATTATTATTATTATTATTAGTCATTAATTAACATTTAAAAAAAATAAATCTTTTTTTTGTAATTTTGTTTTTTTTGTATTTTTTTTGTATTTATTGTAATTTTTTTAATTTAAATTTTTTCCTGCCAATCTACTGCTCCACATTCCTGTCCAGTAGGTGGCGGTAATACCTCAAAGCTAAAGAAGAAGAAGAAGAAGAAGGAGAAGAAGTGGTGGTCATTATTATCATTATTATTATTATTATTATTATTATTGTTATTATTATTAGTTATTAATTTAAATTTTTTTTTTAATTCTTTTAAATTTAATTTAAAATTTTTTTTTTTTTTTTTTTCTGCCAATCTACTGCTCCACACTCCTGTCCAGTAGGTGGCGGTGATACCTCAAAGCTAAAGAAGAAGAAGAAGAAGAAGAAAAGGATAAGAAGAATAATAATAATAAGAAGAAGAAGTGGTGGTCAATATTATTATTAGTTATTAATTTATTATTTTCTTTTAATATTTTGTATTTTTGTATTTTTTTAAATTTTATTTTTTTAAATATTTTTTTTTTAAATTTTAAAATTTAAATTTAAATTAAAATTTTTCCTATTAGTTAAAGTTAGCTAATAGCTAATGTCAGCTAATAGCTAATGCTAGTTAAAGTTAGCTAGTTAGTAGCTAAAGTTAGCTAACTAATTGCTTGCAGTTTTGCGTTTTGACCAAAGATGGATGTTGGGATCATCAAACGGTAAGTTATTTAAGATTTAATAGGCCAGCTTTCCAACTGATTTTTACCCCTGTTTTGTGTTGTATTTGTTTATGACCGTTTCCCCCAAACTAAACCATTATATATGTATTTAATAGTGTGAATCTAATAATATGTATTGCTTGTTTGTGGTGGTGGGTCCCATAATGCTATGACTGCGGTTCACTGTCCATGGTCCTGAAGTATCTGTCTAATGCAGAGGTCTGCAACCTGTGGCTCTTTAGCTCCTCTCCAGTGGCTCCCTGTGGATTTATAAAAATAAATTAGTGGAAATGAATAACTGTCTTTTGTTTACATTTTCATTTTTATTTATCATTGTTATAGGTATCATTTACGACGTACTATGTAGAGTATTAAGGCCACATTTGAGTAAAAAGATTTCGAGAATAAAGTCATAATATTATAAAGTAGTAATTTTACGTGTTATTTTCTTTTTTTCTCGTAAAGTTATGACTTTATTCTTGTATGACCTTTCTGTGGGGGTGAAGCGAAAAAAATGTAATTGAAAAAAATACAAGTCATGCTGAAGCAATTTGTAAATGAACAAAGGCATCATTTTTTTCACAGTAAATAGTAACTTTCTGCATAATATTGTAGTTGTGTCCCATGTGCTCCTTATGTGCAATATAATTGCTATCATAATTAAGTTAATTTCACGTAAAATGTCAAATACATGTCTGTTTTCATCAGTGGGCAACTTATATGTGAAGCCAATGTGGAAGTGCCTTAAACTTGCATTCTCTCTAATAGCCAGCAGGGGGCGACTCCTCTGGTTGCAAAAATAAGTCTGATTGTATAGAAGTCTATGAGAAAATGAGCCTACTTCTCACTTGATTTATTACCTCAGTAAACATTGTAAACATGAGTTTATGGTCTCAATCGTTTCAAGTCTTCTTCAATACAGCATGATGTTCATTCAGTAAATTATTATCCCATTTAGAGTCAAATAGACTATAAAGCATCATATGCTTTAGGGCGTGGCTACCTTGTGATTGACAGGTCGCTACCACGGTGTTATCCAGTCAGGGAGTTGTCCGTGTTTTCATCTTACAACTTTAACCCTTTCACAGTGTGTTTTCAGTTTATAAAAGTTAATTGTAACATTTTGGTCGGCCTTATTCAGCGTTCGGCTGTACTTAGCTCCAACCTCTTGTGTCACTTCTGGTTGAAAAAAAACAAGATGGTGACAGCCAAAAACCAAGGTGTTGACAGCCAAAATACTGAACTTAAGGCTTCAAAACTGTTGTCCACAAAACAATGGATGATGCCACGGTGACTATGTCCACTTCTTATACAGTATACAGTCTATGATTTTCATATGAAAACAAACACACAATCAACAACAAACAAACAAAAATTTCACGTCGACACGGAACAATACCAATACCACAACAATATGGTTGCAAAGCAATATCACACATCAATAAGACAAATAGCATTAGGAATACAGTAAACAGTGTTTTCTCCATATATAGCTGCTACCTGTATTTACTGACGGAGAGAGAACAATACCTTGCCAAGCACTTCACCAATTACAGCAGCCTGCACACTTCCCTCAGGCTACCAATGAACTAATTGCACACTACACACACACACACACACACACACACAGCAAAGATCAATAGAGATACACACTTTTCTGAGTCTCTCTGAAATGAAAAAAAAAGTGTCATCATCAGCACCTCCAGATCTGTAATTTACTTATCACGTTTCCGTACGTGCAGTCAGACCAAGACAGCATCAGAGTGATGTGACAGCGCATTTCCGAATGAGTAATGCTTCAATATTACCACTCCACTTCAGAGTCCAAGCCAGTGCTCAAATTAGATTGCAGAAATTGGGTTGAAAATGGCCCTCCCTCCTCTAGTGATCCGTGGAATGGGCTACGGTCTGTTCCATCACATTTTACAGCTAATTTCATGTGGTGAAATGAGAGATGCAAATATGTTTGTGGTTTCATGCATGAACCAAGATTTATGACTGCTGTCTAGGGCCCTCATAGGTCTCTTAACACATCAGCTCCCATCCATCATGTGATAAATCCCTCGAATTAGCGCCTCCCTTTAAGTCACTCGGCAGCTATTTGGTGCCTGAGAGGAGGCAGAGCATCATCTCCTGTAGCCTACATTGCATCACGCTTTTACACTTTCATACCCGCTGCCATGCACCTAAATCAGTTTACACATGAGACTGCCTTGGACCATTTATGCCAAAACAAGCTGCTGAAGAATAGATGTTCAGGCTACTGTAAGTTTACTTACAGTGCACTCAATTGAGGCCGGAATTCAATTTGAAATTAAGGCATATAATTAGTGTCATTTCGGGGAAAATACGCTAATTTGCTTTCTCACAGAGAATTAGATTAGAAGATTGATACCACTCCCATGTTTGTACATAAATATGAATCTTCCACTTTGACTGTATATAAGAAGTGGACGTAGTCACTGTGATGTCACCCATTGGTTTGTGGACTGCCGTTTTGAAGCCTCGTGTTTGGCGTTTTGGCCGTCGCCATCTTGTTTTTTTGCAACCAGACAACACATTCTCACTCCCAATTCGTCAAATACCGCCGTTTTGTCAGTGCCCCTCGGTATCGGAGACCAAAGCACGGGGCACCCCTCTTGCATTACTTTTGGACGGACCCGGGACGCCGTGTCAATATACGCTTGTTACATGCATAGTGTCCTTTCAAAATAAACTTTCGTTTTCACAGGAATCTACCACCAGCAGCTGGTTAGACTGGAATCAGACTAATTAACGCATTTTATCTTATTGAGGCATTATTTTTTTAGCTGATCGCAGTAACTTCCTGGAGTCTTGTGTTGTTATTGTGAGGTTGCCAGGCAATCAGACAAGACCACTGTATAGTATAGATATTTTAATTTAATCATGGCGTGGGAAAAGTAAGTGTGCATAGTTTTTTTAGCCTTTGACTCGCAAATCTGCACTGGTGACCAATGGCAAGCCGTCTTGACCTCTTGACAGTACTGACTGACCTTTGAGGGAACAGATAAATGGACAGTCCAAAATAGCTAGCTTATTAGCTGTGAACACTTTATTATGGTTTATTTTTAGAGTCTCCGATGTTCCAGCCCTGCACTATAATGTATCTAGCACAGTGATTCCCAACCTTTTTCCTTAAGGGACACCTTTTCTATCATTGAGTAAACTGACGACCCCTGACTCATATATCCATATATTATGGATATTTCAATAATAGTACAGAACAACTGATAAACTGTACAATTAACCCAAATAGTGAACACAATAACTGCAGGAAGTTTGTGCAAAACAAGTGATTTTATTTAATTTTGATTAGATTATTTCCTGTGATTATTGCATCAGAGATGAGTTTTCCTGTTATTTTTAGGAACTTTTAATGGAATTCTCTTTCTTTTTATTATTTTTAACAATCATACATACTTGATAGGCTAATTTTTTTTGACAAATTCAGTGTTTTCTTCTCCCTGATGCTTGGCCATTGTTCTATTAGCTCTCTGGTTGTTTAAATTGCATACTTTTCTAATGCAGGACGAGGCTGTTTAGCAGAGAGGCAAGGCTCTGTGGATATAACTTGTGTTCAGGTCTTCACCGTTATCGCCTTGATCCTGTTTATATCTTAACCCCTTAAAATGAAGAAGGCCTCGCGACCCTCCGTGAAGCTTTGGTGACCCCTAGTGGGGGTCAGGACCCCCAGGTTGGGAACCAGTGATCTAGAAAATGAAATAACTCATACAAATGTCACAGAACTTAATTATTGCCGTATGAGTTGTACTCTTATGTGAAACAGAAAAGTAACAAAACAAATATTATATATATTATATATAGTCACATCCAGCTTCACATAACGCTCCAGCTCTCAGCCTCCTACACAGATCTAAATTGGTTCCCGGCTTCATGATGTTATGGTTAAGGTGTTGCAGTATTGCTTAATAGTGCTGTTGATGCAGGAGGAAATGCTGCTTACTGATTAGGAGATAAGTGCACAGGTATGTTTGAGACTATTTTTGGTATTTGACGCAAAGTGAGTGTTAGCTGCTGTCTTACATTCAATATAGCTTAATGAGAAACAGCTGGAGGTAGATGGTGATGGCATACAATGTAACACAGCATCAGTGGAAAGAGCTCTTCACCCTTGCGTCATGATTTCTAATCATATTGCAAACAGGAATTTCCATTCACAGAAGTGGACTCCTTAGTAACATAAACAGAGGGAATAACCAGAGGGGCAATGTGAAAATGACAGCAAAGCAAAATGCAAATGCTACAACATTATTAATGACCTTTTCTATTTCAGTGACAAGCCATTAGATCATAATCCAAAGCCCACATTGATACAAGCCTGGGAGGAACAATCCTGGCTGAGTGTCACTTTAATAAATGGGAGTATCTGGTTCATCAGCTATTGTGATTTCATTCTTTGAAGCAAATAGCATAAGTCAATATACCATTCTCATTTTTCAAGTAGTAGTGAAAGGTGCAATTTGACAGCATTGTTATATCTACATGTTTATTACTGTCATACCTTTTAACCATCTGAGACCCACAATAGACTTGTTTTTGTCTTTTTTAGGAAGGGGACAGTGGGTCTTTAGAGGGAGATAGCAGGTCAACAGTAGATGTCACATAGAATTGGTGTACATCATCTGAAAGCTGGAACCTGAAGATCAATTTGAGTGAATGAATGAGTTTAAATCAATTGTGAAAGTGTGTAATGGTGTAGAACATTATGATCAAAGTATATGATGGCCATTCCCATGCTCTATTATGTCTCATAAGTTGTTGCAGCAATTTTGGGTTGATACCATTTGTTACACAGATTTGGTGCTTTTACCACTCGAGAATTGAGGAAAATGATCAATAATCCCTCCAAAATACCACATTAAGACACCAAGACTTTGAGGAACACCATAGAAAAAGCCATGCCGTGATTTGGTATGAAAAACTTTTTACATTTGGAGATTTCTGCAAGAATTGCATTTTTCGGCGATTGGATGGCGACCGCTTCTATTGTGTAAACTGCTCAGAAACCCCCTTATTGTCAATAATAGCTAAGGAAGCCATCCATCCTCTGAATGCTCTAGGTCTCTAGTTTTTGGTTGTTAGGTTTCATGAGGCTGTGAATATCCTAGAGGACACCACAGGTAATTTTATACAGTGAGGTCAAGTTTCAAAAAATGGTCTCACTACAATGAAATGGCTACTATGGGGACTAATATGATCACACATGAATACAATTGGGCTCATTGGATCCACAAGAGTCAATTTATGTAATTCCAAGACTGTTTAGGGGCCCCAGTATTCAGAAATACATACAAAATACATAATTTTATTATAGGTGAAAGTAACATATTTATACTGCATTCATAAAACTGCATGTTTTTTTTGCCCAAAACTGTATGTGATTATCATAAACAGGGCATATCTGTAAAGGGGAGACTCGTTGGTACCCATAGAACCCATTTTCATTCACATGTCTTGAGGTTAGAGGTCAAGGGACCCCTTTGAAAATGGTGTCTCAGGTGAGCCTCAGGGGGTTAATGCTGATATCAAATATAATATTGTATTACTTGATATATATGTGTAATAGATTAAAATAACTTAATGAAGTGACATGAAAACTTTCCAATTTCTGCACATTTTATGATTCGTACGATGGTAGGAAAAAAATCACTGAAATTGATTGAATGAATGATGAAAATGTTTATTATTATTATTATTATTATTATTATTATTATTATTATTGATTTATTTTGCTTGTTAACTTTGTTGGCATGCTGTGTTGCCAAGCAACCAGCCCTCCTCTCCCTATGAAAACAAAAGACTATAGCTCTTTTATATTACCAGTAGGAGTAGAAAATAACATACACAGGGACAGACAGTACACACAACTACAATTATTTAATCACACCCCATGCAATTAGCAGCACAATGACATTCACTGTAAATCATTATTTTATCTTAAATACCTGCTGTTCCAAGCTATGTGGGCGAGAATATGAGGATGGGTATTGAGCGATAATTTTAAAGAGGTGCATCATAAAAATGCACATAAAAGTGTGTTTCTTGAGGAGGATACAGACATTAAGAACGTTTATTATGTTATGAGTGTCAAGATTTACAAGATTATCAAAGCATCCTGAGTTGCCTGTGGTGTGAAATATGTCCTGTATCCAGATAAACATTGAATAGAAACAACTGCTTTACCACTTTACCAATGGGAATAATTATTTGTCGCTCCCTGAAAAGCAACATTATAAGTGTATATGTTTGAAATAGGGCTGTCAAATTTAACGCGTTAACGCAAATTCCTTTTAACGCCACTAATTTCTTTAAAACAACTTGCGATTTTTAATTAACCTCTTAAAAATCCGACAGGCCACCAATATTTTGGAGGTTGTAACAGGCTCAGTTTTAAAGCAAGAGTGAAGATACTGGTATCATATGAAACCAGAAAAAACCTAATGAATCCATCGGTACCAACCACGTCATACTAGTTTGTCGCAAAGGAGGCTAAATAACGCTCCAAACGTATGATACATTTTAGCGATGAAAAACTGGCATGGCCATTTTCAAAGGGGTCCCTTGATCTCTGACCTCAAGATATGTGAATGCAAATGGGTTCTATGGGTACCCACGAGTCTCCCCTTTACAGACATGCCCACTTTATGATAATCACATGCAGTTTGGGGCAAGTCATAGTCAAGTCAGCACACTGACAGCTGTTGTTGCCTGTTGGGCTTGAGTTTCAATCAATCGAGATTAACTATGGACAATTATGCGATTAACCGTGATTAAATATTCTAATCGATTGACAGCCCTAGTTTGAAAGAGAGGCTATTTTCTCCCAGTGTCTTCCTCTTCTGGATATGTGTTCCCAAGTTTATTCATGGCTGCTGCTAGCCCTACATTCATGTTTCCTGTACCCCATTTCCGTATAAAATGGAACATCTCCTCAGCACCTTCATCATAAACAGGCTGCATGAAAGACACTTGCAATTACACACTCGGTGCATTCAGTGCCTTTCGCCTCTAATATCACCGTTACCCCTTCCCCAGAGAGCTTTAAAATAAACAGTGAGCATTAGCATAATAAATTGTTGCAAAACCAGCTGAAGCTGCTGTTTACCCATAAAAAGATTGGCTGTGTTTTCATTTTGCCACACAGGGGCCATTACAGTAGAGATGTCAGATGGATGCTGGTCATGCTTCAGATCAGTAGGTGGCACTCTCATGTCAGTAAAATAGGCACGGCCTTGTGTATATTTGATAAGACGTGAGAGGGAGCTGATGTGTTTGCCTTTTGGTTTATCTTAAGCCTTTCAGAGAGGACAACTCCAGTCATCTGGATTATAATAACAAAGATAAGCCACATCAGACCAATACAGAGGGATTTTATTTTCATTTTATAGACAAATTACACGTGAATATTGTTTGATACTCAATATGAGTAATAAAGGTGCATTTAATACTATATCCCACTTTTAATGGTTTTCATAAGCTCCCAGGCCGAACAGCGTGAAATCACTTTAACGTAGCATTAGATATGGCAGCGGGAGCTGAGATATTGATGCATTAAACACCTTTTATCTTTTATTTCCTTTCTGCTTGCACTCTCATTGGAATAAATGTACTAATTAAAAAATAACATTAACATTAAAACAAAATGAGGCAGTCTGATGTGTCATGAATGGAGGGATCAAAATATTTATTTTTCATAGTATAATATAATGAGGATGTCTATAAACACAGACACATATGCGGCTCGTATCTTAACATAAAAGTTGCATTTAATATAATTGTTGTTACATAACAATGGTATACTGTGTTTTTTAATATTTAAAACCTGCATTGTTAATCAACTTTGCATGTAAACACACTCACTGTTCATTACACAATCTGGTTTATGAAATTGCCTTGCAATTAAGTTAATATTTATTACAAAATTAAAGCTGCAATCTTGACAGTTACTTTTCTCTGCGTTTCCATGAATATTAAGAATGACATAATCAGCTTTGGTACACCTGAATGCATCACCAAAATCATGGACGGCTCATAGCAGAATGACAATTATTAAATCTATTTCACAAATTTTCATCTCTCTGTGTAGCACAGGTGAAGTCGGGAAGCTGTTGCAGCTTATCAGCAATAATCCCGTGTCTATCTGGGCTTATTGACCTGTCAGGTGAGCAGAGTTTACAATGAAAATAAAATGATGCTACAATTCCCGAAGCGCTGCTGTACGCCAGCAGAGAGCTCGGATCAGCAGGAATAATGGCCTCCAAATCAAACTCTTGATGAATTAAAGGCAATAAAGTCCCTGAATGGCAGAGGTCATGCGCTGGGTGAAATTAGCTGAGTATTTCCAATTTACCTCGGACCTAAACTCCCTCTGTTAAGGGTTGAGGTCATATATACTCCTGCCCCCTTTTGCAGTTTCCTTTTGGTTGAATGCTCAAGAGGCTAGTGCAGCAATTTCCTTCATATTCAATCGAACGTGACTGAGGTGTTAACAGTGTAGCAGAAAAAGAAAACACACTCCGACTGTCTCGCCCAGACACCTCTCAAGATTAATAGTCTGTGAACGTGTAGTTCTTTTATGAGCAAAATGCACTTCCTAAAATCTGGTCAAACTCTGTCAACCTCGCATGCTTATCAGTATGACAAAGTGCAAAACTACGTCTAGGAATGAACGCTTTCTAAAGTCATTCAAATTTAATAGTATGCAGCGTGGAGAGATGCACATTTTTAAGGCAGTCTAGTGAAAGCCTGTCTCCTTTAATTTACAAAGTGAAAGGTTCGCTCCCTGCACGCATTTTCTCACTGCATTTCTGGTGAGATGAGATGGAAGTACGATGCAGAGCAAGAGAGGAAGCAGGGATGCTAATAGCTTTATCCAAGAGACTGACTTTGAACTGCATCTCCTGTGAAAAGGCATCTCACCGCTCACGTACTGTAAGGCTATTTGGATTTTAATCAGCTCGGCTTCAATTTAAATGAAATTGTCAGAGAGGAGAGGACACTCACATAAATAAATAAATCTCGACATTTATGGATGGATGGCCATCATTGCATGTTTACATGTGGGTTCATAATCTGTTTGGCTGATGAAACGTGCAGCTTGTGGTTGATTAATGTTTATTTAGACGTCCTGTAGAGCAGCTTAAATACCACACAGGAAAAAAAATTTTTTTCTCCTATGCAAATGTGTGCAATCTTAATGTCATTTAGAGTTCAGTAAATATTGAAAAAAAAAATCAGAGAAGTGTGTCACTTAAATTAAATACAGATTCCCATCAGTCTCCGCCACATGATTGCTCATTTTAACTTAGAAATAGCAGGTAAATCTTGTGATGCACCACTCACTATGTTTTAACCACATGTGACATTTTCATTTAAACATTTCTTCCCCTAATCTAGCCTCAGTGTAAGGGCAGGGTGACAGAGAAATGGTCTCTGGTTCTGGTTTAATTGAGTTTAGTTTTCTGAAACCCTGCACTGCACCTACTGAGAGATCTGGAGTACTGGTGTTTAACATTTAAATGCCTCATGTGAATTTTGAGAGCGAAATGGCAGTGTAGTAACATTTTAAAACTGTATTTTTTTTTTGCACGCATGCACACCTGCATTCCAGTTTTCGAGTCCAAAACGGGGAGAGCATTGTCAGTCATTGTAGCTTCTGAATCATCTGCACCTGGGATTAGGGGTGTGGGGAAAAAAGATACAGCATAGTATCGCGATAAATTTGCGTTGCAATATTGTATCAATACATGGACAAGTATCAATCTTTTATTATATAAACTATTAACCTCTTAACAATCCGACGCAATCCGTGTCCAACCATGTCATGTTAGCTTGTCGGCATGAACGCTAAATAACGCTCCAAAGTTACGCAAAAGAAATTGGCATGGCCATTTTCAAAGGGGTCCCTTGACCTCTGACCTCGAGGTATGTGAATGAAAACTCTGAGATGAACAAATTGAAAACTGTATCTTATTAGATAAAACAAACTGCCTAATTTGCAGTTGAAAAAAGGTAAGATATCGCAATATATTTTATCGCAAGATGTTAAAAATTGCAATAAGATTGTATCTGGACTGAAGTATCGGGATAATATCGTATCATGGGAACCTCTGGTGTTTCCCACCCTGGGATGCACCTGCAATTTGAAAATTATTTCAAAATAAAGAAGAAAACCATTTTTTTAGCACCCAAACTTGCACAGCAGAAAGTTAAGAATTATTACCACGTATTATATTATTTCATATAAGAAGTCATAAATTACTATTTGCCCTTTTAAGGTCAGGTTACTTGGAAATATACCCCGCATAACACATGAAACTATGAAGAAAAAAACAGCTGCTGATACCAGCTCATCCCTGGGGCCCGTGCACACGCACACACACACACATGCACGCACGCACGCACGCACGCACGCACGCACGCACGCACGCACGCACGACCGCACGCACGCACGCACACACACACACACACACACACACACACACACAGAATCCAAAGTGCAGATGTGACACTCCTTTTAAGACAACCGCCTGTTACTCTAATGAAAGTGTCAGTCTAGCTGTTAATACCGCTTGGTGCTGGTAAACACAAAGCCTCCATCACTCCTGTCAGTGCTTCAGTCTTCTTCAGGATTGGTTTCTTTTTCCAAGTCGATACAATTCAGTTAAATCTGGATTACAGGTTTAAGATAAAAACAAAGAAAAAACATAATTAAAGTATCCAGTTAGTAAAAAATAGGCTAAAACACACAATGTGAGACATTGTAATTAGGCTCGTCTCCCCCAGATTGATGTTCATACTGGACGATCCTGCGGTATAGTATTTGATATGTAGTGCAGGAAGTGCTGTGATGTTGATATAATGCAGCAGAAAGTAAAGTTGTGGAGGTCAGGGTGGTGGATTGGCATGTAATAAGGTTTCCACCAGTGTATTGCAAGCCTGGCGGCCCTTTTTAAAATGTTTTGTAGCGAACTCCTTTAAGGAATAACTCAATGTGTAGTTTGTGTGTTTAACGTTAGCAAGTGTCGGTGACAGAGACCGTGTTTGTTTACTAGAAAGTTAATGTGTCTTTTCGGGTGGACGGTGAGTATGAAGTTATCAGTAATGCTATAGCTGTGAACGTAGTAGTGCAGTGTGTACAATTTAGATATATGCTACAATCCCCAGGCAAAGTTCCCGTGTCTAGCCCTGTTAGCCCCGCAGTTAAAGACAACAACGGCTCGTTCGCTTAAATTAAGCTGGCCTTTAAGGCGGACAACTATTCTCATTTCAGTGACAAGTTGCCCCTCCGAGTTTTGCTAAAATAAAATAAAAATATATCTAAATAAAGCGCTGCAACGTGAGAACAGTCTATAGTGCAAACAACAAAAAAATCTGAAATGGACTTTCACTGTCAGTGCTCGTGTGACAACAGAGATGACACTGTGTCGTGAACAGACTCCTGTTCATCTCAGTAAATGGACCAGGGGTTGCCTCCTTCCCGGCCCGGAGATTTGCAGAGATGTGGGTGAAAGAGGGGCGACAGGCCGTAGATGACACCTTTATAGGAAATCAGGAAGAAAAGACAGAAGTCCGTCATCAAAGCAGACTGTTTTCTTAGTCTGACAAGTAGGAATATACTGCAGTCTATTTATTTTTATGTTGAAAGCACGTTGTGCTATTGCATTTTGTGATTATTTTCTATTAAGTATTGAAGTTTATAAATATGTTTTTTGGCATGCTTGGCCGAGTGGCGCTATCCATGGTACTGAAAGTGGGACAGCTGCAAGAAATAGCCTAACAGGCATCATGTAGTCGATATAGACACACTGTGGTTCGGGATTTATGTTTGATGAATAACAGCATTTAAAAAAAATAACCCCCTCTTATTTTCGGTAGTGACAAAGGTCCCTTAACCTCAACAAATGAGTTAACCCTAACCACAATGTTTCACTAACCTTAACTAAGTACTTGTTTTAACTCAAACCCGATCTTTCTGTTAATCTGACCAAGTTGTTTTGGGGCCTAAACCTAACCAAATCTTAACCATAGTGTTGTTACATCATAGAATGGATTGATCTTTTAACAATTATTTGTAACGGATTTGGATGCCACAGAAAACACTTCTGTGTGTCATTGAAGAAGGCGTGTACAAACAAGGTATTTTGTCATTTAATATGGAGGACTTGTTGAAGATTGCAGGTACCTGAGCTCCGTTCACACTACTAACCTTATTGTGGTTACTTTACGTTGTACTAACTGAAGAGAAATACAATGCTTGGGATATTTAGAGATTATACCATACTTATACGTGCCTCACAATAGCAAAAAAGAAAAAGAAAATAACAGTCACAGCGATCACAAAGGAAATGAAGTCGCCTTAGACTTGAATAAATGATTCATGTGTTTTAGCTTTTCTCATATTTCTCATTAGTTCCACATCCAATCCAAATTCTGTTATGTACCCAGAGAGAGGAGATACAGGGGGATAAAACCAGCGGCTGGGTATATAAGGAAACAAGATTTAGCCATAATGACACAGAGTGAATCCCTGTAGATATGCCCAACACAGCACCAACACTTTATCTTGGTTATATCTGACAGCGCCATCATGTAGGCAAATTCCACAAACAGAGATAGGCCATTGTAAATCAAATGAAGGGGAATAAGCTGGTTGATCCCCATCTAATGAGTCCTATCCAGCTCAGGAGCCAGGCTGTGACGCCTGAGGAATTTACAGTATTTATTTTACGCACAGAAAAAAATAAGAGCAGCTCTTACAGCTTTTCATGCATCCCTTACTTTTACTGTATAAAAGCATCACGGTGACTAGGAATGCAAGAAAAACAAAAAAATATTAAGCATCGCAATATTATGTTTTGTGATATTGATTCTGAAAAGCAGTTTTGATTTGTAATTAATAGTTTTCATGCAAAGATTAACTCAGTCAAATTCATCTGCAAAGATATGTGCCCTCTGTGATAAATGCAAATGCAGATCTCACTGTTCTGATTGCATAAAAAAAAAAAAATTATTCAGATTTTATGAATATGGCAGTTTGTTCTTAACACTATGACAATTTTCCTAAAATGTGATTTTAAAAAATTGCAATGTATCACCTTGCTTACAGTATCGCAATATATTGAATTGTATACCTTCTATCATGATATGTATCATATCACTGGATTCTTACCAATACACAGCCTATCGTACCAGACGCCACACAAGAAAGGAACTATTTTAATAATTCATATACAGTATATTAGAAAATGCATTCTATAAATGTGCCTGTGAATGTCAACAGCTTTTCTTAAGGCTGGCCCACACTATTCCATTCATGAACAAGAGTCACTTTACTTTGCACTGAAAATTGAGGAAGGATGGATGGATCAAGTCAAAGACACGATAAATAAACACGCGTTGTTGCCACCAATCAACAAGTTGGTCATCCATTTCTGAGGTCCATCTTACTACATTTTGCATTAGCTCATGCATTAGTTGCGGCCGCAATGATGGCGGTGGTTGTCCTTCCACTTCAGTCAGCTTGGTTTTCAATTGGCGATCATTCTTTCCCTCGTGACTGCGTCATCGGCTGTCCTCGGGGTTCCCCACACACAACAGGATATCCAATCGTAAATATTGAACATGTTTAATATTTAAGATTTTACATCGGTGTGGCAAGGATGTAAAAAACAGTCTTAACATACCTCACACAACAGGAATATCTGGAAAGATAATCTAAATGACTCCCAATTCTCTGTACCTAACACAAAGTTATGGGTCAAAGGCTTCTAAAGCCCTCATTAGAAACAAGTGAACATTATTCGTGCTTGTCATGTTTGCCAACTGTGAAGACAAAACTTACTAATTTTGACGAATTACTAAAAATGTTACCTTAAAAGCAGGCAACAATATTTCAGAGGTTGTCACATTATCACATCAGCCTTGCTATTATGTGTAGAGTTCTGTATGCTGTCTTCTTCGTACGGCAAAACTTTCTGATGCTTAACATTCATCCACTTTCATTTATTTTGGATGCTAGTACTTCACTTAATGGATGAGGCTGGAAATATTTTGTTATTGTCAATAAATCTCATGAATAGACCAGAGTCAACAATGTCCAAGTCCATCTCTCAATACTCTCTGACTTCCCCAGCCGGTCTGTGGCACCCGTGCCCATTCCTTTCTACTGAAGACATACTGTACATCTCGAAAAAGCTCAGTAATTTCCTGAAACAGCTGGGCATTTGGCGTTGAGCAAACTTCACTCAAACAGGAGTAAACAAGTGTATTTATCGGGGACTCTTTTCAGCAGTGGATTAGTACATATTTCATGCTCTAGTGCAGAGGTTTTCAAAGTGTGAGGCGGGCCACCCCAGGGGACTCCAAATAGTTTCAAGGGAGGCTCAGTGAATGATGAAAAAATATTACATTAGTTATCAGAAGACGATAGAAAAGCCAATGTGTGTGATTTGGTTAAAGAGATGCAGTAGTTTTTGGGAATTTGACTGTGTTTCCCACTTTCTCAGAGTCAGAAACTAATAAATGTCTTAGGACAGATCTTTATTTATGTATTTGGTCAGGCTGGTCTTGTACACCGTTCATAGCTATACGTAAAGTAATGCACTGTAATTCTTGTATATCACATAATCTTGAACCAGCAAATATAAAGATAATATAGATAAAGTAGGCAGGGGGTCGGGGGTAGATGGGTGGGCCATAAAACACCAGACTTTCAACCAGAAGACTGCCGTTCGTGTCCCGTGTGTAACCAGAAGTAATTGTTGATTTATTTGTCATGTAAGTAACGCCACTTCCGGAGCTATTTTAAGCCAAACCACCCAAGCCTAATTTAATAGTTTTGTTGCAGTAAGTAGTTTTGTTGCCGAATCCTAACCAAATCGATCTTTTCCTAAGCCTGACTATGTCGTTTTCTTGCCTAATCCTAAAGTAATTGTTTCCTGTGAAGACGGAAGTTTATTTTGAAAAGATAGTATGCATGTCATGAGCAGAAATTGACACGTGTTGCTGGACATTCGTAGAAAAAGGAACGAAAAAGGAGGACATTTTTCGTAAGATATATCATTGTCTGAAGTTATGTCAAACAGCAATATCAGGCTATCTTGACTCAATTGTTGAGTGTCTATGGGATGAAATATGATCATACTCATAATCTTATTTATTTACAATATAAAAAAATATAGAATATAACTGCACATGTTTGGCATTAACTGTACCTCCACACACGATGTGTCTCTGTAGCATCAGGACACTTAATACATTTTCAATTAGACAAGACCATCTGTCTCTTTGGTTCAAACTTAACACTCACTGACTGTTGGCTTGTAGTTGGCTGCTTGGCTGTCATGCTTGCCATATATATATATATATATATATATATATATATATATATAATACTGTGTTTAGATGGAAGCAGCATTATATTGTTTGCTCAATTACAATTAGGAGACATAACACTGTCAATTTACTACCAGACATATGTAGCCACCAAGAAAGATTTGTGGCCTAACTAGAAAGCTTATCTCAGGTAAGAAAGTGTGTAATATGATACTTACATTCAATAATACCATATTATTTATATAAGTAGAACTGATCAGATCACATCTTCCTTAAGTAGTCTTTAATTTGACGCAACGGGGATCATCAAATCACCACGCTGTCACTGAACAATGTTGTCGCACTACAGTGTGTCTAATTTGATTATTATAATAATCGGCATAGTGAGAGAGCTCTATTTTGGGCTGCGATGTTCAAGTAATATTCCTGGCTGCTGGTTCAGTATCAGGATGCAGCACACTGACACAAGGAAGAGTGACAACCCACATATTGATATTTGCCATTCTGTGCTCTTGCCTCCCACTGATCAAATAAAATGCACTGTGCACCGAATAAAAGGGCAAGGTTTATTACACTGGCCCAATGCTGACAACACTGACTTTGTTTTATTTTATTTTTATCACATATTAAAGTTTAAGGCCCAGCATAAACATAAAATCATGGAAAATTAATGAAATTTGAAATATGAATCCTAAAGGCAGATGCATAAACAGTACATGCTTCATTTAGTGCAACATATTTCTGAATGTTACTGTTCGGAAAGGTCCATTATTTGAGTAGCTGCCATTAGTGGAGCCCATTCAAGCTCATGCTATCAGTGGATGATAAGCAGATTAGCGGAGAGGTGAGGTGGGGGACGTTGAGAGTGGGTTCTTGCTTAGATAATGTGCCAGCGTCTCAGCAGTTTGAACCACAGAGGTTGATAACGGAAAGCAGCTACTAACCAAAAGCTTCCAAATCAATTTACAGATATGGGCGTTTAGGAGAGGGCAGTGAAAAGGCAAATGTAAAGACAAATTCCTGAGCAGATGAGAACTGGAAGGAAGCTACCTGATAGTTTCCTGACATTCAGGAAAAAGAAATGTCTCCACTTAGCTGGACTTTCACACATTTTCTTAGCAATATGTTCTAAAACTATGGCTGCCAATCGATTAAAATATTTAAACTCAATTAATCGCATGATTGTCCATAGTTAATCATGATTAATGGCAAATTAATCACACATTTTTTATCTGTTCAAAATGTACCTTTAAGGGAGATTTGTCAAGTATTTAATACTCTTATCAACATGGGAGTGGACAAATATGCTTGCTTGTGTATGTATATATTTATTATTGGAAAACGCTTAACAACACAAAACAATGACAAATATAGTCCAGAAACCCTCACAGGTACTGCATTTAGTATAACAAAATATGCTCAAATCTTAACATAGCAAATTCAAGCCCAACAGGCAACAACAGCTGTCAGTGTGTCAGTGTGCTGACTTGACTATAACTTGCCTCAAACTGCATGTGATTATCATAAAGTGGGCATGTCTGTAACGGGGAGACTCGTGGGTACCCATAGAACCCATTTTCATTCACATATCTTGAGGTCAGAGGTCAAGGGACCCCTTTGAAAATGGCTTTGACAGTTTTTTCAAAATTAAGTGTAAGTTTGGAGCGTTATTTAGACTCCTTCCTGACAAGCTAGTATGCCATGGTTGATACCAATGGATTCCTTAGGTTTATAGCTTCATATGATACCAGTATATTCACTTTAGCTTTAAAACTGACAATTGTAAAATCGCAAGTTGCGTTAATGTGTTAAAGAAATTAGGGGCGTTAAAACAAATTTGCGTTAATGCGTTTTTACCGCGTTAACTTTGACAGCCATATCTAAAACTATAATGTATCTGATGTGTTCTCACAGGCACGGTGCTGCGCTATTTTTCAAATATTGCACCATTGTGGATTTTAAACAGATTTTGAGTTTAATTGACTCAACCAGCTTGTGAAGTCCTGTTTTTGCAACGTTCTTGACATTGACGAGAAATCTCATGAATGTATGTCTCGCTTGGATAGTCACCACGGACCGCAGTTTTTCTTGAGCTGATGTTTACCTGCTTAATATTTGCTGATCACACGTGCTGACCTGTCCGTCAAGCAGACAGTAAATTAAGAGGCACAGTCAATCAAACAACCCGTGTGTCCTCCAGTTTTCATTCACTCTGACATGCAGGGTTAGGGCCTGTGTCCATATAGCATTTTTTTTTTTGGCTTCATCCCAGCATTCCATCGAAAAAGTGCTCAGAGCACTGTTTCTGTAATGTTTCTTTGACAACAATATCTTGACAACATATCACCGCTCTAGCCACCGTTGTATGATTGACTAGAATCGCCCCTTTGCTTTTTATTATCTATTTGGACTACTGTTTGTCTGACACTGTTTTTTCACATCAACCAGAGGGTGCTTGCCCTCATACTTTATATGCATGAGCTTGTCACCGCTCAATCTGACAGCCGTAGAGCAAGGAAGACGATCCGTCAGAGACGACACGCTACAATGATAAAAGCACAATACTAACCAGCAACATTCAGTGTCTGCCCGGTGGATCTGCTCCCGGAAATGGGCTTTTTGGTCTTTGTGATGATACTGTCTGCATGACATATAAAGCTCAGGATAGACAGACACGGCCAAAACAAGCTTCTCCTCCATTTTATACACTGACGTCACCAGCGCTTTTCTGAAAAGTTCAGAGATTTTCAACTAGAAGCCGCACAAAAACGTGGAGCACTCTGAAAAAAGATGCTGGATGCAGCATTTATTCTCAAATGTCACAAACGCTGTCTCCTCATTGGGAACAATTGAAAAAATATCCTGTGGAATCAGGCCCTTTGTATAGTTCTGTTATTTTGGCATAGCTGCTTGTTGCCATTGGTTCCCAGTCCTGTGACCTTACAGACATGTACAACTTCCACAGAAACAATAGTTCAAACAACAACAGTCCTTGTGGCAATATTACACAACACAGTGTGACAATACAATAATGAATGGCTATTGTAATATGTCAACACATTCTCACACCTTGGTCAGTGCCCCTCGGCATCGGAGACCGACACACAAGGTACCTTTTGGACGGACCAGGGACGCCGTGTCAATATGCGCTCATTACATGTGTAGTGTTCTTTCAAAATAAACTTCAGTTTTCACAGGAAGTTAGGTTTAGGCAACACAACCACTTAGTTAGGTTTAGGAAACGGTCATGGTTGACGTTATCTTCACTGACTAGCGACTCACGTGACTCACGGGACTGACGATACTAAACGAGTCACGTGACTAAAGACTGACGTGACAAAATAAGTCATTGTTACTTTTGGTTTCACACGGAACACACTTACACTGGAGTTAGTTGAAAGCCCGATTCATCACAAACTATCGCTAAAGGGTGCCTCCGTGCGTCAGTTTCAAATGGCGAGGGGCACTGACCAAACGGCGATATTTGATGAGTTGGGAGTGAGAACAGGTTGAATGCGTAGATGTTTTAATTGAGAGACGTGTCAGGCTGTGAAATCTCTCTGATGACCAAGTAGAGCAAATACAGACACACTGATTGGATATCACAGCAGAACACACAGAGGAGACAGGAAGAGCACTTGGTCCTTTTCCAGCAGTCTGGATTCACCTTGAAAGGTGTGGATGACAACAGCAACACATGCACGCACGCACGCACACACACACACACGCACACACACAGAGAGAGAAGAATCATCAAGTCCTCCAAAATACTCCCACGTGTTTCATGTGTGTTTATGATCTGTATGCAAATTTTTAACATGTGCTGTACTTTAGTTTATCAACTGAATATTAAAAAAATAATTTGTATTTAGAGCAACATCTTCATGTTTGACTTTAAAATTGACACTTTAAAGACATTTCTAACACATTAGTAAATATTTAGAGAGACAAACGACTGTAAAAGCATGAACTACTATTTTATCATTTTTTATTAAACAAAAATAATTAATTTTATTCATATTTACATGTAAGAAATGATTAATGTAACTATCTATTCATAGCAATGTTTGAATAATTTGCAGAAAATAGTATTTGAATGAATCAGATATAAAAATGTAAACTGTCATCACCAATGATGTGCTGTTGTTACTAATACTTAATACAGTGATCAACCGCTTATATGAATCATAAAGCTTGGGACAGAATCATTCCTATACAAATGCTGTTTAAATAGTTTGCTTATAGTAATCAAGTAATCTGCTTACAGTGTTCATTTTGGGTCTTTTCATACATGAAAACATACAGAAAAACATTTTAAAACTACGTCAGACTAACATGAATTTTTGTTTTGTTTTTTTACTTTACTCCCCTGATACTTTGCCTCACAGACCGTCTGCTTTCTGGCTGAATACCTGTGCTGCGTTCACATTGATATTGTGATGGGAAAAGGAAAGTAATTTTCTCTGAATAAAAAATGAATGCACACGGGGAAAGCACCTGTGGGTGAAGCCGTCCTCGTAAAGTGGATTGATCATACCTGGTCACGTAATGCCCCCAAAGTGAAACTCTGTCGACTGGCTTCTTGGCACCGCAGCCCGTCTCCCTCCACGCCGCTACTGGGTGAGAGAATGAGGAGCCCCGGCAAAGGGGCGCCATTCATCTGCATGCACACTTGCACTGCAGAGCCGGCCAAAAACGGCAATGCCTCACCCCTCGGTGAGGGAACAGACAGAAGAATTGGCAGCAAGCCCGTAAATAGCAAAGCAGTCCATTTCATTTCTTTGTATTCATGTAATAAAATAAATATACAAATATCAATTAGATGGTAATTTGCATTAGAAATGATGCACAACAACAACATTTTGTTTATAATAATCATCCACTTATAGTGATCAATTTGACCCAGACAGACGTGCTCAGTATAAGCAGTTTCCACTGTATATTGAAATTCAATAAATATACGTGAGTTTTGCTATCCTCTGTATGAAATCAAGAGCCATAGATTTGCTGCACTGCATGTGATAATTGAATTGAATTTATTTCCCTCACACATATTCGGCTTAATTGCTTAGAACCAAATGGAAATTAAACTATAATTATGCTCTCTGCAGAGATTTTGTGGTTTCCAAATATTGCCCTCGACATGTATTATTGCCTTAATCTTGTGGGGTTATAATGATGATAAGTCGCCTCGGCCATAGTGCTTTTCACAAAACCTACAAAGTCCAAAATGTACATGTTATGACACATGAATAAGAAGTATGATAATAAAATGGACTCCAGTTTTTCCTAAGTGTGACAGGGCAGAAATCTTCTGGGTGCATTTCCCGCTGTGCCATCAGACTCTCAAGGAAATGTCTTTTCTCCAAAAGCTTAAAACAACATCTCAGACAGGCCAGTGTCAGGCGAGACTATTTTTATGAGCCACAGTTTGTCTTGTAGCTTTCCTGAACATCCAGATTTCACACAAAGATGAAGAACAAACTTGCACTTTAAGATATCGAAGTCTGTCCTGAATCGACAAAAGCTTGGGATCCTTCATGAAAGAAATTGTTCAAAACTAAAATGTAATTGCACATAGGCCTACCTGCTTTCAGGGTCATTCTAACACTTCAGTTTGACCAAATCTAAGTGATTAATAGCTCTGCTACATACTGCCATTCACTTGCAACAAAACACACGTACATGCCCTTTGTGACCGCCTCATGTTAACAACACAAAGAAAATAGAAATGGTATATATCTTATCTGCATTTGTGCAGATCTCCGTTGTAATGTCTGTATCAAAGAGCTTTTGCACGTAGAGCACGATCAGGTAAAGGGTCATCTGGAGCACTTTCATTAGCACCTTATCTGCCTAGCTTGTGTTGTTAGCAGCAGCAATTGACCTTTCGCTAAACCCCGCAGCCCCATTGCCTCTCTGTCAAGCTGTTAGAGCTGCATGGAGCCGACACTGTCACTATCTACACACCCTGCATAAATATCTAGCTAATTTTCAGTGAAAAGCGATAAAAAAGATAAAGATAGAAGCTAAAGCCTACAGATGTTAAAGTGATCCATCACACCACCTGGTGATCAAGACAGAAGACAATGAAGGTAAGGAACAACACTGTTCCTGTAAGCCGGGTAGGTCTTAATTAACTGTTACAATCATTACAAAGCAAAAGCAGTATGTGTATACATTCAGTATACCTTCAGTAGCCAGCATAGCATAGTGCTAAAACTAGTTAATGATGTGCTAACGTACTCTGCTAATGTGAGCTCCACAGGCTTTTACATAGAAACGTAATGTTTAAGAAATGTATCTCCTTCCAACCTCTCCAGGTAACGAGTATCACTATTATACAATGTTCAACTAGCTCTTTAGAAATCCACAAAACCAGCCTGAAAATTAAGAAAATCTGAAACGATTGCATTAGAGTCTATAGAGATAGTTGTCGGACCCCAGTCATAGCTGGCCGATGCTATACTATGATTGGACAGTCTGTGTTAGAGGGGCGGGACTTAGCAAGGGTCAATTATGAGCTTTGACAGCAACTTTTTAAAGTTCACCAACCAATGCGTGTAGCTTCTCATGCAGCTTGTGGCATTTTGTCTCACAATAATCCATTTTATTGTTTACCAACTGATGTTTTTCCAACACAAATTAACCCATCACACAGTTGAACCTTAAACTAATAGCCAATGATGACACACTTGAGTGTTCTGTAATCTCTCCCAGCCAGTCTAATTTTGTATGTTAAGGTTGTATTTGACATTTTGACAGTTTGACGTATGCGGCTGTCTACGATGTTGAAAATTTAAATTACACCACGCAGAGGCAATGGCACGGCTCATTTAATCATTTTGAAAATAAAAAGTCAGAGAAATGATTTGCTTGTCCATCGGGTGACATGTGGCAAAGATGCATTTCTTGCTCTGAGCAGGTTTGTATGGAAATGGATCACTGTGGATTTAAAAAAAAAAAAAAAACAGGCCTCCAGGAGAAATTTCTATCTGCTGTTGTTTATACAAGATGATGAATGATTGTGGAGGTAACTGTGAGCACATTTTAATCATTTGCCCATCATTTCTGGAAGCTGGTGAGCTTTATTGAGAGTTTTGTTGATGAGTGGAACCTCTTTTATGGTCATTAATATATTAAAGCGGTGTTTACTGTTGTATTGTTAAACCTTGGCGGTGTATACAACTTCATGAGCAATTGGCTAAGAATCTTCTTGGTGGCTGTGGCTCAGAGGTAGAGTGGGTCGTCCACTCCAGTCATATGTTGAAGTGTCCTTGGGCAAGACACTGAACCCCAAATTGCTCCTGAAGGATGTGCCATCGGTGTGTGAGTGAGCATTTAGATTAGATCTTGAAGGGCAGGTTGACACCTTGCATGGCAGCCTCTTCCATCAGTGTATGAATGTGTGTGTGAATGGGTCAATGCTGACATGTAGTGTAAAGCGCTCTGAGTGGTCAGAAGACTAGAAAAGCGCTGTATAAATGCAAGTCCATTTACCATTCACCATTTCTTTGAGAACTGTGCCAATCATTATACAAATATTTTCCGTTTAGGAACAAAATGTTAAAAGTAGGGCTGTCAATCGATTATAATATTTTATCAAGATGAATCGCATGATTGTGCATAGTTAATCACGATTAATCGCACATTTTCTATCTGTTCAAAATGTACCTTAAAGGGAGATTTTTCAACTTATTAATACTCTTATCAACATGGGAGTGGGAAAATATGCTAGCTTGACAAATATGGTCCAGAAACCCTCACCCAACAACAGGTGACAACAGCTGTCAGTGTGCTGACTTGACTATGACTTGCCCCAAACTGCATGTGATTATCATAAAGTTGGCATGTCTGTAAAGGGGAGACTCGTGGGTACCCATAGAAACCAGTTTCATTCACATATCTTGAGGTCAGAGGTCAAGGGACCCCTTTGAAAATGGCCATGCCATTTTTTCCTCACCAAAATTTAGTGTAAGTTTGGAGCGTTATTTAACCTCCTTCATGACAAGCTAGTATGACATGGTTGGTACCAATGGATTCCTTAGGATGTCTAGTTTCATATGAAATCAGTAGCTTCACTCTAGCTTTAAAGCCTGCTACAAACTAAAAATCGCAAATTGCATTAATGCGTTAAAGAAATTAGTGGCGTTAAATCAAATTTGCGTTAACCCATTTTCATGTTAACTTTGACAGCCCTAATGAAAAGGTAAAAAGTCACAGAGAAAGATATTTGAAAATTACTAAAGTATACCTATTTGTGGTTCACAGTTGATCGGAAACTATATAAATTGTTCTGACGCTGTGAATCCCATAACCCTGAGATTTATTTGACTCATATCCTCAGAATATTGCATTCGCCCTGAGAAAAATGTCAACCACACAAAATGCCAATGTTTTGTTACAGGGCAAGTCTTAAATGAAAGAAAGAACTGAAATATGCTCTGTAGCTGAGAAGCCACAGGCTTCGGACCACTGAGGCTTCAGCTGGAGCCTGTTGAAGCCTAAAGAGGCGAGCTAGCTCTCCTCCTTTTGCTGTAATAACCAGCTGTTGTTGATTGAACCACAGTGCCTGGAGGAGTACGCAGGCAGATGCTCTGGTGACACGGAGAACGACGAGCACCGTCTGCCAGCATCTGTATCACCGCACACACACACACACACACAGAGCTCTCAGCTGGGACAGTAATTGTCCACCAGATCAAATGAATGTGGACAATCACTACAGAGGCTCATCAAGAGAACCTCTAGTCTCCCACAGTAGAGTACAAGGACCCAGGCTGTTGTGCATCCCTGAATGACAGTAATGAGTGAGTGATCTGGAGAGGTTTGTTTTTGATTGTAAGCTGCTTAGTGTGACTGAGTGGAACATGTGCATTTTTGAAGTATTTAGATATTTTTAAACCTGATTGTAAAAACTTGGAATTAGCTGAGTAATAATGTTGAATCAAAATCTTGAATCAGGGTTGACTAACAACAACATTCCTCGCTCTCCAGATTAGGTTTTGCAGGCACAGAGCTTGCATGTCATATTCTCCACATACAGTATATACCCTTAACCCTATATATAATATTATATATACACTATAGGAATCCATTGGTACCACCCATGTCATTCTAGCTGGTCGAGAAGGAGGCTAAATAACGATCCAAAGTTGCGCTACATTTTTCTCGAGGGGAAACTTGCGTGGCCATTTTCAAAGGGGTCCCTTGACCTCTGACCTCAAGATTGTTTTGTGTTAATTGATTTCCAATAATAGATATATACATATATTTGCCTAAAGCAAACATATTTGCCCACTCCTATGTTGATAAGAGTCTTAGATACTTGACAAATCTCCCTTTAAGGTACATTTTGAACAGATAAAAAAATGTGCGATTAATTTGTAATTAATCACGATTAACTCTGGACAATCATGCGATTAATCGGGATTAAATATTTTAATAGATTGACAGCCCTAATATATATGGTTGCTTGCGTATTTTTCTGGTAAGGATGAAGGCCAAAAGACACTCACCAAGCTTTGATCATAAGTGAATCACACAGGTCAGAGTCAGACCATGATCAGATGAAACCTGGAGCCTCACAGTGGGGGTTCTGAGCTGGGCTGCACGGCAAATATCAAGTATGTTTCATTTTGAACAAGACCAGCAGTTATTGGGGATTGCTAGCTGACGATTCTGTGGAATGATCCTGTAAAAAGTCTCTTTGATATCATGGTAATCCTTTTGGACTGTAAGATCAAAGATCAGTACACAGATAAAGCATTGTAATGCTGCCAAACACTTAAATTAAACCAGTGGGTTACTTCAATGTCGGCAACAATGATGTAACGATGTAATAGTCTTTTTAGGGCGTTTAGTTCCCACAGCATAGTAGTTAATCACCCCTGTATTGTGCACTTAAAGCTGCATAAAACTATTTTGACCACTAGAAGGAGAAAGACTAAACAAAATCAAAGCAGTGAGTCAAAATACATTCATCAACTTGTTGAGTTTTTAAACAAATACCCACTTACAAATCCAGGAGACCTATGGAGACCCACTCCTAAAAACATTGCTCAATAGCACTACTAGTGGTCAGAAGCTCCACATGGTACCTTTACATTCTCAGTCGTTTGATGCTGGGCAGGTAGGAAGAAAGAACAACCATTGGTTTGGTAGCGCTACAAACAATGATCTGAAAGCTGCTTAGAGCTGCAGAGTCGTGTTGATTCTCAGTGGGATCGGCATCACTATAACAACCCTTTCATATTTAAGGGAGTCGTTTTTAGTGTTAATGTCAAAATTATCACTTGATGGAACTTGACTAAACAGCTTACAGCATTAGGTTGAAACTGACCTTGACAGCGTTTGTGTTAAAACTATTAATTAAATGATGGCGTAAGAATTTGACATTTATATAAATGTCTCTACTGTTTACCGAAAATGACTATCAAAGCCTTGGTCAGATAACTCTGTTAAACATCATATTTGTGTAATCTACTACTATTACTGAACTTTTACCTTTTTAAAATGTCTGTTCTCTCCTCCTAATGATAAGCTTTAAAGCTGAAAATAAAGTATTTCAAATACAAAATTTACAAATAATAAGTCTATTAAATAAAAAAATAAATAAAAGGAAACTGAGAGTCGATACCACTTTTATCTTGAATAAACCAGAGATCCATGTCCTGTCTGATAGCACAGTGGAGTTAGTCAATATGTTGATTAGATGTAAGAAAGCAATTGGATATCAATCCACTGATCGTTGGACTGATTAATAATGTTTAACTTAATGAGGTTGAAGGATTTAATGTCTGCTGTCTGACTATGATGATGAGAGATCTGTACTCGCTGTATATTGTGACTCTGCCACACATTTAGGGGAAGGATTTATGAATATAAATATTAAATGGTTTAATACTCACATATAGCCAACACTGGTAAGGTCAGGTGATCAGTCAGGTGACCTGTTTCCTCCTGGATCACAGGTGTAAGGGGGCGTGGCCAGGGGGACAAAGGGAAGAGAATTGTTTGGGGTGGAGAAGGGGAAATGTTTGTGGAGGTACATGGAGGAGTAATAAAGAGCCAGGAAGGCTTTAGCTGGGAAAAAGCATGCTCCTTTGTATGGTTGTCCACCTGAAGTGAACAAGGAAATCAGTGATTTGAGGACCATAATTATTGAGCACAGGACTGGAAATCAAGCCAAGGCTGGATTACCATTTCCCAATACTATGTCCGGTGAGTTTTATTCTTTTGGGGTGTTTTTTGCAATGCATTGCTTCTCCTGATTTGTATTTTTGCATTTTGAAGGGAGGATATGTGTTACATTTTAGTATTTTGGACATTTTGGTTGGATTATGCGGCCTCGTTGAGGAGGACAAACCTTGTGGATATTCAAGTGGACATTGGTTATTTTCTTGTGAACTTATTTGGGGCGGGGGTTGTTTTCTTTATAACGTGTGTTGAAGCATACATTTAAGTTTCCATATAGTGCATTCCTCTGTTGTCAGGAGGGTTTTAAAGGCACACACATTCTTTGAATTTCTTCTTCAGGTCTTAATATCACAGTAGCTCTCGAATTATAATTGTTACGAATAGAGACGCACCGATCAATCGGCTGCCGATCGAAATGGCCAGTTTTCAGCAGATTGACTATGACGGGTGACCAGCTGACCAGTCTTTTATTTCCAACTTTTTGCTGGTCACATTAACACGTGCCACATGATAATTTTGTGTTGCACACCCAATGGCACAGAATAACGTCACAGCCACACACACACACACACACACACACACACACACACTCACTCACAGCCACACACACTCACAGCCACACACACAGTGTGGAAGTTCTTCAGCGTGAGTGAAGAAGACATAAAGCTTGCAATCTGTCTCAACTGCGAGTCCAAAATAAGTCGTGGAGGAACAACCATAAAACATTTGGAACAACTAACCTAATCAGACGTTTATTATATTGCAATTCATTCCCATGATGCTGCTCAGAGTAATCACAGTGATCGGCTCGTCTGCAGACAGCACGGGGTCTCTCCCTACCACTATAGATGACAATAACAAACCAGGAAAAGGATAACATTTTGAATTTTTCACAGTTTAGACTGACTTTGGAATTGTTGAAATTATTTTCTGGGATGTTCCGGGACGTGGGTGAAAAAAGTTAGTCTGGCGCCTTGCTGTCAATTATAGTTCTTTGAAAGAAAATCGGAATAGGCAGACTTTTAAAAAATTGGAAAAGAAAATTGCAATCGCTGCATCTCTTCTAACTAAGCTTAAAATTTAAGATGATTGTTATAATATAAACCCCTCATATCTGAATCACTGACTGCACAACTCTCTGTGACAAGAAACCTGAAAGTCTGGAGAGGTAAGCAACCACAATCTGTACAGTAGTTTAAAGATTGAAAAGTCTTGAAATGCTGGTTATTCAAACCTATGAAGAAGTTCCCAAACACTTGATTACTGTTTAGTGGCACTTTAGTAAGGGTTGGTTTCTATATTACAATACTTGGTGCTAAATGAAACATAATGAAATATGATAAATGACTAAATAAATTGAATCATAGATGCTGTAACATGTTGCCGGTAGATCATTTCCAATTCATTAGTTTTCAAATATGTGTAATCAACCTAAAAAGTTATCAGTTTTTGCTAATAATTTACAAACCACAGCCTATGTATTACTAAGTCATTGTTACTAAAATATTCATGAATGTTAATACGTTACACTGGACTGCACTCTTGTTTAACTAATATAAATGATTTGTTAGTACATTAACATCTGTTAAACATATATACAAGCTTTTGCAGCTTTTAATCACAATATTAAAACCCTTGTATAAGAAACATCAACTTTTGTAAGACTGAGGTTTTTAAGCCATTTGACCTTCATGGATGAACTCTTAACAAAAATATTTTGCAGTTCAATATGTAAAGTCGTTGAAGCTTCACTTCTTCACTATTAACCAGTAGTTTTTCAAGGCTTCGCACATCTTGTCATTTCAAAGTTTCACCTTGAATTTGATATGCAGGTTAAATTTTTTTTAAATTGTTTAGTTTATTATGGAGCCATTGAATCATTTATCAAATCCACACGTGTTCTACAAGTTAAACATGTTGCATGTCATTACATATTTGCCTGCTTTGGTCCTGAATGTGACCTAGATGGTCCACAGAAGGCTGAGTCCGCCTTTGTGCCCTTGATTTAAACCCATTATCCTTTCACTCTGGCAGGTTCAGAGCATCAGATGCTGCCATCTAACAGTCTTTAAGCCCTGCCAGGAAACATCCCAATATTATGTTTCCCATTTGATTTATTTATTCACTCAGAGTCACCATCCTGGCAGTATTTAGACACAGGCTGGATGAGTATTATAAAGAGAGTCTGTCCCTTCTGCAATTTATCATATTGAAATAGTTTCTATTAAATTTATGTTCTTTTTAGAGATGTTCTGACACAAATCTTTCCTTACCGATTCCGATACCTGAACTTGCGGTATCGGCCGAGTACTGATCTGATACCAGGGAGATAACAAAAAAATATAGCTATTATTATTATTATTATTATTATTATTATTAAACAGCTGCTTACTACTGAGCATGCATGAATGTGATATGATTACTATCTTTGTCGTGTGACCTGGCTCAGGTTAAACCATTTATAAAACATGAACAAATACATACAGAGAATGAATGCAGTAGAACTTTCTTTTATTATTCAGTTTTACTTGTTGGATTTCCCACTGTGACATGTTGCCAAATTGCTGACATTTTCCTTGCTCTGACTAGCGTTACCGTTACTCTCTCCACTAGCACCGCACTGTTGTTGTTTGATATCATCACTTGACAAATTACCTGCAATCAGTTCTTCTTCGCTGCTCTAAAGCAGTAGTTGAAAGTGGCAGCCATGATACGTGCAGGGTAACAGCACAGTGAAGGCTACTGTTTTGGAGCGGAGAAGAAGAATTGATTTACGATTTAAACAATTTTTTTTTTCTGGGTTATTAAATTATGGTATTGAATCGGTGCATAGACTGACGAACTCGCCAAATTTTGGGCAGTATCAGACACATTTCTGATACTGGTATCGGTATCGGAAACAACTCTAGTTATTATTATGGAAACCTATAGCTGGCTGGAGTCTTTTTGCAATTAATGCAATACACACATGTTGTTATTTGCATTTATTTGACTCCATCACATCAAATTTGTGGGAATGTGTTTAAAAGTGTATATCGTATATCTCACAAGGCTTTGATGAAGGTGGAGGAAATTAAGACCATTATGAGATCCAATATCAGAGATGGAGCGCAATGGCACGTTAACACCATCCGTTACAGAAGGAGCAGAGATGTTATTGTTTTTACCTTGAACATACCATTGCATTTGGTAGGAAACCCCAGTATGTACATTTTTATCGATTAAGATAGCAGATTCTATCCATCTCTAAATCTATTGCAGTCCCTCTGGAAAAACCTCTGCCAGATCCAGGACAGTTTCTCCTAGACGAGCAGTCACGGCAGTATGTTAAGCCATAGGTACTTTACCAGGACGACTGGGAATATGATGCAGCAGATTCTATTTTCAGCCTCAGCACATGAGCTCCGATCGCTGGGAGGGTTGAGGAAACACAGAGCTGGCTGAAGGTAGAACAGCTTGGTTACACACTTGGCCAGTATCCATCAACTCAGTTTAACTCATCAGTGTGCCGGTTAATGAGGACCGATGACATTGTGGTCCCTTAACACAACATTACGATTCAAATCCTTTTACCCGACTGTAGTGGGAAAACTATAACAGACAGCTATGGGAGGTTGTGTCAACAAACGGAGGAAGTGAATAACTGTAAGAAGAGGAGCGATGTGGTAAGAGGAGAGGAGTGGTCAAGGGATGAGCAGTCTAAGAATAGGAGGCGACGGGACAAGGTGATAAAGGACAGGACAGTGGAAGGAGAGTTGGGAGAGGAGAGGGCATGAGAGCGGAGACGGGATTGGAGAGGATAGGGTGGTAGAGAACAGGACTGAGTCATCATTATGGTAATGCAGAGTGGTAGTGAGCGCAGAGCAGCCGAACCGCGCTGACTCACTCAAATGCACTTTCAGTAAAACATGGAATGTCATAGAGCACCCCAGGGAGAGGATGAGCAGTCCAAGGTTAGAAAATACACACAGCACTTCATTTGTCTGTGGTTCAGCTTCAGGCCGTCCCCCTTGTTAGACTCCAGAAAGAGATCCTGTCTACAGTCACGGGATGAAACTCTAGTGTTCATTTTCTATGGTATACAACTCTCTGTCATAACTTATCGTTTGCAAATCCCTGCACCTCTTAGTTCATGCTGTTCTCATATACCGTTCATAGCTATACCTACGAAAGGCAGTTCACTGTAATTATTATATATTAGGGGTGGGAAAAAAATCGATTCACCTATGTATCGCAATTTTTTTTTTTTACGATTTTGAAATCTATTTTTTATTGCCAGAATCGATTATTTGCTTCATTTGAGTCTAAATGAAGGTAGAGGAAAGTTATTGCCTTTATTGTTGTAGTCAGAGTAACGGGACGTCATACCTGTCCCGTGTCCTTCAACCGAGACAAACCGCAGCCGGCAGCAGCAAGCCGAAATTACAAACAGGAGGGTCCGCGTGGATACGAGCTGCACCCTCACATTTGAAATCCAACATGGTAAACACTACACATACAGTAAAGTATGGAAACACTTTGGGTTTCACACATTGCCAGGAAAAGCAGAGCTAGACATGAAGGCTAAAGCTGCACGCTAACTCTGTCCTGGACAGGAAACGTTATTGTATTGCGGTAACGTGTGGTCAAGCCAGCCGTCACTCTGATCTCTGTGGTCAAATCGGCCGATGCTACAACTATATAGAGCACCCATATAATAATAATAATTTATGTTAAATGCATTCAAACAGCCCCGATGGAGCTGATCATAGATGTATAAGGAGAACGGAGCTACGGAAGTAACATTTATGACCATTTTTGAAAATGTATTTCTAGTTAAACTGCAAATCTGCTATAGGCTAATATCCTGGTTATTATTTTGATTAAAAAAATCTGTAATCTGAGTTTTTTGTGCAATGAAGTGGATTGATAAAAGCTGGTAAATAATCTTACTTTTAGCAAATAATAAAAAGCTTTGATTTTAAAAGCTTGATTTCAGTGCATCATCTGTATGCAGTATGGTAAAGAGAGGGGTAGGTATCCAATATTTCTGCAAGCTCAGTTGAACCATCAGTACTCTCCTAATGAGCTGCTAATGAGTGTGAAACAGAGTGTGCAGTGCCAGATGCCCTGCCCCTTTAACCTAATAACTCATAATTGTGGTTCGTACTGTAAATTACTGCATCACATAAGCTGATTATAAATATCGATATGATGCCTTAAGGACTTTTATACCCCACTTTGTCAATTAGCATACCTGATTTCACAACTATCACAATTATCTTTCAATTTGGTATCATTATGCTGTCTAGGGAATAATGTAAAATTAAAGACCCCAGAGAGAACGTTTATGAACGGAAATTCAGTGTCCACACACCCTTAAACAAGACCACTCACAACATTAATTTGATATTTTGTACACATGACCTATTCAGATAGTAGTTTCTGTTAATCACATACGTATCAATATTCTATTAGGTCGTGTTCAGACTAGGGTCGGGGCGATATTGAAATTCACCTACTGACGATATTGCTTTAAGAAAAACAAAAAAAAAGCTGAAACGCAGGAAAAAGTGAGACGTACATGGATACAAATATCTATAGACTGGAGATACATATGTTGCAATACCCATTAATGGCCACAATATACAGGCAGTAAGCACTGTTTTACACCAGGGCATGCTGATGTCAATAAATCAAATCAATCAACTGGTAGTCACTGACCTCGTACTGTCTAGCCACCGTTGACTGTCAAGTCTATATGTTGTTGCCTTTGCAAAACACTCTGATGAGCAAATATGAGCATTTGTATTCTTTTTGCTTGTCCAAAAGTCAAAATGTATTGAGAAAAGATAGATGCAAAATATTCAGTTTCAATCCATATTTGTTGGGGTTTATCCTTTCAAAAACAACATTTTCACTGCGGTCAACTCTCCGGCACTCACCTGTATTAACGGGGTGGTCTAGCAGCAATCTAACAGCACCATAAATTACATTTATATAACAGCAATAACACAAAATCAGATGTATGCTTGCATGTTGTTACTTTCTTTCTTTCTGATGCACTACAATAATGCGGTTGAAGCATAGAAAAAGCAAGAGAGAAAGAGAGAGACAGGGTTTCTGCCAGTGTATTGCAACCATGGCGGCAGAAAATGTTAGCATGCTGACATGTTAAACTAAGAATGTGAACATGGTGAACATTATACCTGCTAAACATCAGCATGTTAACATTGTCACTGTGAGCATGTTAACATGGGGATGTTAGCATTTAGCTCAAAGCACCACTGTGCCTAATTAAAGCCTCACAGAGCCTCTAGCATGACAGTGGACTTGACTGAGACCATTTGAAAATCAACATGCTTTACCTTAAAGAGCAACAGCTAAAAAAACTCCAACAGTTTAAGTTCGGTGCTGCAGTGATGTAAGAGTGTAATATAGGGAGTGTCAGTTCACTGTGACATCACTGCTGGGTGTGGTTACAGGTGCAACAGAGCACTTGACCACATCCAATTGTGATAGCGGTTGTGATCAGAGGTGAAACAGACCTTCAACCAGAGAGGGCGGTGAAACTCTGCTTTTCAGCCTGGTGTCAAATGATTCTTTAGCTGAGGCCGTATATGTGGATTATTCCTCATGTTTGAATGCCACCCATTTGATCCCTACAGTACAGCTGGATAAAACAAGCACAAGGGATTACTTGCAGGTCCAATGTGACCGAGGCCGTGTTGATGGTCATTACAGCTGTCGGGTCTGGTGGCTGTCGACCTTTTCAGATATAACTTCTATTAAACCCTTCTGTGTGAGTCATTTCAGGACATTTAGAGGGATTTAACTCTGCTGGTGCTGTCATTTGCAAACTGAGCCCTCTTCGGCGAGCGCGTTAAGCTGTTGCGAGGGGAGCATCTGCATGAACGCAGGCGACCAGGAATGGGGGTTGCATACACGTATGTGTTGCAGGAATTTAATGGGGGTCATGTCCTCACCTTATTGTTGCTGACCTGGGGGCTTATCTATAATCTGTGGTGATGTAGGAATCACCATGGGGATGTCATCTTGATGCTAACACCAGTGGGAAGGCTGCCTCTTTAGGTTTCATTCAGCTGGGTTTCTCTTTACAGTTGTAAAGAGCACATTTGTCTTTAGACTTGTCTCCCATTATCCTGAGAGAAATGCGGGTGCCCGGTTAGCCATTTAAGCAGATGTTGTTAATGCCACAAAAACATATTCATCTGTTTGTGAGCGGCTCTGGCCGAGCCACTGCAAACCTCTGATAAACCTTTAATGGCCTTTGCGTTGGTGTGTCTGCTGCAATCGCTGGGGAGCATGCATCCGCATTAAGGATCATTTTATGTGTTTACTTTGGCTGATAACCCTCATGCTGTCTGGATAGTTCATGCCTTTCAGACAAAACCCTCTCTTTCCGCTTTTCTCTCCCACTGTCACCCTGCCATTCCGCTCGTATTTCACCTCTGATTACGATAAACACTTCAAGGCTATTAATGACACAACATAATAACGGGGGGAGGAGATTGAGATTAAAGGTCAGGAGACAAATGAGGATGCAAGCAAGGACAGCGGGAAGGACAGAATTACCATGCCTGGGCTCTTTTTAGAGGAAAACAGCCATCTGTTCGATATGTTACAGTATATATTACATATTAAATGAAAAGACTAGATGTTCTTGACAATATGTATAGTGTACAATATGGTACTTTATAAAAGTCGTACCAGCGCTTACCTGTCATTGTTATCTTTTTCTGAATTTGTCTGACAGATGGTGATTCTAGCGTTGACATGTGCAGCATTTCCTCCACATCTCAGCCTGACACATTTTTCATTTCTCTCTGTGTTACAGCTGCGCCGCCAGTCAAAAAACCAACTGAGGCATTTCCAATATCAGCTGTAACAGAATGAGGTTATTTCACCCCAACTTTCATGTAGGCATGGTTTCTAATCGAGCCATTGCTTTCATTGTCGAGTTTGCTCCCATTGACACTATTTACGCTTTATGGTATTGTTATCTTTAGATAATAAGAGCTTCTCCACTTATTAAAGCACTCAACCTAATATGCCTGTCAGTGGGAGGTGCTATAAGACAAGTAGGTATGTCACAGGAACCGATACTTCGGCAAAGAATGTATATTACCAAGAAGTGAAAGTCAATTGTTTGTTCCATTGCAACATCAGCGCACAGCAGCAAAGCTATGCTTCCGCCATTTTGGACTGAAGAGGACCGTAAAAATTTCCCTCCTGGGATTAATAAAGGTTCATCTTATTTTATCTTATTTTATCTTAAAATGGCCACCTAAAAAGTGCCGTACAAAAGTAAAATAAAATGATTTCTACTCTATTGTCATATTCTACCGAAATGGCCTGTGTTGATACCAGAATTCTGAAAAGGTGACTGTACTTGTTTTTCTATAGCACTGTCAGGGCGAGACTAACGGCATCCTGTCGTCCTGGGGACCATAGAAAATGTGTTTGGGAAGTAGTAAACTCACTATCGACGCATCAGCAGACACACCCTATTTTTTTCCCTGATAAAGCTACATTGTAATAACAAATCTGTGTTGAATTCGGCAGGATGAGAACTAGTTAAAGTTAGTTGTTAGCAGCCAGTAAGCAGCACAGAGAACTGCACAGAGTGAACAACTAATATTAAGGTGAGTTGCCATTGATTTACATCATGATGTGTCTATTCAGTAAAAATTAATATTGGGTGAAGGTAAATTCTAATGTTATCATAATGTGTTCAAATGTAATCTAGTAAACTGTAGTTTTTGTCGAAACTTAAATAAATCCAGTTTGAAGGAGATGTTTTCACACCAATATAAAATAGATAATAGAAAGGGAATTATGACCTGTTTAACTTCCTAACAAAAACCAGTATGCAAACTGTAATAAAAGAGTGGATGTTGAAGTACATGGGATTTATTGTTTTACTTTTGTTTTTTACCGTGGCATCGAATCAAGTTTCGAGAGTCATGCAATTTCACTTGTATCGACTACTAAATTTATGGTATCATGACATCCTTAGAGACAAGTCAAATATGTTTTCTTAGGAAGAATGGGAAGGAGGCACAGATTGTAATTCCATGGGTCATAGCATAATTCTGTTGAAATTTGTTTAACACTGCATTTAGCAAGCATGCAATGGTTGTTTCATGGCTTACAACTCCACAGTTGGTGGTGCATACCAATTACAGTAACTGCACAATCAATGCATTGACATGCACTTAAGTAAGCAGGTTAAGGTTAGCTTTCTCCAGTAAATCAGGGCACGAGATTAAAGAAACCTGATTTCCCGGCTATATCTATTCAGGAGAAAGCCAATTGGTATAATCTGGTTTCTAATTGGCGTATCACATATGTGCATGTGCATGGGAAGACTTCAGAAAGGGAAATGAGGTGGATCATAACTCGTAGTGATGTATCCTCGTATTTTTTCCACTGTGACAAAAACTGAAACTAACACAAAGTATCCTCTAGACGTCTAAATAACTCAGTCTCAACTGCTGAGTATCTGGCTATTAATAAAATCCAGAAACATTTGCACTGTAAGGATCAGTCTGCTCCAACCCAGACACACACACACACAGAAAACAGCCGAAGGCAGCGTCTTGTATCACTAATACAGTTAAAATAAGTAATGCTTCCACAATATGGTCGGGGTTATGGGAAAAATCTGATTAGTGACCTGCTCCATGTATGGGGGGATTTACAGTAACCAGGTTACTACAGTGCATGTAAACACGTCCGATTACCTGCCTTACCTGATTTCTTTGAGTAACCTGGATTCTTGAGTGCATGTGAACGCACCGTCTGATAGATTTATGATTAATATAATTATTTTTAGTGAACCTTAAGTATGGGTCCAGTAACATTTATTATGATTACTGCAACGTCACATCAAACTCTCAATTGGTAACCCCAAGAAACCACCTCCAAAGATTGTGTCCTCAAAGAGCCCTTAAAAAGCAGACCCATTAAGCATGAAAGAACAGAAAGCGGCCATCACCTTCAAGAAAGGCAGGTGTGACAAAGAGGTGATCGATAGAAGACAAACGGCGTCGGGGCAGGGCCCTCAGATCACGCTCTTTTTGACAAATGAGACCGGCTTTGTGAAACAGACAGTGAAAACAAATACTCTACCATCTGCCTCGGGCACCGCAATTTTGGAGTTAAGTGACATTCCTCGGAATGAGCGTAGACAAAAAAAAAAATAACAAAAGATAAATGTGTTTTGGCGTGGAAGAGAGAGCATGGCATGCTCGCAGCTACATGTAGCTCCAGACAGGAGGTGGTAATGTAGAAGAGAAGTGGGGTTATTTAGACGCAAGGTCTACCAAATCAGTCCACACTAGGAAGAAAAAACACTCCTCTCCTTGGTCAACTGTGTTTGTTTTCGGACTGTTTTACACCACTGAAACCAAAGCAAAAATGCAAATTATTTAACCATTTTTATTTGAATTTCTTTCATACAAAGTATAAAGTGTAACATGGGGCTGCACAATTAATTGAGTTTAATTGTGTTCTCCGCTCATAGAAAACTGCGCTGCAGTTCAAATCAAGCCCTTCCTAAACTAACAACCAGCCACCAGCTGGCGATCGAGATGTTTTGGCTTCACTTTTTGGGAGCTGTCATGCCGCTGTGAGCGCACCCTACAGTGGTAGCCTGTGAGAATCTTTCCTGAGTGTTGCGGCTGAAGTCTGTATAAGAGTAATATGCCGTATATTACCCGTTTTGCCCGTCAGATGGGCACATCTGCCGAGGGGATTCAACTTGGCGGGCCAGAGACGGCCGCTCGGTGTGGGAGGATCCTCTCCCCGGTGCTGGTTGGCCCTTGCCAGGCGCATTTCTGTGAGCTTTACAACACCCCTCACTCTGACCTCGTTGCTTCCTGGGACCGTGGACTTAATGCTTGTTGCGACTTCTCCCCGTCCATCCGGGGCTCCCTGTGCAAGTGTCAGCCGGGGCGAACTGTCCTCATTGCGTCAGGGGTCTGCGGCGATGTCAGCAACCCACTTGACTCGTCTTGTTAACCATTCTTTGTGGGTGTGACTTTTTGTGAAAGGGCAATAAACACATTTTCTTAGTTTGTAAAATCATGAATAATCGTAATAAATAATCGGGATCTCAACATTGATCAAAATAATCGTGATTATCATTTTGGCCATAATCGTGCAGCCGTAGTGTAACATGCCTCTTAATTTCCTATTCAGCCAAATAGGTCCTTGAGACATCGTCCAGCATGCTGAGCACTGTCCTTGCTGTCTCCTTCTCTAAAAGCCAAATTAAAAATAAACCAAAAACCGCTCGTCAGTGGGATGACAGCACTATAAATTGCCTAATTTCCTTCCTCCAATCCAATCTCTTTGGGTATTTTGCGTCAATTGCTCAGCGATCCTTCACACGAAGAGCAATATAATCTGTGCTGTCAGTCAGGCGGTGTGACACTCAAGGGAGCGCCACAGTCAGGTTGATTGACTCAGAACAAACTGAATTACTTGGGAACTAAACAGCGCGTTGACAAACAGTGCATGCTTTCAGGTGGCGGAGACACAGACATAACGCTAATCTCATCATCAACCAGTCCCTTGGCTTGTCCATGATGAAATTAGAACAGGGACATTGAATGTAATGTGTTGATAGGCTTATTTGTCATTTTAATGAGGTTGGACGGAAGAAAATTGTGAACACCTCTTGTCGGCCTCAAGCTCCCTTGTTGCCATTTTCGTCCTTTTTCTTTCTCTCTTTTGTCTCTTTGCAGATTTCATAGATGTATGCGACTGACAGGTGCTGTTGTTTAAATCCATATCTATTTTTAAAGAAGTTTAGGTCAGCATACTGGTCAGCAAATCCTCTACATCCTGAGTGAACTGAACTAGAGACAGATATGCCATCTTAAGCAATAAATGAATAAATCACTTACTAATTTGATTTGTATAGGATAAAAGCTATTTAACTTGTTAAAGTCCTCATTGTCTGCCTCTTAAGCATCTGTGACTGATACCCAGAGGGCCAGCAAATACCTCCTATCCTCCAACAACACCATCTCATAATGGACTTTTAATGGTAGTATAATAGGTTTTATGGAGTAATGAATTTACTGTAATTGTTGCCTTGGGTGGCAAGAAAACAGCAGCACAGTACAGACAAACCATTTCTACTGGTCCCTGATCACAGTCACATTCATATTTTGACTTTTCCAAAAGACATGTAGTTTATACAGAAAGCATTCTGTCTGGATACTGTGTACTGTATAGTGATGTCACGATAACAGAAATGTGGTAGTCAATACCAGTGAAGTTCCATGATTACCGATACCAATTCCATACCACGGTAAAAAACAAAAGTAAAACAATAAATCCCATGCACTTCAACGTACACTCCTTTATTACTGTTTGCATACAGGTTTCGTTAGGAAGTTAAACAGGCTCAGAGGGTAAAGCAGGTCGTCCATCAATCGGAAGGTCGGTGGTTCGATCCCCGGCTCCTCCGGTCACATGTCGATGTGTCCTTGAGCAGGACACTTAACCCCAAATTGCCCCCGAAGGCTTAGCCATCAGTGTGTGAATGAGTATTTAGATTAGATCCTAATGGGCAAAGTTTCAGTGTATGGATGTGTGTGTGAATGGGTGAATGCTGACATGTAGTGTAAAGCACTTTGAGTGGCTGGAAGACTAGAAATCTTTTCATCTTTTTCAACTATCATCCATGATCAATATCAAACAGTAAAATAGTGAAATGCTGCCATGGTTACATTTGGATGAGAAACCTGAAAATGAGATTAAATTAGTTTTCTCCTTTAATTGCACAGTAATGGCCCCACTGAGTCACGTTAGCGGCAAATGATGTGTTGATCTTTTTAATTTTCTGTAAATTATAAATGAGTTTATAATTTTGCCCATCATTTTAATCGGGCACACTCAAGATGCTCTAATGAAAGTAAATTTGTTTTCACATTCAGTGTGAAACACTATCAGGCACTTGCTTGAACACACACACACTCACAAAGCAATAAGCAGCAGATCAAACTGTGAAGCATATGATAATTTCTCAAATTGTGTTTTGGACTCAAGAGCTATACCAATTCACAATCAGCTGTTAATCAAACTAATTGTAGCTTGTCACTCTTAGTTAGTTCTAATATGTTACATGTAAAATAACGTATGTTACCATATTGTCAGCTAAATTCTACTGAAGCTGAAAATACCCGCCTTTTTGCAGTATTTGCAGAGCGCCATGGTGCCACATATTAGCGTCTCCTACCAGGTTGGCTGGTCCTGATTAGAGTGCTGCTGGTTTCCACACTGACTCTGTTAATCCATGTGGTGAGACAGATGCTGTGAGAGCTGATTATGTCTCCCCAGTGGCAACATAATACAGTCAGTTGAGCCTAAAGGGGTTGAAGTGGTCACCTGCTTTGGCTTCAGTAGCAGGATTTGCCTGCAGATAATTTCAACAGAGATTAAACCCATTTTTTGGATTAGCTCTCTATCATGCACAAACTGATATTTTCATAGCAGATGCATTTTAGTTGGTGTGTTGCATCACTTTAAAGAAACTCTTGGATAGGAGTTGTGCAAATAAAACATAAATAAAGGAATAGAATGTGCAACTAAATGTTAAAAAGCATCCTGATATTTATATGTGACCACTCAAAACTTATATTTAGGGTTTGAAGTTAGCTTTCTAATGCAATCCTGTAGTGTAATTGTTTCCTTCACTGAGAACATATTGCCGTGATCAGAACATAATGCAGCGTGTACAGTGAACAAGAGAACTCCTGTGGGAGAATTATAAGTTTACTGCGTGACGAGGCTGCGCTGCTGTGTTATAAATGTGAAAAGAAAGACTTCCAGTGTAGGTAAGGAGACTGGAGTGGGTGTGCTCTGAAACACAATTGAAAATTTAGTGTTTAATTCAGAGCTTCGACGACCGGCTGTGCACCCATCTGGTTAATAGGGAAGAGGGTTTTATTTTCTAGCTGGCTGCTTCGTTTTCACAAAACACATGAATGGAAACAGGAACTTTCTATACTGCATGTATACGTACAGGAGATACGGTACAGTATTTTAGGCTTAGCAGCAACACCAGCTGGAACTGGCCTTCCGGGTATCCACCAGTCAGTGATATGCATACATATTCATACATTTTTATTGAATGAATAATCAATAAATGTTACACAGTCTAGGAGTATCCCTTAAAGTGAATATATTCCAACTTGATATCCTGATGGGAATATTGTAGTTTGTATCAATCTGTGTAAATGTCAGAAAAAAAGAAATAATTACATACAGTATAGTCTGTAGCCTGTTGCAGGTGAAATATCTGCCATAATACTGATTTACCTGATCAACATACTGTATTCATGAACCACCAACACACAGGCGCAGTTTGCGTTGGATCAGGGGGCTCACTGAACCCCCTAGAGGCCGTAGCCAAAATGCAACGAATAATTCATTATAATGATGAATAATATCAACCTTGTTGTGTCTTCTCGTTGACAGATTAAGAAGCCTACAAGAAAAGATTTGTGGTCTTTTTATTTACATATAATAACATTGGACACTCTCTGTCCACACCCTGTTAGATCATGTAAACAAACTACATACCTGTCAGCTGTGCGATCGAGATCCGAATGGAGACGTGACCACTTAAAAGATGGGTAATCCTTGCCATCTTTCTATGTTTTTACTTTTTAAACTGAAAACACACCTCTAAGATTGTACTATACTATACTAATGTTGTAATTGACATACAATATAGCCAACTGCAAGTAGGAAACTTTCAGGTGATCTCCCTCCAGCCAGCTGCCTCCTTATTTAGGTCTTTGCAGTGAAATGAGGAGGTATCGTATAGATAAGTCCTCAATTCAACTTCACTAAGCGGCGAGCGACAGGAATAAATAGAAACAGGGCGTCCGACAAAAGTTCAGCTCCAAACGGCGCACTGCGCATTGCTGCATGCTCGCGGATAGTTACAACATTCCAGTAGAAAACAGTGCAATCAAACTGATTTTGTCGCTGACACTCGCTCGCGACGCATTCAGTTCGGACACAGTGTAATATGTAGGCAACACATAGCATTCCAATACTCTAGACCTCTGTGTTTTACACTTTATATTTTTGTGAACCCGAACTCCCAACCTTCAAACTGCGCCTGTGCACCAACAGCAGGGACTAAATATTGTGAGTGGTGAATGAGGGGTTAGTTTTGCAGGAATGATCATGAAAAAAACATCTTTGAACTGAAGTAATAATAAATCACAAAGTCGTTTCATCACATTTATAAATAGATTAATTAGCAAATACATATATGTAGATTTTGAATGTTTATATCATACATACATATTTATTCATATCAGTAAGATACTTATTTATAAACATATATATTTGGATTTGAATTTATCATTAATACGGCACAAAAAAACCCTATTTAATATTTATTTCTCATCACACTAGCTGTCTGTGTGACCCAAAAAGCTCATTATTCCATTGACACTTTTCATTTGCAGTTGGAGATTTAAACAGATTGTCAGTAATTAATTTCTTGTCAGCCCCGACGCTGAACCTCAGAAAATTCTAAGAGTGAAGTGTAACCTAAAAATAGATCCTTTAATGAAGAGCAGGACCATGAATTATTTTATTTGTTAAACGACTTATTCATATTTTACAACAAGGGTTGGCCTAAAAAAGGAAATGCATGTTTTGAAGTTGGAGAGTGCAGCTTATTCAATACTTTCTACATTTTGGAAAATGCTGGGAATGAATGACTAAAAGAAGTACTTCAACGAATCCTTTGATGGTTTCTGTAAAGTCCACACAATTAGTGTAAGTACGAGGTGTAGCAACACAACAACTGTCATTTCACAAAGACCCTCTGTGTAAGGACGAATCACTTGCATGTGTAAGATCTATTTAATTTCTAAAACAATATGTCATAACATTTGTACAGAACTTTCTCTGAAAGACCGGCAAAACAGTCATAATATGAGGCGACCCGAAAGCCGGGTGGTTAGTGCGTCTACCAACACCACAAAAGGGGCGCAAATGGTGAAAATGGGGACGATCTATTCAGTTCAGTTCTAAGTAATTCAGTAATTGCTGTTTAGGTTTTGACCCAATATGTTGATGCATTAAAAAGGTTTACACTTGAGTTATAATTCCTGTTCATTTTGAAGATTTTTTACCAAGTTGCTGGTGTACCATTTATTATTTTAATAACAGATAACAATTCTATGTATTTATTTACAAAGTTAGGAAAACAATGTTTAAGTTAAGCCTGATGTTGCTTTACACAAAAAGGAGTGGTCCCAGTCACTTCCGCACAGTGAGGCATACAGCTTATTAGTTAAACACTGGTATCGGATCGGTACTCTGTAATAGCCGATACCCAAAGCCCAGGTATCGGTATTGGGACTGAAGAAAGTCGGAGCGGCGCATCCCTAAAATAAAGGCATAAGATGCCCAAAAAGTAATCTTGGAGTAAAAAAAGCCGTCATAATATCCCCGCAGAAAATATGGGCTGCCTTCAATGACTCCAGTGACAGCATTTCATACTAATTAACCTTTCACCAAGTAATTATGAAGTGAAGTCAGGATGAAAATGTGATTATACATACTGCAGTCTGCAGGATTCTGAAGTCAGGACAACAAACTTTCAATGACAGAAGATAAGAGAGACTTCATTTACATGCTGTGTGTACTTTAACACAAAATATTAACTCTCACGGACAACTTTACAAACAAATTATATTTGTATTATTAGATGTTAACTGTTCCCAAATTTATGTTAATATACATGGGAATATAAAAACGGTGTAGTAAACTTATAGACAGATGTGGTGTTTAAATGGTGCAACGGTGCAACGGCTCAACAAGCCCACAGTTCAGTTTGTATTGCGTGTTTTTGGTCCCAGTTTCGGTTCAGTTTGTTTTGCACTTTATTGCATATTCCAATGTGTTTGAACTCCAAAATATATAAATAGATGGATAGATTGATAGTAATAAATTATATTTCTATATTATATGAAGCCATAACACTGATTTTATACATGACATAAGGCAGGCTACTCAATACTAACAGTAGTACATAGCATGCGGATGACGCCTTAGTGTTTGTCACTAAGAAACACAGTAGAGGTAATAAATCTTGGCTGTATCTGAGATGCAGTGAGATTATTTGTGGTGCTTACTAATACTTACTAGCTGCACTTGATTTGAAAACACTGTGCCTACAATAGCATACGCAATTACTTAAATTAATGTTTATATGTGATCACTTAATTAGAAGCACTGTGTTTTCTATCTGAGCCAATTCTAATCCCAAAAAATCCTGTTCTCTCTTTCCACCTTCATATAAGCAGAACATTTTATCCAACAAAGTCACAGCACGGCAGCAGTCTCTAATTTAAAACTCATTTCACTCACTTCACTGAAACATTGCTGTGTACGTCAACAACAGGTGTATTCCTCCTCTAATATTATTAATAAAAGTTGGCACCAACCGCCAGCAGCTTTTTAAGAAATTGCTGCTCTGGAGTAGAGCTTGTTGATATTGATTGGATTGGATATTGACTGGCTCACCAATTTCCTGTGGTCCTTCATATAAAAACTTGATTACTACACAGGCAATCATCATCTGGTCTGATTAGATCGGCTCCTTCCACTCACACAGCCTCCCTCTCTCTCTCCGTCCTTCCTCTCTGCTCTCTATCAGGCCAATTGATTTCTTTGTCTCCATCCTTTGGACCTCTCCATGTGCCTCAGAGCAGAAAGCAATGTATTAAGTGCTTGTTTGGATCAATCTAATGTGCAGTGATAGCACATTCACAAACTGCTGACTGGCCAGCAAAACTCATTAATTTACCATACACTGTTTTCCAAAGATGCCGGTGCTTCATTATGTACATGTAACATCCACAAACTGGACACCTGCAAAGCCCACAGACACAGTTTCAGTGCTGGGAGGAAATATTAATGTATAGAAGGTAATTACGTGATTAGAATAGATCTTCTAGATTCCAAAACACCACACTGCGTGCATAAAAATAGAATATAGAGCAGCACACATACAAGGGCGCTGCTTCTGAAACGTTCCCAAAGAGATAATCCGACAATGTGAGGTGGAGGTGTGAAAGTAAGGCAGGGTTTGAACTTCTCTCTCAAGCTGTCGTTTTTCATTCTCCACACAACTCGCATAACATAATTCTTGGAGCGAGATCGAGAAAGCAGTGAGATGTAGCCAGGAGGAAGCTTTCGAGTGTGGCCATTCAGAACGGGTTTTAACACTTTTGGATTTAGGTGTGCATTTGGACAACATACTGCAAGCATACTGAACCGTTAACATGTTGGAGGTTCACTCTACTGTACCTTCCCATTTCTACCACACATTGTGCAAGTTGCCACAGTGCAGTGACAAGGATGAGAGCTCTGCTAGCTTCCAGCCTGCAAACACCAAAAATTGGGTACACTTGGATTTCAAACATATGTGGTACAGTTTATTATCTGTCTGTCCTGTCCAGAGTCTCTCCAGGTAAGGGGAAGAGATTTTCCTGCCAATCACAGGTGCTCAGAACAGAGTAGTCAGAACGTATCCTCATACATTTATTCCTCATTTTTCGTGCGTTTTCCTACGAATGTCCAGCAACATAAATCAATTTCCGTTCCAGTCTTTTAAAAATAAACTTTCATCTTCACAGGAAACAACTTGGTTAGGTTTAGGCAACAAAACTACTTAGTTAGGTTTAGGAAAAGATCGTGGTTTGGGTTAAAATAACTTATAACTTATTTTGGGTTAAAATAAAACCGACGACCTCCCTACGGGGCGTTTGTCGCTCTTTATACTTCCTAGTTCACAATTACATGGATTATATACAAATTGATTTTGTGGAAATTATATACACGAATTACAGTGCATTACTTTTCGTAGGTATAGCTACGAGAACAGTCATAAAACCCCCACATCAGGATCACCACACCCAGCTCAGTGTTACTGGCCTTTACTACTATTTTACTGCCAAGAAACAAGAGGCCATGCAAGGCAATAATCAATACAGTTATCTGCCAAACAGCAGCAACATCACTTCAGTAACAAGGAGAGCACATGCAACGAGTCTGAATTTATCAATAAACAAGATTTTACTGTAAAATCCGCAACAAAAATACCACCCTCGCTGTCACAATTTGACTACGGTATGAATAACAGACTACAGCAGTGTGGACCCTAGGTCACCCCCATAAAACCTGCTGTTGTCTGTGCACTCAAAGCAAGGTTTTAAAAGCAAAATATTGACCACATTAACTTGATGATGTGACCAGAAAAGGCTTAACTTTAATTTAGAGAGCTTATCCAGAGCTACCATTGGCCCATGCCTAATGTGCTAACAAGACATACTTCCTCTCTTGATGTTTTCATTTGGTTTTCCAACATGACATTAGTGGAGCAATTCTGGATGGGCCCCAGTCGATACCCATCCATCAGGCATGATAACATGGAACCACTGATCAGGTTGTGATAAAACTTTGGGGAGTGATGCAGGTCATTGCTCTGTTGATGAGTTTTTGGAATTACAACGATTGGACTAAAAGGGGCACTACAAAATGGGTTTAATTTGCTGTACTTCACAGACTCTACTGATTGGCTATTCGCAAAAACCTAATGGATCGGTGCATCACTACCTCCCCAGGGACGACATGTTTTTGTGACTGATCTGTTCTTTAATGAACTGAAGGATTACATGGTCTGTACAAATGAAGCTTGATAAACACCTTTAAATGCTGTATTTCCAAAAAAAGATGTATAAGCATAAATGAAAAACTTGGTATTCCTTCTTCATTTTGGGAAAAATATTCAGTTTCAAGGGTTTTATTTGTCCCAAAACACAAATAGATGGATAGATGGATGGATGTACTTTATTTATCCAGGCATTGAGAAATGATTGTGTAACAGCAGCAGGTTATCCAGGCATTGCACAGGAACAGTAAATATACATATTAACACTAGAAATAAATATCTATAGAATACACAATATAAAGAATGTATTAATATATATAATAGGGCTGTCAATCAATTAAAATATTTAATAAAGATTAATCGCATGATCGTCCATGATTAATCACGATTAATTGCAAATAATCACACATTTTTGAATCTGTTCAAAATATATCTTAAAGGGAGATTTGTCAAGTATTTAATACTCTTATCAACATGGTAGTGGGCAACTACAGTATGCTTGCTTTATGCAAATGTATGTATATATTTATTATTGGAAATCAATTAACAACACAAAACAATGACAAATATTGTCCAGAAACCCTCACAGGTACTGCATTTAGCATAAGAAATATACTCAAATCATAACATGGCAAACTCAAGCCCAACAGGCAACACCAGCAGGCAACACCAGCTGTCAGTGTGCTGACTTGACTATGACTTGCCCCAAACTGCATGTAATTAGTGTAAAGTGGGCATGTCTGTAAAGGGGAGACTCGTCAGTACCCATAGAACCCATTTTCATTCACATATCTTGAGGTCAGATGTCAAGGGACCCCTTTGAAAATGGCCATGACAGTTTTCCTTGCCAAAATGTAGCGCAAGTTTAGAGCGTTATTTATCCTCCTTCATGACAAGCTAATATGACACGGTTGGTACCAATGGATTCCTTAGGTTTTTCTAGTTTCATATGATGCCAGTATCTTCACTCTAGCTTTAAAACTGAGCCCGATACAACCTCCAAAAGATCGATTGCGTTAATGCGTTAAAGAAATTAGTGGTGTTAATATGATTTTTGCGTCAATGCGTTATCCCGTTAACTTTGAGAGCCCTAATTAGAATACACTATAAATATGCCAGACTACTACAACTAAATTTGAAAATATAAAATAAGAAAATAGAAAAACATACTATATACAGTACATTAGCAAAGTGTGAAAATTTGTTGCAGTTTTTAAATACAAATTAAAGCATTTTCCATACAATGCGTAAAGTGGCCACACAACAGACGGCATCAGGGCGGCTACAACAACAGTCATTTTCAGGTTGTGCATCAGAGTTTCTGCCAGCTGTGCAAGCATCTGCCACAATTTGACATGATGTAGAAATATCACGGGTGTTGTTGGGAAAACCTTCTTTATCCAAATTCCAATGACTTTGATCTCTTAACCTGAACCTTGATTTACATGTTTCTATGAAGGTTAAGAAGGTTTTTTGATCTTGTGTCATATCCAAAATAATGCAAGAAACAGCTGAATCTATTAAACAGATTCCACAGTTCTCAAAAATATCTTAAACAATGCTTGCAGAACCTCTTGAACAGAATTCATTTAAGCTTTTTTTATAGGCTTATGATGGTTTTCAAAACTAATTTAGATTCTATATTTGAAGATGTGAAGAGTTTATGTTGAGTGGCAGCTGTGACCTCCGTGCTCTTCTACATGTATGGGCTGAAAGCATGTTGTGCTCTATATACAAGCTAACAGACGGCGGCTCCCTTTGAGACTGTGCCCTGTGTTTAATAAAAGGTTTTCTATGACCTATATGCTTCAGCTCAATTAAATACTTTGGTCAAACATACAAGGAAATTATTCATTTCCTTTACCATGGTAACCAAAGCAGCACATATACAGTATTTCCAGAGACCTTCCATTACATAGCTGTTCATGAATAAAGAAGATATCAGCATGTGAAAATAGCTCCGTACATTGGCCTACACAATGTCATCTTTCCTGTGCATCTCTCCTGAAACAGGGACACTTTTATGTCTTCACAATAAAAAGCCCTACTTATGTTCAAGGTGAAAACTTTATCATTCAAAGCTTAGTTTGCTATGCCTTTCAAGCCTTCCCGCATGGCACATGTGCCGTTTACTATGATAATGGGGGCAGATTTACCACTCAAATATTTAGGCTAGATGGAGGTAGCCTGTTTTTCTGTGCATTCTTTGTTGCTGTGCATTTCTCTGCACGGTACAGTATATTATGTCCACTAGGATGAACTTAAGGCTCTCAGCGTCCTCCCTGTAGTGGTCGGCCACCATGGGAGACACTGGTGGACATCATCATTGTACTTAAAGCACTGTAGGTGGCGTTCAGGCAAAGGTCAAGAAGGACACATACCGTTTCTTAGCTGAGGCTTCATTCTGCTCAGGGTTTTAGAGCCTGAGTGTCTTAGTACTAGGGCTGCAGGATTTAAAAAAAATATCCAATTGTGATTATTTTGACTGATATTGCAATTGTGATATGATTTGCAATATTAGAGGGAAAGATCATTTTTGACATATTTTCATTGAAAAACATATTAAAAGGATTATGGTGTTATTTTTGCGGGGATCTGTACCAAACAAAGATGTTTTCTTACATGTGTAGAATATGATGAGTAGGCCTGGACATTTCCGCACAATGACTATATTTAATTTAAAATGGTATTTTGACACACATTTCGCCTTTATCAAATATTGCGATTTCCTCCTTATTCTGCAATTTGAAAATTGCAGTAGGCCATATTTGGATTTCGATAAAATTTCGATTAATTGTGCTGCCCTACTTAGTACATTTGGACAACATTTTTAGGCAACTCCAACGGGACTTACAGGATAATAAATTTCTGTGTTTCCGTAAGCTGCCTCTTTGAGCAACTTAGCCATTAGTTTGAACATACATTAACATTCGTAGAAATATGTTAATCATTTCATGTGTAGATTAAAATCAGGATGAGAAAAAACATGTTGAAAAAGATTTTCCTGATTTGTAAGCTGCAGTATCTTCCAGTATTCTGTTTGTGATATACTGTATATTTATCGCCACACCACAGGAGAGATTTCATTCCCTTTACAGTCTGGTGTGAGATTTCTCTGATAGCTCTGCTTTGAATCTGAAACTAGTTATGAAACTCTACTATATGTAATTATCTAGATGCAAGAGCATCAACAGTTGTGAATTATTGCACAATAAAGTACAGCAGCCCTGCAATAATTGCTGTTTGTAAAGCTTATAATGCTATAAGCTTTTTGCTGAGACTTTGTCAGAGGGGTGTTTATTCAACTCAAATACCTTTTTAGGTTCCAGTTTCCAGTATTGTGGTTTGGGATTGCATTATATAACTATTTGTGTTATTTTGTCTGGGTTAGGGTTAGGGTAACCCCAAACAAAGATGTTTTCTTACATGTGTAGAATATGATGAGTAGGCCTGGACATTTCCGCACAATGACTATATTTAATTTAAAATGGTATTTTGACACACATTTCGCCTTTATCAAATATTGCGATTTCCTCCTTATTCTGCAATTTGAAAATTGCAGTAGGCCATATTTGGATTTCGATAAAATTTCGATTAATTGTGCTGCCCTACTTAGTACATTTGGACAACATTTTTAGGCAACTCCAACGGGACTTACAGGATAATAAATTTCTGTGTTTCCGTAAGCTGCCTCTTTGAGCAACTTAGCCATTAGTTTGAACATACATTAACATTCGTAGAAATATGTTAATCATTTCATGTGTAACCCCTAACCCTACCCTAACACCTAACCCTAACCCCCTAACCGTAACCCTAACCCCTAACCCTAACCCTAACCCCTAACCCTAACCCCAACCCTAACCCCAACCCTAACCCCCTAACCCAACCCTAACCCTAAAAGGGTATTTATTGCATGGCTGTTGCATTGCATTGTGTTTCATTTTACCTATGTGCACCCCCTGTGGATACTGCACAGACACACATTTCATAACCTTTCTATATCTTTTTGAAGTCCTAAAAATTGCTGCAGTGTTGTTATCCAGCCCTAAATCCTTCCCTCAGTCACTGCCCTGAATGCCTACCATAACAGAGACAGTCTGTATTAAATCCACAGTTTTTGCTTGCTTGTTTGCGTGAGGTTTACTTTTCAGCTTTATTGCCCAGTTTAAAACATTTGTTAGAAAAGTAATCAAATGTAATAATTAACATTACTTTTTACATTTTTAACAGGCTAACTAGTACAGTAGGGCTGCCCCCTCTTAGTCGATTAGTTGACTAACTGGTCGTTTTGGTCTTAGTCAACTAAGATTTATTAGACTTCATTAGTCATTTTCTCTTAGTTTTTATTTCCAAGAAACTTATGAGCACATCTTTGGTAAATACAAGACTTAAAGTGGTGCTTTTGCGGGGAAACTCAGTTTCATAGATCTGTCGATTAAATCAACTATTCGATTAGTTGACAAAATCGTATGAGTTTTAGTCGACTAAGAATTTCTTTGGTTGAGGACAGCCCTATAAACTAGTAAATCTGTAACGTATTACATTTCAAAAGTAGCATTAAATGGGTGCGTGGTTATATTTGTCGTGATGGCTTTTATGTCCTTGAGGCAGTATTAATGTTGGCCATCAGTGATTATTTTATGAAAGGCAAATGCAGAGGACATGTCTAGACAGAAAGCAAATGGAAATGTCCTTCAACAGATGCAACTAACAGAGAGACGGTCAAACAGTCATCATCCATCATTTATGGTTTATTTTAGCCTTCTTGTAGCGGGTGGCAACTTCTGTGCAATCTAATGCAATACAATAACCTAACAGCCTCTGTTAAGTTCATTATGTTAAGTTGATTTGTATTTTTTATAATATCTGAGGCCTTGATTGCATTATTGTTGTTTTGGGTGCCATCAGGTGCTCATACAGTGACTATTTGAAATGTCAAGATGTGGTTCAACTGATTCATCTGATGCTCGAGATGACACCGTACACATAACATTTCTTGCAAAATACAATTTCAGCTCAGTCCAACTGAAATTCTGTCAGCTGTCAAAGACAGAAAATTATTAACCTAGGAGGTATAATGTGTCACATCATCCTGTGCAGAGAGACTCGTACCTATCAATATAATCGCAACTGTAATTTCTAGCCAGTCACATCTTGTCCAAACATGAAATGACTTTCAGAGGTCACTTCAAGTGATGCGGCTAATCATATTCATGCTGATACAGACTGACCATCACTCCCTGATGAGGGGAAAATAGTCTGCAGCCTCCGCCTTTTACAACCGGTGCCAAATAAATTACAGGCGAGGTAAGCCTGCAAGAGGGGAAATTGAATAGAAGTGTGTTTTGATTGAATATGCCCATCCCAATTACGTTGTACCTCTCAGGCATCCGACTTCTCATTATTTCACCTTCCCATCAGAGTGTGTTTTTTCATCAAGGGAAGCAAGTCGAGTGCTGCAGTGAACCCTTGAATTTCATTAGGGGGGCTTACCAATTTCCAAGCCTGTTGTGTAGTTTCCGAAATGGAAATGTAGTAGTCAGGTAGAGGGAGGTTTAGTTTACCAGGCTCATTGATCCTTTTCAGTTTGTTCCCAGCTGTGAAACCATGCAAAATCGGCTTGTTGCTAATGTTCATACTATGAGAGGAAAGTATTGAACATTGAATTCGGAGGGACTGTATGGACAGTGAAATCTAGTCCATGTGCTGTATCTGAAGTCCTGTTGCCTTTGAAAATGTATTAATGCACACACAACATTTTTAAAGTGTTAATGTGTCTTAATAATTAGTTTTTATTGTAAAATATATTGGAAAAAGTAGTGAACACTTTCACAGTGTCTGACAAAGCCTGAAATGTAGCTCCAACAGTCACGGAAGGTCCCATGGAGAAGCCTTAGACTGTATAGAAGAAGTGGACGTACTCACCGAGACGTCACACATTGGTTTATGGACTGCTGTTTTGAAGCTGCGAGCCATCTTGGTTTTTGGTCGTTGCCATCTTGTTTTTTGTCACATTTTAGACTTCCTTGAAGTATTTTCTCTTGTAAAACTATAAAACACTTCTGATAAAGCACGTGTGATGTAGTGCTTTTGCCGTTGGGGCAAATAACTGCAGTTCTCACCAGTCGGGTACCAGTGGGGGCTTTCCTGCCGAAGGGGACATGAGGGCCCATTAAGTCTTGGTGCACCACAATGAGGCGCTAGAAAGCTGACTTGAATGAGAGACACAAAGGTGAGATTTATCAGAAGTTTTACAAGAGAAAAGACTTAAAGGAAGAGCACTAACTGGTCCTTTTTGGCAAATGTACATCTAATTATCCGCCCCACCTCTGTTTAAAGGCACAGCACAGCTGCAGTCTTTTTTAAACTTGATTATGTAAAGCACCTTCAGTTGCCTCTGTGTATGTAATATGCTATATAGATAAACTTGTGTTTAGTGTCTGAAGGTTTACGATTTTTATTAGTATGCATACTTACAACTGAAATAAAGTAATTTAGATTTTAATTCCAATTTAAAAGTTTTCCACAAGAATTATTATAAAGTGAACTGAAAAAGGGACAGGTACAGGTATTTAAACTTGCATGTCCCAACTACTGCACATCAGATGCTTTTTGTTTCTCAACACAATTTTAAAAGATGTGATCAACAGCAAACATGTAGGTAACATTTTTCTCAAAACTGCTTGAGGTCAGTGAGATATCTAAGGCTTGTGATTCCTCATATTAAAAGGAAACAGACTCTGTGGAACAGGACCTGTAATGCCTCAGATGGTGAGTCCCTTCAGCACATAATGAGGAGAGCAAAAAGCATCACTTAGACCTTTCTGCCTTCCATTCAGGACATTTTTCACAAATGCTGCATTCGAGAAGTCTCTTGCATTATCAACGACCTCTCTCGCTCTTCCCACCGCCTCTTTGTTTCACAGCCATCTGGTCGGAGGATCCGCAGCCAGGATGAGCAACAGTTTCTTTTGCCAGGCTGTCAAAGTCCTAAAAACCCCAACAATCTACGCTATAAGGAGTGATTCTAGGATCAGATCCTTAAGGGGGCTCAGCTCCAGAGCTTTACGATATGTAGTAGCCAGCTGTATTTTTTATTTATTTATTGACACCTACACTCTTTTCTTTTCTATTGATATACTCCTGCTAGACCAGCCCGGTCTCATTCTCAGGGCGTCAAATACCGATGCTTTGTCACGCCTCTCAGCGTTTGACATCGACACACGTCTGTATGAGACGCACCGGGCTTTCAAGTAACTACAATGTAAGCCCAATGCAAGTGCTCTGGGAGTGTGGTGACGTATTATAAAGATCGAAAAATAGGCTTAGGGTTGGTGCTAGGAGGGGAGGATGGATGGGACAAACAAACACAGGGCATTCACCCAGGAGACCACTGAGACCACTGACCAAACCACAATCTTTTTCTTAAACCATAACAAGTGTTTTTGTTTCAATTCACAAGGTTAACCACATGTTAACTGCGACCATAGTGGAGCGTCATTGATGCGTAGGGCTACCCAGTGGGTTAGAAAGTGACACCAAGGAGATCTGCTCAAGAGTCCGTATGTAACGAGTTGGGAATGAGATCGGGTTGGCTATACAGTATGTTCCCCCCAAGTCTCGTGAATATTTACCCACCATGTCAGTGTGTGGCTGGTAGTGTTTTCACCTTGTGAGTCTGTGTGTGAGTCATCATGTCAAAATGTGGCCCTGGAGACGCCTACTGTAGCAGGAACTACTACAGAAGCCGTTTTGACTACTTTGTCAGGTGTTTATATTTCTGTCTGTGGACAGATTTTGTCAATGCGATAGCGTCCCAACCGTGCAAGGTGCAGCCACGAAACTTTACAGGTGTGTAATTGAGATCAAAATGAAGGCAGAGTTCTAAGATGGGTGTGGTCCAAGCAAGGGCGCCGGAAGTACAGGGGGTAAGAAACAATTAAAGGAGCCATTGGCCCCCCCACTTTACGACCCTTGGCCTGATTTTGCGTCATAGCTGGTGTGATCCCATCGCAACGTGGTCTCTAGCTGTTATTGTGTTTTTTCTTTATTTTACCATTGAGCACTTGGTTTGGTTTTAGCCATTCTCAGGGTGCATTTGCGTCCCACCTCTTTACACCTGCTGTTTGTGCACCACAACCTAGATGCAACGTTGTTTTTTCTTTCACGATGTGAGTCTATGTATATATCACTGTATATGTGGAGATTTCAGCCCTATCTCTTAGAAATATGTTTATATACTACTAATTTGCAACAACTATATTTTAACACAGTTTAAGAATCTGGCAAGTTGCAAAATGTTAATACCGAACAGTTTTGCTAAATGTTCGACATAAATGTAGTTTTTAGGAGTCAGCTTTTGGGAAATTTATGTGGACGCAATGAAAATAAAGCAAAAGTTTAAAACAGATTTTTATAATTTAATTTAAAAGGCAAATCGATGTTCACATTTCATCTGCAATTCATTATAAAAATAGTCAACTGCTTTGCAGATATATTTGTGGTTCAACTTTTGTTTACAGTGGTAACTGACAGGAATGATGATTAAAACTAAACCTGAAAACAAAACCTTTTTATAATTATTTCTTAAAGTATTAAAACTAAATTACAAAACAAATAGAATTACAAATGCTGTTGTGTTTTGCTCCAGTGTTGCTAATGGAAAAGCCCACTGAAGAGCCAGCTGTCGAGTGCACTGGCTTCACACGCAAAGCTGATGACAATGATTCTCTAATTGTATTTCACATTACAAGTACACAAATGCGTGAAATGACAACAACAGTGATTCAATTATACATGGTGGGTTGATGCGAGAAAGAGTTTTCCAGTATGGGTGTTAGAACTAATGGAATGAAACCAGCAAATGGAGTACAGCTTCTAGTTACTGGCCAAATTGGTCCAGTAGAGTTTCACATGTTTACATGTTGTGCGACTGCAGCTGACATGCTGCGTGGGGAGTGTATGAATAAAACACAAGCACACACAATCACATTTACATGTACAATTTTCAGCGTGTGAAGGGCATATGCATAAGTATCAAACAGTCAGAGGGAACAGGCTGGCTTGTCCTTTCTCAATGACGCATAACAGCCTTGTTTTTTTAAAGATGTGTGTACCCTTGAAAACTTGGCTTTGAATCTGGCTGGAAATGATCACATCTCATCCCTTCTTCCTGTTCCTGAACAAGATAAGAAATTCAAGAATAATGCACAAAATACATACAGCACACTAAAGTACAACTGAAAACAAAACATGTGTTTACATTGAAGTGACAAAGCCCTCTACCGGATGGTCCATTGGGAGAAAAGGAGGAAGTCAGTTGATGTTTAAAGAGAGACAGTTGTAAGACGAAAACAGGGACAACTCCCAGACCGGACAACACAGTCGTAGCGACCAGGCTTTATTGTCTATTTGACTTTAGAAACAAACCATAATTTACTAAATGAACATCATGCTGTATTGAAGAAGACTTGAAACTAGCGATTGAGAAAACTCATGTTTACAATATTTACTGAGGTAATAAATCAAGTGAGAAGTAGGGTCATTTTCTTATAGACTTCTATACAATCAGATTTCTTTTTGCAACCAGAGGAGTCGCCCCCTGCTGGCTATTAGAAAGAATTTAAGTTTAAGTCACTTCGGCATTGGCTTCACTTTTCAGACCTGGAGGTTGCCCACTGGTCAGGAAACACTTCTATGTTTTGTGCTAGAGGGCATGGACAAAGAATTTATTTTGTTGTTTAATTTGGAGGACTTGTTGCATTGTGACCTCCTGGGCCTGAACCTGGGCTCCATATATCCAGATAGAAATAACCAGAAGCACTCCTAATAAAAGGAACCTTCCAGCCCAATATACTGAGGAATTACATCCATACTGGACAATTCTGAAAATCCAAATTATGTCCAATGCCAATATTCAGTGCCAACGCAGAAAAGTTGTGTGGTGGAAATAATGGTTGACAAATTGTTCATTGTTACAGTGACCCAAAACACACCTCAAATGGTTTCAAGTTAGAAATAAAAAGATGTAAGATATAATAAATCCTGAAGAGAATGTTACCTTATAAACAACTGACTATATATTATGTATGTTGTTTCACAAGGATAACAAGAAAAGAGTAGAAGTGTGAAAGTGGTAGAAATTTGTGTTCTTTGCACTTTAATTGGCTTTGTTTAGTGTTTGTTGTAACACCCAGGATCATTCCACCAAATCAACATCTTTAGATTTTCCCGGCTAAAACACCCCACTGATTTTAATTGTGTTCAGTATGTGCTCAAACGACTGTTGGTCTAAATTTAGACTGCTTGCTAAAGAAGACAACATGCTACAACACTTGGATCTCTCCTATAAGCAGTGCTTCTATAGCGTGCTTCTTCGCTTATTGACAGTAGACAGTGTATATCCATCCATTTCACAATACTAATGCAAGAAAATTCAATTACTGTTTGTTTACTAATAAAATGATGATGGCCGGAGGGGTAGACAGGCAGATGGATGACCCTGATCCTGAGGGTGACAATTATTGATGCCTCACAGAGAGACAAATAGTAAACACCATCGTGTTTACCCTTAAAGCTTTATTTAACTTTTGTCCTGCTTGTCCCCAGCTGGCGGTATCGTTCTGTCATTTTTTGTTTAGCATTGATTTTTTTTTTTAAGCCTCTATTAATGTAGACACAGTTATAAATTAATTCACAAAAGGAATATCCTTCAAATATGTTATAAAATATGTTTTGGTAAAGGAGGTTGCGCTTCAACAATGGGATTCACGGCAAGTCCAATAAACATAAAAATATGTAAGGGTATTACATCCAATATTTCAAAATCAAGTAGGACAAAATAGTAGCATTTCACTTGTTTAATTGGCTCATATCACTAGCTTATAAAATCTAAAAAAATTCTATGGCTTTGAATTGATTACAATATTTACTCGCAAATTAATCTCACATTTTTTATCTGTTCAAAATTGACCTTTTAAGGGAGATTTGTACTTAATACTCATATCAACATGGGAGCGGGCAAATATGCTGCTTTATGCAAATGCATGTATGTCAATTTTATTGGAAATCAATTAATAACACAAAGCAATGACAAATATTGTCCAGAAACCCTCACAGGTACTGCATTTAGCATAAAATATATGCTCAAATCATAACATGGCAAACTGCAGCCCAACAGGCAACAACAGCTGTCAGTGTGTCAGTGTGCTGACTTGACTATGACTTGCCCCAAACTGCATGTGATATCACAAAGTGGGCATGTCTGTAAAGGGGAGACTCGTGGGTACCCATAGAACCCATTTTCGTCACATATCCTGATGTCAAAGGTCAAGGGAGCCCTTTAAAAATGCCCATGCCAGTTTTTCTTCAGCAAAATTTAGCGCAAGTTAAGAGCGTTATTTAACCTCCTTTGTGACAAGCTAGTATGACATGGTTGGTACCGATGAATTCCTTCGGTTTTCTAGGTTCATATGATGCCAGTATCTTACTCTAGCTACAACCTAAAAATCGCAAGTTGTGTTAATGAAATTAGTGGCGTTAAAACAAATTTGCGTTAACTTCGACAGCCCTAAACTTTTCACTAAGGAACTCATGCTGGTGTTAAATGTACTGGTATATTTCAGGCTGGACGTTCATAATAAAATCTGCTACAGAATAAAATGTGGTGCCAATTTAAGTGATCCATTGCTTTTAAAGCTTCATTACATTCTGGCTAAAGACATCGGTTCATATAATCTGCTAAATCATCTTTATTGTGCAGATTAGAGAGGCTCATTATTGATACTGGGATGATGTTCCAACGATCATCAGGCCAGATTGTTCTCATTGTGAGAGATATTGTCACTTTTTAGGTTGAGATTTATACCCTGACCCATAAAAAATGAATATAGTGGCGAAGGGAGTTGCTGCTTTCACTCTTTTGTTTACGTCCGTGTAGGAATTTGAATATTTTCAATTTACCTCCAGCAATGGTCAAAAACAAAGCCTGTGGTGCAGCCGAATAGCTTTTTGGAAACATTTTAAACGGCAGGTGAGCTGACATTGCCTTACAGCCAGTCTGTCTACTGCATCATTTACCCAGTGAGGACAACAATGGAGCCTAATCTCAAATTGCTTATTGACTCATGCACCATTATTTTAAACCATGGTGCATTTCACGTGAGGCTCATCGATTTGAGGTCTCACTTAAATCAGGCAAACCAAACCGTACCTTCATCCCACCAGAGGACGGGACAATAGTCTCTACAGTCTCTCCGCCAAACCAGTGTGGGGCTGTCTGGTATATATTACTTTAGGGTTTGTTCAAAGTTGTAGTTTCATGATGCCTAATTAATGGAGTACCTGAACCACCTTGGTCTCCCATTAATTCCAATAAGAAAAAGCAATCAGATGAGAAAGGTAACACAGCTGGTTTCATAAACCTGCTGAGGAAGGAGTTTCAGCCTCCTGCCCTGAGGGATGTCAGTGTTTACCAAACACAGCAGTGGATTACATGTACACTAATGAATTTAAGATGGACTAAAAAATGGTGAATATAATATGTAAAATACTCAAACCAAATCAGATTAAATTAACAATGTTTATTAAAAAAAGGTATATTAAACATTAACAAATTACTTCGTTATATTGGGTAATAAATCATAAATATTCTCAACATTGTGCTTAATTATACCAGCAAAGACATTGTACACTTCCTATTTTCATATACGTCACTAAGGGCTTTTTGTTACTGTATACCAGATGCCAATTAATACACTACTTGTGTTGTTGCAGTATGAGCACAATTATTCCCTTAATTAAAATACCAATATGCACCACCAGATATGTTATTTCTTAATATTTAGGGAGGTTTGTTCACTACATCAACTGCATTAACTTTGGCTAAAAAATAAAATGTGATCATTTTTTAGATCGACAGGTTTAGTCAATGTAAAGGCTATTACTGAAATAACTGATGCCAACTGGCACAGTGTGTGTGTGTACACACTTTCAGAAATATAATTGTGCGCTGCACTCTGCCAGACTCATCCTCCTGCAGCTATGATGAACAGGAAGCCAAAACCTCTGCGTGCTCCACCGCAGGCGGCTGCTGGTGTTTTGGGAACATGCGGGCTGACAGCTAATGTTTCATATAGTAGTCTTTAATGAGGGAAATGTTTCATCCACTAGGAGTTGTCATCACCATTTTATTTTCCATCCTAAATAATGTTAAAATAGATAACAGGGTTCGACATTAACCATGGCTCGTGGCCACAAAATGTTACTCTGTGGCACAAGTTTGATCAGGTCTATCTTGAGAATGAGACTGCGTGTCTCAATGAGATTACGGTGTCTATGTCCTAACTATAGACCGTATACTGAATGTGAGTGTCAGCGACAATATCAGTTGGTAACACTTTATAGTAACCATCATTTATGAATGGTGAGTTGATTAATTAAGTTAATTAAACTTAGGTAATGTTATTTTACTGTAACAAACAATGAATGGATAATTAATAATGTTTACTAGTTATTAGTAATGCTATAATTTGTGTTATTTTGGCTGACGGCCGACCGTCGGCTTGGCGTGTCAGGGCCTTAAAAGGAAATGTAGCATACTGAATGGTGTGAAAATCTGACCTCTAAATGAAGTTTGTTTCTGTGAGGCGGAGCTTCTGACATTTCACAGTGGGTAACATGTTGCATGATCTCGTGGAAAACATCCTGTGGCCTTGTTTCCATATTTTGACCATTTTGATCTGCTAAAAAAAACTACGACAAACGTTTGAGTAGTCTGCAAAATAATGTCTTTTTGCTTTCAGCAGAGAGTTTTACAGTTGCAAAGCTCCTTTACAGACTTAGTTTATGTGCTTCAGTCAGGCAGGTGGGACAAAAATGCAAAGGCAATCAGAAATGTGTACTTTCCAATCTATGTGATTCAGATAACATTGGTTGTGGAGCTGAAATCTAAAGCTAAAATCTACATAAAACTGGTTAGTTTGTACACAGCACAATATATAATTTTCTTCAGAACACATACAGTATAGGTACACAACACAGTGCAGGGTTATGGGGGGTAACATCAGAATGGTTCAATGGCTCACCTTATAGGGGAGCTGAAAGAAACACTTTTTCCCCCTAATTTCTGTTCTTATCATTCCACATCGCCCTTTCAGTCACAGCCACTCAATCACATCCACGAAGTTTGACTGAGTGGCTGAGGTCTTTGGGAAGGGCAACAATATTTTTTTTTACTTTCAAATTGACTGCTACAGGCCTGGAATTGATTAGACTGTCTGTCTATCTGTCTGTCTGTCTGTCTGTCTGCATCCATACACAAGCTCCTCAGTTTGAGTCTGGAGTTTAGTCCTTGTAAGTCTGCTGCTGCTATAATTATCATCATTCATTCCTGCAGATCTGTATCTGCTTTCATTATAAGATAAGAATATGATGTTGTGTACTAAAGCAGTGTGGCTGACATTGCAGTGTGGCCCACACTGGAACATGCAGACTTAAATATGCATCAAATAACTCTCCGCTAATAACATAATTAATTTCCACCCATAGTCAAGAATGCAAGAGGCTGTGCCAATATTAGATAATATGAGGATAATATCAGCACACACACACACACACACATATTTTTTTTTTTAAATGTTCAATAGATATCGTGATAAAATCATTATTAGGGCTGTCGAAGTTAACGCGATAATAACACGCTAACTCAAATTCGTTTTAACGCCACTAATTTCTTTAACACATTAACACAACTTGCGTCTGGCTGTTGTTTTAAAGCTAGAGTGAAGGTACTGGCATTAGCGCTGGCTTTTGCTCTCTGCTTGCCAACATAACAAAGATGCTTCTCACAGATGTAATGTGTTACTGGAAACAGAATGAAAAGAAATCAAGCTCATGATCCACTTGGACCCCTAGTGCCTTTTCACACAACAGCAAATTGATTGTTTTACTGTTTTTCTAATTTGCTTTGGCTCAATTCTCGAAAGAAAATTATTTTTTTCAAAACAATGAGCTCAAATCTCTGAACAATTAGTTTGCTGTTCACAACAGATTATAATTCACCATTCATTGCGCTAGTTTTGGCACATGAGTGCAAAAGAGTACAATTATCTACGATTTGTTTTTGTTTTCCTCTTGCACGTCTTGCTGATCAAAACTGTTTAGCTGATGCTCAGTGAAATTCTTGCACTCTTCACAACTTTTAAACATGTATATTCCATACATATCTATGACTTGGTGTCAAGTACTCTGAGGAGGTACAATTAGTTATTTTTTTACTGAGCTACAGCAGATTCTTTCATTGTTGCAGGTTTTTTTATTTTGACATGAATTTCATTTTGTGGCAGATTTCTACACAAATACATTTACTGTACAAACACGCTCGTACATATCCTGTTCCTGTATACTACTATAACTAAAAAGTAGATAGTTATAGTAGTTATATTTGTATATAAGAAACATTTCCAGGGTTGACTGCCGTGGTATACAAATGTCTTTTTTGTTCTACTTTTTGTTGACACTGACAGCTTACTGTACGACACATGAATGTCAGTTTTGTCTAGCTGAAGGCTGTTGTGTATCGCACTGAGCCATTTCAACAGTAGGTCAAAGTTTACTGGGAAAATTCAATACTTTAGCCTACAATACTGTATACACAGAAAAAGGTTATGGAGATTTGTGTTTATACAGTAAATATATTTGTGTAGCAATGTGTTAACAGAAAATTCATGTAAAGTCCTATACAGTGAACAGAAAAGTTGCCACAAAATGACATCCATGCCAATAATTTTATTTTTAAAACCCCACAACAATGAGAAAACCTGCAGTTGTTCAGTAAAAAAACATCTAATTGTATCTCCTCACTCTACGTAACACTGTGTCATAGATACTTATGGAATATACATGTATGTCTGACAGATTTTGGTAACTGAATGGATCATATTGCATGTGATGGCTCAAATGATGAAAGAGTGTTTAGAAGGTGTGAAGAGGAAGACAACTTTACTGAAAATCAACGCATCAGTTTTGATCAGCAAGACATGTGCAAGTAGTTATTGTGAAAATTGTACACAATTGTACTCACTCTTTGCACACATGTGCCAAAAACATGTAATTTGCTTGAATGAATGAGAAATTCCAATCTGTTGTGAACAACAAACTAATTGTTCAGATATTTGAGCTAATGTTTTTGAAAAAAATAATTCTCATTTGAGAATTGAGCCAAAGCGAATGAGAAAAACTGCCGTAGGATGAAAATCAGTGAAGTGTATATTGATGCTCTGCCAACGTCATGGCTACATGACAAGATGCTCAATCAGCAACCAATGAGGTGTGAGTCCTCCTGCCAGTTTTCATTGAATGTAAGAGACTTACAAAATGTAAGAATATTGAATGAATTGCAGCAGACATGCAGCTGCAGTCGATTATAGAAGAGAGACAGAAGTGCAGCACAGCCTTGCTTTTCTCTCCTGATCCAAATGAACTGAAAACTTTCCTTTTAGCGATGTTCATCGGTGCATAATGAAAACCATCTTCACCACACGGAGCAAGAAGTTCAGTGGACTGAATATACAGCTTGTAACGCCAGCGCACAAGTGCACCGTATGAAATATGAATCAAGAAAGGACACATCTACATGTGTTTTGTCTTTTTTTTTAAAACGTCTACTTTGATAGATTTGAGTCCTCATAAATACCAAGGGAGCTTGTATGGGCTTTTCCTCTGCCTCGCCCATTGTTGTGTCTTAATAAATTAAAATAATCTTGTTGAAGCAGAAGAAAGCTTCAGACATTCCAGCACAGCACTGAATATTTCATTTAGGTTTCCAGTGTTAGCATGCAGCAGCTAATGATGAACCCAGCCTCCTCTAAGCCTCTTACATGCCCCCAAAAATACTTCCACTTCAGTTTCTCTTCCAGGGAATAACAGGAGAGCGTCATTACGGCCAATAAGCTACAGCACCACCAACCTTTGCTGCTTGCTTATCAATACAATGCAATGTGAACAACATGTTTGGATGCAGTGTTAATTTTCGCAGCTATTTTAGTTTTATTCTTAGTCTTAGTCTTAAATTGAAAATGTGTCATTTTTTATCCTTCGTAGTTTTAGTCTAGTTTTAGTCACCAAAGAATCATTACATTTTAGTTAACTTTTAGTCAAAATACTTTTTCTCTTAATTATTGTTTTCTGTGAAGACTGAAGTTTATTTTGAAAAGACTGTATGCATTGTATGCAGTTTATATGTCTAGGGCTTTTATTGTGAACAGTAAGATTGGAAAGAGTGGATCTGGTATGCGCTTCCTTTGTCAAGGTTGAAAGGAGTAATAGCCGTCTTGGTGTTGTTGTACACTACGAGTGTACGTATTGAATATGTCCATTCTGACACTTTTTCTGACGCTTTTTTGCCGTGTAATATTTGCATTCTGTGTGAAAGTACTCATGACAAAAACAACAGTTTGAAAAAATATATTAACGTGTGAATTAATCGCACGAAAAAAAACGCCCCCAGTGTGTAAAGGCCTTTAATGTCAGCTTGAGAAAACCTTAAAATCCTGATTTGCACAAGAATATCAATCATAAAATTCATTTATTTTGGATGAATAAAAGTTTCATTTTTCTACATCTTTTCTCAAGGTTGAAGACAAAAGAGAAAGGGGAACAATCTACAAATAACAGCCACCATCTGTCAAGTTCACCAGCCCTGGGCCTTTTTTCTACAAGAAGAGATGGGACCATAGTTTGTCCTCACTTGGGTCTTGTCTTGTATGACTGTTTTGTCCCGAGGCCCTTGTGCATTCACATCCTCTCGGTTCTGAGTTTCCACATTCTCATTTGTCCTTCTGTTATTATTTCTCTCTGCAACCCTCAGGACTGTAATAATAATCAGGACCTCGTGGTCCTTGTCGGAAACAATCCTCTTTCAAACTCCACAGTCCTTCCACAGAGTTCCCTACACTCTGTCCAGCATCCACATGATAAGAGGCCTGGTGCCACACTGACAGGTCCTGACCCCTCGCCTACATGCTGAGGCTGGGATCTGAGCAGCGCGGGCAGTTCAGGGCCACGCTCGCCGCATTTCCATTTTGTGTCATAAAGATTACGATCACTGAAGATGATGTTGGCGCAAACCCGTTTTGTGGCTTAGCATATAAATGGAAAAAAGATTTAATCGCCAACAACTAAAGAGTTCATTGTAACTGCCTGATAGGCTCTGCTACACAGCATGCACAAGAGGAAAAACAGCTTTTTGTTAGTAAAACTGAAGATATTATGCTTTTAGACAATTAAAACAGAACGCTTCTGAAGTCTGTCGATGGTGAAACAGGCATCTGAGAAACTGTTTGCCGTGTCGACCTCTCAATCTGTTGCCAATTTGCAGTCTTCAAAAGCAAAGTTACTCCAGAAAGCAAAGTACTTCACAATCAACTGTGAAATGTAATAAGCATAAGAACTTAGGAAGCACTCAGAGAGCACATTCCTCCAACAACGCTCATCTGAATTTGTTTTAATAATAGAAAATAGTTTTAAATCTGCATCTGAATGAGGAATCAGGATCTGCATGCATCAAACCGATAATCACGCCAATTTCTGGAGAAAGTCCTGGGAACATTGCAGCTTTGTACAAAGGTGCACAATTTCAACTGAGCCAGACTCATGATCCAGCCCGGTCGCATGAAAAGGCGTTTAAAGGGACTATTTGTAACTTTCAGAAATGCTTCTTAACAGCGACACCTGTGGCCGTGAAATCAACGAAAGTCAGCGTCGGGCTCGCGCTTGCTCACTCTCAATATACCTGAACGAGCATCGCTCAAAACAGTGAGGCGACTCAAGTCAGCTAAAACCACAATATCACTCTATATTTCAGCTGCTTGGCAGTAATGTTAGCTGACCAGACGAAGGTCTCTCCATGAACATGATTTAGATCTGATCCTAGTGTTGGCTTTTCCTGCCTACGTGCAGGCTGAGGCAGCGGGGCTCTCCAGCGTGTCTCCTCTGCTCTCTCCGCCCGCAGCCGGAGAGAGCAGAGGAGACACCGGCACCCGGTCAGTAACGAGAAGACAACGTAAAGCTCCGTCACTTCACAAGACACGGAAAACCTCTGTTGGTCTGGAGGAGCTGCAGCAGTTATTTCTGCACAAACGTCCCCTGTACATTCACTAGATATTCTCAGAGCTAAACTAACTCTTCTGCAGTGAGGAGTGAGCGCGCGTTCACGTCTAGAGGTGGAGCGAGCTGAGCTGTCTGAGTGAAGGCGAGCAGGCAGAGGAGGAGGGTACAGCGGCTACACGCGAACGCGCATATGCGAGCGCGCATGTGTGACGACCCGCTACATTTATGCGTGTACAAAGTTACAAATAGTCCCTTTAAATGATACAATAATGTGCCAAAATCGTGCAATAAGAACGCCATTTTTGCTTTGGGCTTGTCATTTGTATGCCATGTAATCTGTACTGACTCCAATTTAAATGCATGTGCGTGAATATGGTACTCTCGTAGAGCTTGTGACGTAGAATAAAAAGTGAGAGCGACTGCTTATGGGTGGGCGGAGAGGTGAATGTGTCAAACACGTATCAGGTGTTGTGTTACGTTAGTGACGTTTTTGATGATTTTTCTGTACTTATGCTACGTTGTTTACATACGTATTTTACTTAGTTTCCATGCTTATTTCAAGCCCAACCATGACGTTTTAAAAAAAAAATCGAACAAAGTAGTTTTGTTGCCTAAACCTATCTGCGGACGTTACCGTAGTTTTGTTGCGTGACGTACAAATGACACCTGAAAAACCTAAAATGCGTCCTTGTGGGTTGCATGACCACTGAGTTATGGCTCAGTCAAATGTATGAGATGCATCATAGTTTGGAGGATTACTCCAGTCGAGTAGACATCTGCACCTGTCTACATGTAGTTGCAATTATACACAGCATTTTAGAGCAAAGATGTCAATTTATTACAAATAGGGCACACTCCGAGGAATTGGGCAATAAAATAAAAAAAAACATTCTTGTTCCAAATTCAGGGAAATTGGATCAGCCTCCACCGTTTCCTACTTTCTCGTTTTGACTCACTGCGGTTTGTTTTGGTTGATGTATACAGCACGGATATTGCATCCGATGCATAGGTGAATAGATTTTTTTTACCCCACCCCTATATCATGTTGGACCTTTTCATGTAAAGCATAATGTGGTCTAAATGCCAAGTGAGTCATCTCAGGAAGCTGCCACATTTACGTGGCATATGATGGCACTTTTCAGGAATAATTCATTGAGTGTTGCCGTTTGCCAGAAAGTGGCAATATTGCAGGCGTCAGATGTTGTCAGCGTTTGTTGCTTTGAGAACGCATTTGAAGTCGCTCCCAGTTCCCCACCTGTAGACAGAGATCAGTGGGAAATTTATTGGTGCTTTAAAACAGCAGTAGGCAGGTCAGTGTGGCTCCCTTTGATGTGCAGATATTTCACCTGCTCGTGCTACAGCTCAGCGTGTGTGTGCGTGTGTGCGTGTGTGTATGTGTGTACATGTGTGTGTGCATGTGTGCGTGTGTGTGTGCAGGGACTGGCTAGAGGCTGTCACCAGAGGCTGTGCCTGAGACACTGTTGCCATGGTAACACATTTTCCAATTTGATGACAGGCATGAAAGGCATGTTAAGAGATTGAATGTTTCTGTAAGGGCAGACACACACATGCAACTTTCACCCCACAGAGAGCAAGCGAGAGAGGTGTGTGTGTGTGTGTGTGTGTGTGTGTGTGTATTTCCAAATGCAGTGTATGGTAGCCTTTCTTTGTTTTTTATTTCATATTTGTATGGTAGCCTGCACATTTTTTGTTAGCTGTAACGCTATTTAGAAACGTTAATTTAAACCCTCCTTGAGATTTGAGACTGAAATGATGCTCACCAGTAAGCCGTATGTATTATAATATGATATATATAACACACCATCATTTTACAGTGTGCAGCGTTATGTGTAATGAGTCTCCGTGATAAAAAAAAAACTGCATGTCCAACGTGCATCACTTCTAAAAATGTAGGCACAACCAACGCTGAAATCAGATCAATGCATCTTGACAGGCCGTGGATAATTATTCGCTTTGATTAAGGCTGAGTCGCTGAGCATTTGCATTTCAGAGTGCCTTTGTGTGGCTCACCAAACTGAACTGATTGCATTTTCATAACAATGGAAGGATAAAAACTGAAAATAGAAAAAAGAAAGATGACGACAAGTGATGTCTTGCAAACGTGGATTCATGTAATACATTTACAGCTTGAAGATTTTTTCACCAACTTTATGTACACCCCTCATGTGTACTCAACTGAAGACAGAAAAACATTAAAGACAATAAGATAGTAAACAATTTAACAGAATTCCTTTCTTTGGATTTTTACTGTTACAACACACATGGCTGCATACTTTATTTCGCTCATGTCTGCTCTCGGATCAGCACATTTATTTCCAGCATAAGAATTTCAAGAAAAATCTGACACTTTGAAAATGAAAAATCCCCTTCATTTCAAGTTTAAGAAGAAGACTTCAGTGAGAGAGTGGATGAAATAAGAAGGCTTCAGCCACATGTTAATTCACACTTACGGAGGTGGAAGAGTTGCTTTGAAAAAAAGTAATGAAATATAAAAAGTAGGGATGTCACGATTTCAATTCTAAATCAAATATTGATCGAAATGAGCTTCTATTTCGAGCTTCGAAGTCAAAAGCAGGATCGGGGATTCTCCCAGTATTTCTTTTCTTTCGCCGCCACCTACTTGCGTGCGTGCGAAGGAAAAAATCACTTCAAAGACAATACAGAGTATCTTACCGTTAGCCTGCAGCTGCAATTCGAGACACCATGACCACGGCCAAAGTCAGAGTTGACGGAGAAACAACAGAACTGGAAAATCCTCCTGCTTCCCTGAAGTCACCGGTGTGGCTACATTTTGCCTTCCCTGTGAGTTATGTAAACAACGAATGTGTTGTTGACAGAAAAACTGCAGAAGATTTAGAGACTGCAGCTACCGAAGAAAACAGCGCTCAGCAAACCTTTTGCCGATTTCAGCTGCAGTTGCAGTATCTCCACTTAAAATTGATTGCGTGTCTACATCGCTTTGTCTGATAAAGCATGTGGCTGCCGACTGGGACGTCACGGGGCATTCAGGTGCACCTCCTAAATTATGAGAAACTCTAGTTGTTGTAAAGTTCCTTCCTGCCATCTAGTGGAACTTCTTTTTGTTGTTTAACAGCTTGTTCCCCAATTGACTGGTGAAATAATAAGTTATTGTTATTACATATTAAATAGATTATTTAGATTTGATCATATGGCCTTAGTGTGGTACACACAACAATGCCTTGTTTAAATCGAAAATCGAATCGTGACCAAAAAGTTTGCACCTACAGGATAGAAGTTGAAGTTGATAATAGCCCTGAAAGAAGATGCTCGGTAGCTGGAGCTTATTGTCATCTCAGGTGAGCTGCATGACTGGCATGGGAATCTAAATCGCTCCGGATATGAACATGAATATGCAAGCAGATATGTAAATTTGGGATGCTAATTTGAGATCTAGGAAGCTGCCGTCTGTACTTTGGAGAAAGCCAAGCTTCAACTGGGTTTTAAAACCTCAGCTTAGGCCACGGCCTGTTTATTTCCCAATTATTCATGTCATAAAGCTGCATCGCAAACATTTCACAGGGAGCTGCTAAATCACAGTTCATGACACAAACACTGTGTGTGTGTGTGTGTGTGTGCGCTCGTGTTTACAAACACAGTGCACATACAAAGCTGAGCTCGTGAATTCCTATCTTGACAAGAGCGCTGCAGAAGCTAAGACAGCAGTGGGAGTCTGAGACTGCCTTCTTTCCCTGTCAGGGTTAATTCGAGGCATTATAAGTGCAGTGTTGCACGCAAATCAAACCCAATGTGTTGAAATGAGCGTTCTTTAGAGGCACACCGCTACGCCCCGTATCAAACGTAACTAAAAGGAGGTCATCTGGAGCTATGATTACTCCACTCCGCTCAGAGCCGCTGCATAACGAACACTGAGGACTTTCAGTCCTCCAGCTTTTATGGAAACATACATTTTATGAAATCATACCCTTGAAGGTCATTATGTTATATTTCATCCATTATTTAGAATTGTGCTATACCACTCAATGACATTTATGTCTACATACATAATGTATACAACAGGAAAAATACCTGGTGTAAAATAATGTGCAATGCATTCTAGTGAGGAGGAAATTCAAATGGTTCAGTAAGAGGTTTTATGTTGGCTGACAACAGTGGGAGCTTCTGGGAGGGTAAACAAACTAGTTGGATTTAGATTTTTCAAGGTCGTTAATGGAGATAGACATTATGATCACTGTGCGTCCTTAAAGGAATGTACGTATAATTAGGTTTGAGTTAAGCTTCTTTATTGATCTGCTCTGTGCCTCAGTAGCAAACATTTGAAAACTGTGTTTGTACCAGACAGCTCTGCAAATATGTTGTGGACAAATACAAATGCCTGGAGACTGTAAGACTAGTACAACTGTCAATAAAGGTTTGGTAGACGGGGAAGTAACCGAGAGCAACAGAAATTATAAAGATAAGTGGACAGTTTTGATAATTGCAGCGTTTGTCGCTCTTTATACTTCCTGGTTCACGATTACGTGGATTACATATGAATTGATTTTGTGAGACATATATACGAATTACAATACGTTACTTTTCGCAGGTATAGCTACGAACAGTGTATGAGACCAGCCTGATGTAGCCTATTATTCCTCCTGACTGCTTTCATGGGTTGTGTTTTGTTGATCAGACAGTATCACTCAAAACCTATACTGCCTATCACTATAATCACAATCCTGTGTTATGTGGGCCACTATTTATACTTTTATGGGAAGATCTGCCATTAATCACGTTCTCAAGGGGCATCACTACTGGCCTATAAAAATGACTGTTATGGTATCTTACAGAAATACATTTACATCACCAAACAATAGTTTTACCCAGAGAACATGTATGATACCTTTATATTATCATATCAAAGTGGGATGTGAAGAGTAGGATGGATCAAAGACGGATGACACATTGAGCGTTCCGTCTATCTCACACGAGAAGCAATTCTCCTCTTGGGGCTTCATTCCCCAAAGGATGTCACGGATGTTTGCTGTGTATGTAGAGCCTCTCTATCATTTGATCCCCTTATAGAGCTTCTCTATGCAATAGTACGGCAAAGTATTAGAGCCACGGATAGAAAAAAATAATGCAATATTTTGAGATTAAATTTGAAATTTGAGAAAAATGTTGTGACTCATCAGAAAGTGACAGTGAAGTCCAAACACAAGTCTTTTACAAGTACAAAGAGTAACTGTAGGCTACAGTATGGACTGGTCGAGAAATGCCTAAAGGGATAGTTTGGGTGTTTTGAAGTGGGGTTGTATGAGGTACTCATCCATAGTCAGTGTACTACCTGCAGTAGATGACAGTCAGCATGCCTCCAGTTTGGAGAAATAGACAGGAGTTACCGCATGGAAGAAAAGCAATATATTGCTGTGGACGGGGTCGGCAGCAAAACATATTTTAGCCGCCTAAAAGAAAGGCCCACCTAAGAAAAATCAATATCAGTTTAAGTGTACGCTATATTTAGAATATTTTCACTGCTTTATCTTGCCGTCACACAGCCCTTTCCGTTGTAACTTTTCTTATCTAAAAGTTTTTCTTGTTAAATTTTGATTTAATTCTCAAAATGTCTGATTTGTATCTGTCCGAACAGTGATATTAATACTCCATTGTACAGTGCAGACCATGAAACAATATAGTCTAATCTGTCATATTCTTATTTTTATGCTTAATATTTGGTTTGTGGTGAAAAGTTTTAGCTCTACAGAATTATGTATTATCAACAGATCACAAATTTATTTTAGGAATAAGTTAAGTAGGGCTGAAACTACCCATTGTTTGGTCTATAAAATGTCAGAAAATGGTGAAAAATGTTAATCAGTGTTTCCCAAAGCCCAAGATGACGTCCTCAAATGACTTGTTTTGTCCACAACTCAAAGATATTCAGTTTACAGTCATAGAGGAGTAAAGAAACCAACAAATATTCACATTTAAGAAGCTGGAATCAGAAAATGTTGGCTTTTAATTTCCTAAAAAATTACTAAAACTAAAAAATGATCAATATAGTTGGCGATTAATTTAATAGTTATCAATTACTAATTGCAGCTCTAAACTCAAAATTTCAACTCAATTGCAACTGAATTGCATTTGTAGTGCAAATCATTTCAATAAAGCAGTCAAAACATGTTTAATCTGAGTCATTTGGGTGAAATGAGCCTTTATTCTCGGCTGCCGTAGAGCAGTATTATTTTACAGGGTACGGTTTGGTTCAAGTACTAACATAGTGACCTAAAGCTGTGGGTTTTGAAACGGAGAATCATTCATCAGTGTCTGACCTCAGTGAGTCTGGACACAGTCAGACACAGTGATGAATGGAGCCCATCCGATGTTCCTCCCCTTTTAGATTTAAAAGTTTATAACATTTAGCTGTGCTGTATCTCACTTTCTCCGTTTATATGACATGTCTGTTTTGTTGGCATCATAGGTCATGATTACTGGCTTTTTTTAAAGCTTTTTTTAGTGTTTAATGCCTAATATAGTTCTAGCAAATGTGGCATCTAATTAACTGTCAGGACTTTGCCAGAGAGAAATGATGGATAATGTGGAAGGGTGGCATTAATAAACCCAGCCAAGCAGAGTAAAGCGTAGTCTTGGGAATAGGGACGCCTGGGCTCTGGGATACTATTGCTTTCAGTGGGGCTGTACAGATGGAGGCGCGTGTGTTTCAAGTTTGAATCGAGTCGGCCGTTGTGTGAGAGGATACTCGCTCGCTGCCGGGGTGCAGCAATCGGGGAAGAGTTTAACAGCGGTGTGCAGTCACTGTCATGCCGCAGAGTCATCTGTGATTTACAGTGTAATTGGTGCATAATTTGCCAGCTGGTACATGTTTAATTTGATAAATTATGTTTCCGGCACAAGAAATGAGAGCTGAATAGAATTTTCCTTTGTCATCAACATATTTCCATCCCACTGTGTGTTTTTGGTGAAATAAAAGACAGTGTATATTACAACTAAAATTACAATATATTCACTTATTATGTGCAGAAAAATTTATTTCCATGGCCTCCGCCATTTCTGACAACGTCAACAAACACGTCACAACTCGTGAACTCTGAGCTTTCAGAAACTTTCCACTGATTAGGTCGTGAATACGTCAAGAGGGGGGCGTTCATGTGGACTCCTCTAGTGAACACGGTAAACACGACCCCATTTTAAGGCACAAGTAGTCACCGTGACGTCACCCATTGGTTTGTGGACTGCCGTTTGGAAGCCTCAAGTCGGCACTTTGGCTATCGCCATCTTGGTTTTTGCCCGTTAACATCATTTTTTTTTTGCAACCAGAAGTGACACGAGAGGGTGGAGCTAAGTATACAACTGAAGACATTTTTAGGCAACCAAATTGTGACACTTAACTTCCATGAACTGAAAACACACTGTGAAAGTTGTAAGACGAAAACACGGATAACCTCCAGAGCGGACAACGCTGTGGTAGCAGCTTGTCAATCACAAGGTAGCCATGCCCTAAAGCATATCCTGCTTTATGGTCTATTTGACTGTAAATGGGACCATAATTTACTAAATGAACATCATGCTGTATTGAAGAAGACTTGAAACTAGCGACTAAGACCATAAACTCATGTTTACAATGTTTACTGAGGTAATAAATCACGTGAGAAGTAGGCTCATTTTCTCATAGAAAATCTGACTTCTTTTTGCAACCAGAGGAGTCGACCCCTGTTGGTATTAGAAAGAATCCATGTTTAAGGCACTTCAGCATTGGCTTCACTTTTAAGACCAAGAGGTTGACCACTGAACAATATGCATGTTCGTCACACACCTTTGAGTTTAATATCGCACTCTTTCCAAGAACACTGCACCTCTTGTTTCAACAGTAACTCTGTGCTTGTAAGGAGTCCACACAGGCCGCTGATAACAGCTAAGTAATAAATCGGTTTTAAATGCGGTGATCCGTCTGTTTATGGCACTAAATAATACCAAAACAACAGTATGAGTGTGCTGCTATGCCATTGCTACCTGAGGAGCTGTTTGCGAGCGCAGAGCTCAGCTGTAAACACCATAGTACAAAGTCAAATCACAATACAGTAGCAAAAGATTTCACCGCCTCAGCTGGAGACAAAGTTTACAGCCACAAACTCTTTGTCAACAAGCTAACAACTTGTGAGAGGAGCAGAGAGGGGATGTACTGCTGGCTTATACATGGATGTGTGTGCTGTCTTTGAGGAGAGATGGGTGCAGTCCTGTCACAGACCCGGCTTTCATTTAACATGCCCTTTCCCGTGTGAATTAATCTGTCTCATGTCGCCGCGCTCGACGCCCACATATCTTCTTCTCACCCTTTTCCGTTTCTCATGTCTTCCTTTTTTTCTCCTCCGCGTCCTCTCCGTGTCCCTCTGTGTGATGTTGCGCCCACCCTCCTCCTCCTCCTCTCCACCACCGCCACCGTCACCAGGTCTGATTCACTGTCAGATCCATCTGTCGCTTCCACACCAACCTTTCTGAGTATTTCAGCTCACAGCACCTTTCACTTGCTAACACATTTAGGATCTCGGTTGCTGTGGAAGCTAGGGAGAGGGAGGGTTGACTACTGGAACGAATAGCCTGAAAGATCCACAGCTGACAAATGTAACAGTGACTAACTAAAACCGAGAAGTTAAGCTGTCAAATAACAGCTAATAAGTTATCATACTGTTAATGTGTACACTAAGTATGACAAAGATGCTGTAATGCAAGATGTCTCATTGCTGTACAGTATTGAGAGGCAAGATGGATAGGATAAGTCATGGTACAATGATTCAGCATTAAAAGTCATGTCATCAGTCCTCGGGGTAATGAATAGTGAAATCCATTTCCATGATAGAGCTATAAATGTCTTCTCCTTTCCAGCTCTGGAGCCTCCATTCCCATAATTCATCTCTCATCTGGGGATGTTTGCTGGTGAGTTACATGCTTCTATATGATCGTCACCTCTGACATTTACATGCGTGCACTACATCACGGTCAGTTTGGATGAATGTCATGGACCTCACTTTCCATTATGTGCCTCTGGATGGTGCTCAGGGACTCCTTTCCTCCTGCACTTTATGCTATCTTTACAGGAACATGGGCCAAAAACATCTGACAGGTGATAGTAAATTCAACATGATGCACTTTTTATTCATTAATTATTTCTATTGTCTTCTCCTTTCTGTTTTTTTGTGATTGCTGAACTGTGTGTAACATTTCGGTGGATCTATTTGCAGAAATGAAATATAATATTCATAGCTGTGTTTTCATTAGTGTATAATCACCTGAAACAAAAAATCGTTGTGCATCCTTTAGCTTAGAATGAGCCCTTCATATCTACATATGGAGCGGGTCCTCTTCACAGAGTCCGCCATGTTGCTCCGCCATGTTGCTCTGCCATGTTTCTACAGTAGCTCAGAATGGACACGTTTTTACGTTACCTGAAGGCCACCGTAGTTCTCTGATACGCTTGTGAAACTGCGTTAAAGAGAGCCGCATAGTGCAAAACCGTGGTACCGCCGACTTCCGTTGCTCCTAAAGTTACCGCCGTCTTGGAAAGGGAGGAGTGAGTGGAGGTGAACTCAGTTGGTTGCAATCTGCAACAGCACCACTAGATGTCGCCAAATCCTACACGCTGTATCTTTTAAGCCATCGTCAATGAGACTAAAAATACTTCCTGCATATATTTCAAATTAGAAGTCTACCATGAAAGAGAGAAATAATGCCCTTTTAATATGAAGCATCTTGCGGGAAGTGTAAAGTTTCATCTGACCGTAGCGTATCCGCAATCAAAATAGCCGAAAGTAGATGAGATTGAGACACTGTACTGATGGAATTAGTGGAAATGTACATTCTCCTGAATTTGCCAATACCACAAGTAAACATGGAGGAGGTTCTGAGTTTGCATTAACAGCAAATGGCAAAAACAGCAAATCAGAAAACAGACAGGCTTTTGAAATATATATTAATGTACTAGTGACTAGACAGATCTTTATTTCTAATTTATTTTCTTTTACTATATTCCTTTATTTACTGTATGGGAGTGTTAGGTACACGATGCACAGTATAAATCATTATTCTCAGCACGCACACGCAACCCTGACCTTTCCAATAGAATACGGAAATAATAAATAAAGCTCTCAGTCTTGAGAAATCTTGGATAAGAGTGAAAGTGAATAAACATGCAGCAGCAACAACAACAACGACACTGAGAACGTCTGAACAGAGAGAAATGTTCACACTTCATAACCTAATATTCAAGGTACTAGTTGCTTTTAAGACCCATTATCCCACAAGACTTTCTTCAAGAGCGGCGAACCGGAAAGCGTGGTTGTGCTCTTTGATAAACAACACAAACATAAAAAACATTGTTGTTAATGTGATGCAGACGGGAGTCACAGAGGATGTTTCATAACTACAGGTTATAAATAACATCAAATCATACAGTAAACACTTGATTTGAGACAAACAGATTTGAGACAGAGATTTTACATCAGTTTCCTCCAGTTGCCCTTATTTGGATTTCTTGAAACCATGCACGTGCATGTGAGCCCTTGGGTGCATGCATGAGATAAACAAAACGGGGATCGACCTCAAAAAAACTCCACATGGAACCTGTAAGCTGGGTTTATAGTTGTACTGTAGCTGCACTCAAAAAAGCAACTGCACGTCGGTGCTGCGGCGGCTACGGAGATACCACATTGGGACTGCGAGAACTGTGATTGAGCAGCTCGGGCTGCTTGTGTTTGCTCCTGTAAGTGTCTGATGCCGGCGGGGATTGTTGAGTGAAAACAACATGAGAAAGTTGAAGAAAGGCTCAGAAATCTATTCATTTTCAATAAGACACATGTAGCAAAGCCATCTCCACTGCAAACCCTCTGCACACCGTGACTCCCGCTCTCTGTCACTGCGAATGAAACAACATGGTTGCCACAATTGCATAGAATAGTCTCATAATAAAATATACAATACAATATAAACACAGTTACTGTGGGGAATATAATTAAAGTAGGATACAGCCTGATCATTTACAATGAATGCATGTAGTGCTCCGGTGGCGCTATCATTGAATACAACCAGCGGGCTACCTCGGTGTCTGAGAAGTGGAGCCAATGCTGCAGTGCCTTAAACTTGCATTCTTTCTAACATCCAGCAGGGGGCGACTCCTCTGGTTGCAAAAAGAAGTCTGATTGTATACAAGTCTATGAGAAAATGACCCTACTTCTCACTTGATTTATTACCTCAGTAAACATTGTAAACATGAGTTTACGGTTCTCAATCGCTATTTTCAGGTCTTCTTCAATACAGCATGATGTTCATTTGGTAAATTATGGTCCCATTTAGAGTCAAATAGACCATAAAACAGGGTATGCTTTAGGGCGTGGCTAACTTGTGATTGACAGGTTGCTACACGGCGTTGGTCCGGTCTGGGAGTTATCCGTGTTTTCGTCGTAGAACTTTAACCCTTTCACAGTCTGTTTTCAGTTCATGAAAGTTAATTGGTTGCCTTATTCAGCGTTCGGTTATACTTAGCGCCACCCTCTTGTGTCACTTCTGGTTGCAAAAAACAATATGGCAACAGCCAAATACCAAGATGATGATGGCCAAAATGACAAACTCAAGGCTTCAAAATGGCAGTCCACAAACCAATGGGTGGCTTCACGGTGACTACGTCCACTTCTTATAGAGTGCTCCAGGGGTTTGACGTATTTTTGTACGCCATCCACGATGTTAGCAACACCCTGGTTCCCTCGACTAAAAGCCAACAGGATTTTTCCATTGGATTTGGATTATTGAAAATAATAACATAGAACAAAACGTTAAAATCTCTTAAGCTTGTGTTTACCAAAGACCTTATTTCAGACATCTAACTAAAAACCCATTCAAAAAACCCATTGACTTCTAGACGAAGGAACCGGAAGTGCTTAAATGCTAATTAATTTCCGGGTTTTAGGACTCCATCCTGTAGGACTCTAGAATCAAAACCTACGGTGTAACTCCTTAAATCAAGTATAAACAGATTGAAACATCTGTAGTTTTGCCTTCTATCACCCCATGCCAAACATCTAATTCCATAAAAGGGGTGTGAGTTATCCAGAAATGTTTAACACTGATATGTGCAGTCTACTGTAGTAGTCAAATCATCAAATCATCTTTCAAATGTTATTAATCTAATTTGTATCCGACTCCTTCACCTTCAGTATGGTATTATTGATATTATTATTATTATTAACTGTAGTGGTAGTTGCATTGAAGTTATCTAGGTTGTCACATGACGTCTGGCTGGCCGCTGTTCACCCCATCCCCCCAGATGTTGAGCCATATGTGTGTTATCACCAGAACAGGGATAAAACCTTGGGATTTTACAGTATTAAAGTTGTTTTATCTCAGCTTTGCTGCATGGAGATTATGCTTCCCAGAAGAAACCCACCATCTGCCTGCTGTTGCCAGAAAATAGAGGACATTTCCCTACCTCGTTATTGACGAAAGGATATGTGTTGCACAACAGCTGCAGAGCTCACGCTAGCTGCGCTTTACGGGTCAGAAGGTGCTGTATGGTCAGATATAGCTTCTCTAGACCTTTATGTGCAGGTGCAGTTTAGACATATTGAAGCTATGTAATGCACAATCTGCTTTTCATAACTGGTTGAAAAAGCAACAGAGGTGAGTCTTGTGGTTTTGTGAACATATTCACATCAGTGTTTCTAGAGCTTCAGTTATCAAACAACCATATAATGAAACATAGATATGAAGCCATATGTTAGTCATGTTTTCTGCATGTGTTCTTTGCATTTGTTTGTTTCCTTTGTTGCTTCTGTCAGTGATTACATAAGTGCTGACACAGACAAGTGTATAAAAAGAATGTTATTTTAATCTTTACTGTTAGTCTTCTGACTCACGTTGTTTTGAGGAGAGTGATATTTTGAGATGTGTTCTGCACAATACCCCGAAATGACAATAAAATCCACACAAACGGCTCAACTTTCATTCTGCTGTGCTAGTACAAAATAAAATCCCAACTTGCAACTTTGCAAAAAAGATGGCATAGCGGATGCCAACGAGGTAACGCTGATTAAATATTCATACTGTTCCCTCAGTTCCCCTGTCTGGTGCTGTTCCAACAGAAACAATGCTTGTGAGCCCAAAAAAATGGATATGTCCTTCACAGCGCTGAACACAGGGCTGTGACATTTTGATTTTTCGACTTATTTTCAGACACAGTGCGTGGCATGAGTGCCACAGCCGCACAGAAAGTTCATTCATTCTTTCTCTTTCTCCATTCATCACACACCAGTGATATGATTGTAAACATCAGCCACGTTTGCGAAGCCTATTCTATCATTTCAGTTTCTGAATGATGAGTCCGCTTGTCTCTTTTCTATCTGGTGAACTTTGATGGGAAGAATACAGCTCCTCCAGCATTCAGTCCTTCAAGAGTGTAGCAGCTTGCAAAACATTCATTCTCCACCGATGCAAGGGTGAAGAGGCGAGCGAGCAGCAAATGAGTTGGATTTTTCTTTTTTTCCCCCCATCCCTTGAATGTAGCCTGTGTGAATGAATATCAGTCATTACCTGGTGAGAGCAAGGACAGCTGGGAAGTCATGAATAGGGCAGAGTGAAGGGCCAGAGATATTTGCGTCATCTCACTGTGTTGGTGGATTCAGGGGCAGATTTTGCGCTAAATGTATGAATATTACCTCATTTAAATATGTGCAAATAACACAGCAGCACCAAGTCGCTATTTGCTTGGCAGCGCAGTTAAGGGTGAGTTTCACCCTTTGTGAATTACATGGTTTCTTTTTGTCTTATTTATTACGCAAAAGCCGTGCAATCCTATTGTGGATTCACCCCTGAGTGTCCAAGTGTCCTTGAGCAAGACATGTGTGTGTGTGTGTGTGTGTGTGTGTGTGTGTGTGTGTGTGTGAGAGAATGGGTGACTATTGTTAGTACTCAGCAGCTTGTGGAAGACTTCAGTGTCGCACAATGAGTACTCGAGTGTGTGCAGGTAGGCAGGTAGGACGGCAGACAGGCAGGTAGCCAACTACAGCTTCACAGAGCTGCTGGCCAGCCTGGTCTCACTCCAAGGCCGTCGAATACTGGCGCTTGGGCCGTGGCCCTCTGCGTTTTGATACTGATGCACAAGGCATCCTTCAAAGTCTGTATGAGATGCACTGTGCTTTCAACTAAACTCCAATGTGAACCCATCTCCATCATTATTAGACGCTCAGAGCAACGGAGGTAGTATTTCCCATATAAAACCAAAATTTCAGTGACTTTTACTAACTACAAGATGTCACGCGATGTCATGTCATTAACCAGGCGCTAACTTTCTGCGTCATATACTACTCAAGGGGGCTTCTGCCCAAAAGGCAAAATATGATGAGTAGGGATGAGATCACGTTGTGCTGGAATGACTGATTCTTACGGTGCGTTAAGAGAGAAAGTGAAGAGATTTTTTGTCTTGCAAAAAGTGAATTCTGTCTGAACGCACGTTATTATTGCAACTTGTCATAATGTTTGTCTTGCTTATTTTAATCAGCCTTCCACAGCTGTGTTGTAACTGAAGGTGTCCAGTCTGTAACAGCAGCCATCTGGGATCCTCAGGGTGCTCATACGGAAGTGATTCACTGCATCTTTAAGAACAGACGGCAACTCTTGAAGCAAAGCTCCCCTGACATCAAATCCCTGTGATAGTTTTCTCTTTATCAAATTACATGACCATGGTGTACCTGAGGAGAAAAAGAAATCCAAAAACAATAAAGAGGATAAACATAAAACCAAGGGACCAAAGGGGACGCAACACTTTGCTTCATATTAATTACATCTCTGTCAGCCGAGTGCTGAGGTGTGGTTCTAGCACATGACCTCTGCATTGACCCTTCAGTCCCGCCCCTCGAACGCAGACTGGCCAATCATATTTTAGTATCAGCCAGGGTCCGACAACTATCCGAGTCTGCTTCATAGACTGTCATGCAATCGTTTCAGTTTTCCTTCATTTTCAGGCTGATTTTGTGGATTTCGAGTTAGTCATGGTTAAACGTTGTGTAATAGTGATAGTTGTTACCCGGAGAGGTTGGAAGGAGATATAAGTTTTTCTAAAACGTTACGTTTCAACATAAAAACCTGTGGAGCTAACACTAGCAGAGTACGTTATCACATCATTAACTAGCGTTGGCACTATGCTAAGACAGTGCTTTTGCTTTTTAATGATTATAACAGTGAATCATTTGTTCCTTAATTCCATTGTCTTCTGTCTCGATTGCCAGGTGATGGTAGGCTGTAGCTTCTATCTTTATCTATTTAACGTGTTTTTGGCCGCTGAATCAGTTTGACATTCTGAATTTATCCTCCAAACGCATAGTGTAGACCCTACTGTCTGCTTCTCTCTGAAATCGCTTTTTAATTTATTTAAAAAATTAGACAATATTTATTCAGGGAGTGCAGTTAGACCCTGTTCAGACCTGGCATTAACATGCAACCACCTCTGAATGTTGTCTGAGCGATCTCAGGTCTGGTCTTAGGGAAGCAGAGAGATGGTAAGAGGAGCTCAATCCCCTTTGAGTCACACTCACCTTGGTTCACGAACATCTTTTGAACAACAAAATCTTTCAGTTCCTGCTTAATATGTCCCTGTTTTTATGGACATCATAGTTCAAGTAGTGTGGCCACATGTTATATTCTCGAGCAACTGTTTTTTACAATTACGTCTGTTTTATTATTATAAAATATGTTCATTATTACAACCTGCTCTGCTAAAGCAGACAAAATGCCCTCCAGCTTGTTTCTACTGTTTTCTTTAAACAGAATACAGATGAGCTGTTGGGGAAGAGGAGGGAGCAGCACTGTGCTCTATTAGTGCTATCTCCGTGTCTTTTTGTGGGTTGTGTGTAAATCTCATTTGCACTGGGGGCATATCTGATGGGGTGCAGAAATTAAACATCTTGAACTCAGGCTCTCTTGAATGGGATGCTCTGAGAGTTCAAAGACAAAATCATATCTTTGCCTGCTCTGAAGTCTGCCTCACGCTGAAGTCATGATGCTAGCCCCTCAGAAACATGCAAATTAGACTGCACAGGCTCATATAATCTGATAAACATCCTCCATTGAATACCAAGTGCCTGAACACAATTTCTGCAGGAAATTATAGTGCTGATGAGCAGGAGATATGTTGTTATAAATGGAGGTATAAAAGCCCGTCGGGGATGTGCAGTCACAGTCTTATTGTCTTTGAAAAATATGCTCAGCGTGGCACAACCCCTCGCTGAGAAATTACTAAAAACTGTTTTACCCCCTAATTAGCCAAATATTCTGACCCAGATATGATCTACTGGATTTGGAAATAGAAGACAATGCGCTTGCAGGCAGCATGTCTCCGAGGGCTATCTTATCTGTGAAAGCAGAATCCCAATAGAGGCGACCCACAATCAGCTCTCTCTTCTCCCCAGACGGATCATAACCAAACTGCTCTGTGTGCTGAAATCCAACCACCAAAGTCCTTGAAAGCACAGCGAGAACCAGGAAAAGGAATTAAAGCCTAAAATTAGCTTTCGCTAATCGCCTCACTTGATATAGTAGTAAATTAAAGATGGGGAAAGTTGCTTTATAATACTGTACACTGTAAATTATTACCAGGATTTCACAAGATGCAACTGTAATAATTCACAATAAATTACATTATAATTACATCACAGGCCTTAACTGTGATATTCACCATACAGTATTCATAATGTTGTTGTGAAATTAATGCAAGGCATAGCTATTACAGCCGTAATTACTGCAAGCTACTGTGAATTCATCAGGAGAGGTTTCTCTACATGCTAAATAAATGTATAAAATTGATCATGTTTTTGTGTTTATTTGAATTTAACCATTTTTTTCAATGTTTTAAGTTATTGATGGGTTAACAGATAAAACTGTTTCAGTATTTTACAATGGTTTTTATGTGTAAATTTACAGCACAGTACTGGCTACTGAGTTTGATTAATGCAACTAGTAGCCAGTAATTTACTGTCGATCAAATATTTTACAGTGTACAGTTTACACTATAATTCTAAAGCAGCATACCGCTAAATCACAGTGATATACTGGCATAACTACTGTGAGGTCACTGTATATAGCTGTCATTTCACAATACCTTACTGTAAAAATGATACAGTACCTTACTGTGAAAGTAATGCAACTAGTAGCCAGTAATTTACTGTGAATGCACGGTGAAGTAATTTACAGTGTATATGTGAATCTGTTTTCATGTACATTAATCTCATACTTTTAACTGAAGCATCAGCATTTGCATCTGGAGTAACAAACTCCACTTTTTATCTCTGTTTTTCACCTTGAAAGTGATGATGAGGATTTGTTCTTGCCGTATCGATCTGGTCAGAGATGCAGATCACATTTTGAGGGAGTGGCTGTTTGGATAAGGGCTGCGGCGGGGCTGATAAGTGTGACTGTCGGCTGACATTGGCTGCGTTGACGGTAGCTGAACTCATTAGACTAATGAATGTGGGGGGGCAGTGAGCGATGCTTTGGGAGGGGAGGAGAGGGCAGAACTGACTGACCTCTTTGAAGAATGAGGAAAGTCTGATATGAGAGGCCCAGGTTAGCTGTGTCAGCACTTCTGCAGCAGTATCTGGAGAGCTGGACTGGAGCTTTGGGCCTGGAGGCAGATGTGTGTGAAATTATCAAACTGTAAGAACACTTAGAAAACGAGATGTGCATTAATAATGGGCAGCTGTGTGCATAGACACTTTTTTAAAGACTCTGCATTTACTGAAAGCTCCAGCATGCAACTTTTTATTGAGACTTTTCGTGTAATCTTGACTAAATCTTGTTTCACCTTGTTTGTATGAAATTGTCAGCATTTGAGATACTTTGAGTGAGTGCAGAACTTTTTTTTTTTAATTATGCTACTGACGTCACAGCAACAGAAGGTATGCAGAGATGAAAGAAAAGATCTTGTTTGCATGTTTACTGCAGCAGATAAAACCCATTTAAAAAAGCACAAATGAACATCTGCACTTCTCTTTGTTATGAACAATTCTGTTATTCAGTCTGCTCCTCCTCTTCATGCAGAGAACTTTACAGATGCCTACTTGATTTTCAGACTAGTTTCAAAGTGATGTGATACGTGCTTGACCAACTGAGGTTCCAGCCCAGTTGAACGAAAAGGCGTAGGAATGACACGATAATGCACAAGGCAAAGGAACACCATTCTTGCTTTAGGCGTGTCATTTTCACGCCATGTAGTCTGTACTGACTGCAATGTAATGACATATAAAATGGGACGGGAGGTAGATGGGTCCAACAAATGGGACCTTCACTCAGGAGACGTTTTGTTTCGTAATTTACGCTAGTGAGGTTTGTGCTGTGTTTTGTATTGACGCTTGTCATGTGTTTTCCGTAGTGATGTCACGTTGTTTACGTATGTATTTTACTTAGTTTATGTACTTATTTTAAGCCTAACTCATAGACTGTATATAAGAAGTGGACGTAGTCAACGTGACGTCACCCATTGGTTTGTGGACTGCTGTTTTGAAGCCTCCGAGTTTGGCATTTTGGCTGTCGCCATCTTATTTTTTTGCAACCAGAAGTGACACGAGAGGGTGGAGCTAAGTACAACAGAACACTAAAGAAGACATATTTAGGCAACCAAAAGGTTATGATTAACTTTCATGCAATGAAAAAACCCTGTGAAGGGGTTAAAGATCAACTCCCTTGGAAAGAATGCAAGTTTAAGGCAATTCCGCATTGGCTTCACTTCTCAGACCCGGAGGTAGCCCACTGGCCCAACCATGACATTTTTTCTAAACCTATCTGCACACACCTTAATACACGCGTGTCATTTACCGCCTCGGCGAGACAAAGCGCGACACTGACACGCTGTCCTCTGGTGGACAGAATGGTCTATTACACGCTTTAGCGTGGTACCGGGTTGGAGGTTCAGGTTAAAATTTATAAAGTAAAAAGTCTAAAAGTTGTATACGTTTTCTTGCTGCAAGTTAGATGAGAAGATTGATACCACTCTGAAATCTTCTCAACTCTTGGCAAGAAAGTGAAAAAGCATATTTCCCAAAAATGTCCAACTGTTCCTTTTAAAAGAAGTTAAAAATCAGACAAAAAGTATGTATATTATGATGTACATGTAAACAGAAAAATAACATAAATAGAATGTCAAAAGTTGCCAATAAAAAAGGGAAGGTTATAATGAAATGCACAGCAGACACACCCACTCTGTGTACAGATTGATATCCCAACATACAAGCTCATAAATGCATATGCACGTGTTGTACTGTATATACTCACACACTGTATAAAGGCACTTTGAGGCCTTGAACAAAGGTGAGGTAAAGGGGTCCTCGGAGGTTTAGCTGGCTGTCCTTCCAAAGGACTGCATGGGAAATTGCTTCCACGGGGGGAAATGACAGTGAAAAGGCATACACTGCTGAGGAGAAATGAGAGTCAACGGAAACATCCCATGGTCTGGCATTTTCTGGCTCAGCAGCAAAACTGCACTTCACCAGTAATTTCACTAAAAGAGCTGATAGCAAAAGTAGTCCTCATATTTGTTGTTTTGTTCAGTCTTTTTTAGAGACTTGGATTGCAAGACAGACTGGAAGTACAACTACAAGGTGCACTGCAAAGAGCGCACCAGCAATCACTCAAACTAAAGCCTTTATTAATCCTCTCCCATAAAATATTTTTGTTTTTCTCTTCTGGTGCTAACCAGCACATTCCCCTGTGTACAAAAGACAACCATTAGGCAATAGCTGCAGGGAATAACGGTCCATAAACAATTCATAGAGTGAGTGGGACTTACAGAGTAAAGTAAACAAGAGTGAGGTGTGTAAACAACAGTAGTATTCTCTGCTTAAAAATACACAGGACAAGAGGGAAGAGTTTCATAGAGAGCAAAACATCTCTGACTCTCTCGAGAGACAACACATGTCACTGAATGCTGAAATCACTTGATCAACAAATCTTAAACTCCCTTTCTCTCCTCTGCCAATCCAGCAACATCCCTCAAGCTCTGCAAAGATAAATATCCTGCAGTATTTGCAGTATTTCCTGCACAATATGTAACAGCATCTCCTGAGTGCTGCAGGCCTGCGCAATGTGAACTTTATTGGAGAACATGCATGGTACATTTGGCTTTATTGCACTATTTCCCTGAGTACAGTGGAATGTTTTACTTAGTAGCTTGGCAGAAAATACAATGTGTATAGTGGTATAAAGGGATCACCAACCATAAAGGATGTGGTGCAGTAATATCGTGGGAGCAGGTCCAGTTTAGAACATGGTATTTCAATCAGAAAAGACTAATTGAAACAAGAAATAATTAATTTATTTGGTGCACAATAGGAAAAGTTGAAAAGATACTAGACAATAGCTGAAGATCAAAACACAAGCTACATAAAGCATAAAGTATCTGTAGGCTACACTGGGAAACATTTTTATGGAAACAGCACTTCTTTGCACCGTCCATGCATGTTTGATAAATCGCTGCTACAGCTATGAAAATATGTGAAAACATTGCATTCCCTTGCTGTTTTAAACATCAGATGCTGCAGGTCTTTTCTAGAAAATCAATGTATCCATTGTGTAGCAACAGACAGAGTAAAGTCGAACTTTCTGAATGTGGTGCTCTTTTTATCTAACAGAAAGATGAGAATGCTAAAAAAACAGATAATCATCTCTCGTATCGATGCTCCAAGGGAACACGTGACGGAGCTTTGGATGTGTTATACATCATATTGTGTTCTTTCTCCTTGTGTTTGGCCAGTGTCTAAATTAAGAGGCAGCTTGTTGATTTTGCTTTCTGCAGTAACTGTTCTGTCATATTGCTGGCAAACCTGCCTGTGTAGTCAGTTTTACAAGTGTAGTGATCAGTTGGTGAAACATGCAACAGTCAGCAGTAAAGATTTATCAGCATTGATCCCTATAGGTGGAAAAGTCCCTGTAATGTCACTAATCACTGGAGAAATGAAGCTGCCAGAACAGTCTGAACTCTAAATTTCACAGTAAGCTTGCTAACTTGCTAAAAACAAATGGACTGTATATAGGAAGTGGACGTAGTCACCGTGACATTGCCATCATGGTTTTTGGCCGTCTTGTTTTTTTGCAACCATAAATAACACAAGAGGGTGGAAATAAGTTCAACCGAACACTTGATAAGACATTTTTAGGCGACCAAAATGTTACAATGAACTTTTATGAACTGAAAACACACTGTGAAAGGGTTAAAGTTGTAAGACCAAAACACAGACAACTCCCAGACTGGACAACGTTGTGGTAGCGACCTGTCAATCACAAGGTATCCCCGCCCTAAATCATCCCCTGCTTTATGGTCTATTTGACTCTAAATGGGACCATAGTTTACTTAATGAACATCATGCTGTATTGAAGAAGACTTGAAACTAGTGATTGAGACCATAAACTCATGTTTACAATGTTTACTGTTCAAACCCAGAGGTAACCCACTGGGTAAAAAGAGCGTTGCAAAATAATTGTTGGGAAATGCAACAAAACTCAAAGCATTGACCAGTTGTTGCAAAGAAAATAAGAAATAGGAATATATCAATCACAATAACTACTACTACCACAGAAATTAGTGGATATTTTCACAATCTCAATGTGTATCTGAGTCACTGGTACTGAAAACATAACCAGGCCCCGATGCTATCCTGACAGTAATTTAACTATTACCATAATAAAACTGTGAAAACTACAACTTCCAGCAGGGAGCAGACTCTGGGGCAGACCCAGAACATGCTGGAGGGATTATACTGTATCCTACCTGGCCCTGTAGTGCCTCAGGATTGTACACAAGGAGCTGGAGGAAGTTTACCTCGCACGGCAGCTGGATTCTCGCTATGTCACGAGATCACGTGAGAATCGCGGGATCACATATCACACGAAAATCCATCTTGTCAGGCTTCGAGAAATTTGTTTGTCCGGCAAGCCAGGGCATGGACCAATCAGCGTCTTTTGAGGAGCTACTGGCGGCTACGGGTGTGACTTACTGTAGGTGTCTGTAATGCAACACGGAGAGGTGACTGTTCGTTCCAAACAACAATGGCGGCTCCTGAAGAGGTTAGCGTAGATGCTGCATTAGAATCAGTTATATCAGAACTGGAGAGTATTTCTTCTTTGAAAGAAAAGCAAAGAACAACACTGAAGGCTTTTCCCGATGGAAAAGATGATTTCGCTTTTCTTCCGACTGGCTGCTGCAGGAGTTTGATTGACAGATGGTTCATCCAATCACCTGTCAAGTGCCTGCCCTTTTCCAAACAGTTTCCTAATGACATCTTCTCAGATGGTTCTGTGTAACAAACCATCTGGGTGTCAGGTTAGGAGGAATTGGCTTGGAAGAAGGATGTCTGAACCACTAGATATCCTGCTATCACTATGACCTGAACCCGGATAAGGGGCGAACGATGGATGGATAGATGAGTGGAATTATTTAGTGTTGTAGCTTTGTACTTTGCTGTAGGCTACCTAACAACAGGTGACTGTAAAAGCTTTGACACTTTTCTCCTTCAAGGCAAGGCCCGTGCTTAGGACTTGATCAGTGGCAAACAAAGAAGCAGAGAAATCAATGCAACAACACCGGCTTCACTCCTTGACCAAATCAATCCGAGATGTTTTTTCTTTCCACGATTTATTGAAGCAATTCCCCCCCTTACGACTGCGGAAATGTGCTTTGTCCTTAAGCTGCCCTTGCAGGCACTCTTCACTGCTCCACACCTCTCCACCTGTGTGTCAACCCCACAAATCCCCACCGCACTCATTTATAGTAGATTTTTTTAGCCTTTATATATCAAGAATATGATGAGCTTGCCCCAGTGGAGCAACTGTGACTTTATTACCTTCACAGTATACTTGAGGCATGGGAGTGCAATGCTCATTCTTTTTCACGGTTTTCTAGCTGGTTTGACAGTTTGAACTGGTGATCACTTCATCAGAAGTCAGGTTTTATAATCTAAGCACGCTGCACCGCATACTGGGAGCATTATTGTGTTTGTCGCATAGTATTTGCTGTTCTCTTCTCATTTTTTCATGCATCTGTCACTGAACTCTTGTGTATTATATTGTAGGCACAAAGAATGCAGCAAACATCTGTGAATAAATAAAAAAGTTGAGGCACAGCTGCATGTTGATTTGTTTTCCTGGACAGCACAGCTTTTCAGTGCTGACTTGGCACCGCTGAGGTTTTAGATATATACGCTCTCACAAACACACACAAACATAAGCATATTTTGCTTCAGTGACAGCATCACATTATAATCAATAATCAATGACATTTTAGGGGCACATTCAAACAGTAAATACACGGTCAATGTATGTATATATTTGGGGGTACAACGCAGCTGAACCTGTCTGGTTTCTGCCTAAAATATTACGTAATAATGATATAACAAAATATAATAGCTTTACTGAGTGTATTGCAGACAGTGCAAAGGCTTTCCCATACACTCTTCTCAGCTTAATTCATTCCAACATTCCAAGTTATCCCCAGGCAACAGTTCGTATAAAAACGAAAACGTTTGTCCTCATTTTTCGTGCGTTTTCCTACGAATGTCCAGCAACATGTGATGCACGTGTCAATTTTCGCTCCTTACATGCATACAGTCTTTTTGAAATAAACATCCGTCTTCCCAGGAAACAAATTAATTAGGTTTAGGCATCAAAACTATTTATTTAGGTTTACGAAAAGATTGTGCTTTGGGTTAAAATAACTCTGGAAGTGGCGCAACGTAAGTGCGGAAGTTACGTGAACGATAAATAAATGTTTTTTTACCCGACCTCCCCCTTATGTGGCATTTTTCGCTCTTTATACTTCCTGGTTCAGGATTATGTGGATTACATATGAATTAATTTTGTGGGATATATACGGATTACAGTGCATTACTTTACGGAGGTATAGCTACATACGGTGTATGAGAACAGACTGCAACATATCCTCATACATACTCATACATCAATGTAAAAATACCCCATCACAAGTAAAAGTCCTGCAAAAATAATAATACTAGCTAGTTAAACAAAACGTACAGAAGTATTATCAGCAAAATTTACTTAAAGTAAAAAGAAAAAGTTCTGCTGAAAAATGTGCCTGATATGTTGTATATGACATTATTCGATTTTTTTATACAGATTTATCAATGTGTAAGTAGCATTTTATTGTGGTAAAAAACAATGTATATAAAAACAATCCCTCTCAATCATCACTTAAGACCCTCTAGAGGTGTGTGGTGGTTTCTGTATCTGCAGAGACCCTGCAGCCTTCTGCCTGGATTTTCTCTTTTCTTCTTATTTGTGTGTTAAGGACGTTTCTCGACGTCAACAATAACGTTTTATTTCTCTGATTCACTGCTTTGTTCTCACTAACGCCGCTCCCTCTCTTCATTCACTCTATAGCTCGCTTGACCATCGCTGCTTTCTCTCTCTCTCCCTTGCTCATTGAGCCGAGGAGAAGTGTCCAACTTTGAATGCCGTGTGTTTACAAACAGCAACCGATAACTGTTGCATATAATACCTTTAACCAATAAGCAGCTTGTTGTTCAACACTGTATTAATAAAAGAAAATGTAAGAAGCGTTGTGTACATTTGGCCTCTCAGGGGATACTGCAGCTTAAGTGTTTATCTTCAGTGCCACTGACATCAAACTGCAAGAGAAAATGTACAATTGATTGGCGCCGTAAAATCTTAAATAACAAGCGAGTCATCTAAAAGCAGAGCGAATCGGGCATTGCATTACATTATAGTTAGAGGTCATATTATAAAATGGGACTTGTTATCAGAAGGCAACAGATTTACATTTTTGGACCACCTGAGAAATCAGGAGCTAAAAAAAATGAATACAGCCTCCCTAGTGTACGGATGAGGTGCCCTTGATCAAGACAGGAAACAGCCCTCCGCTCCAGTGGAGCTGGCTGTGGTTGCACTGGGCAACCCCCAGACAGTTGGTTGCCTTGAATACATGTAACGCTGCGAACATGAAGCAGGAAAGGAACATGCATGATCACATGACTTGGATTTAAGGTCAAAAAGGAGATGAATAAAAAATGTATTTATTCATGTCGTGTCGGCCGCATGTTATGAAATGATTTGCCAAGGCTCCTTGATTTGGAATTTCTTCAAGCATACTCTATACTGTATACTGTGTTTTAAAAACAAACTGACAAACAAACCTGACTGAGACTACTTTATGTGAAACTTGGCTTGGCGTCAATAATGTATCGTATTTAACGTACAGTCAGACGCATCATTTATTTAAGTGCTGAAACATGAATATCTCCCTCCGAACAATTGATTTTCACGTCAATAAAGTGGATTGAATTACCTATTTAACCTTGACATCAGTAAAGCTACAGAAAAAAAGAGCTCAGCAACACACTGAAACACATTTGCAGTTAACACACATTCACATCTTTACGTCTAGGAGCTGCATTCATTCAACCACAGTCTTACAATGCTGTCACTCAGCAGACGTTGGGGGTTAAATGTCTTGCTTCAGTGCTTGACAATGCACACTGAAGAAGTCTTCCTCACAATGATATCCCCAGTTAGTCCGGGCATTCAACCCAGCAACCTAAAAGATACAGCAGCTTCTCTATTTGTTAGCCTGCTTTTGTTCATATTGAAACCCCCACAAACACAGTTATAACTGTTTTGAAAATAGGTCTTATCTCAGAGTAGGGCTGTTGCGATGAAGGAATTTCCCCTGTCGTGATAAAGATTGGCTCAATGACATGATATGCGGTATTATTGCAATCTTTTTTTACGCAAATTACTTAATTAATCCTGATTTTAGTGCTATGCAAATAAGCTTTATTGTTAGGCTATTATTAGGTATATTGTTGCTTTTTGAATGACAAAGATACTTGTTTATTGTTAAATGCAGAACACAGAGGGACAACGAGGTGCAGTGTTTTTTCCAGCTGGGACGCTTTGGTTGCATTTTGTTGCTATGATATGGAATATCTGCAGCAGTAAAAATGTCGGCACAAGGTAGAGTAGTTGCTCTGGATGAAGGAAAGGCTGAAGCATGTAGGGAGGGATGACGGACCCGCCGATCTTTGTGTATTCATTTCTCCTCCGTTGTTGTTGTTGTTCAGCACTTGTAGCTACATGTAAGATGTGACGGTTGGTCGTTGTGGTATTTGTCCCGCCCCTCCTCCATTGTGATTGGATGGATGGGTAAAAACTGACACTGATGAGTGCATCGTTTTACTCAAGGCTGAACATTTTTCAACTCATGGTGACCAGAAAAAAACACTACAGGTGCAGCGCTCAGTAAGAATACTTCGTCACGGTCCTGCCGTGGCGCTCCCATTGCAAAGAATTAAAAAAAATGTGAACATAGCGGTTGTGGCGGTTGCTTGCCATCCCCTGCAGCTGACTTGTCATTAGCGCGGTATTGCAATATTGCGGTTATTGCGACAGCCCTAGGTGGACCCAAATATTCGACTATTCGACTATTCGACTATTCGGTTATTCGTTCGTTGGGTAGGTAATTGATTTCCAATTTTGGTATTCTGATATTTTTTTATTTTTACAAACTTGCATAAAACACACCAAACCTTTTGGTAACAAATAACATTACAAACAACAATACTATAGAATAACAGAATCCTTAAAAATTAATTCTTTTAATTAAACCGAAAGACATGTGTTGCAGTGCTTTGCCGTCCATCTCAGCTGAGAACGGAGAAATGCCTGGCTGAGTCCTTCCTGAGTCATGTCATGGAGATGAGTCAAGAGCCCTCGTCGCTGTTATGTCGGAGCGAAACACATGCGAAGCTCTGGCCGAAAGGACCAAGAGGAAGCTTCCACAGTCTGCATTATGCACGGGCTTGCAGCCGGGCACTGCAGCCTCAAAACGCCGCCGTTTAGGGGGAGAGGGCCCGCAAACGTGTCTACACTTGCACACACAGAGGGATGTGGAGAGGAGACGCTTAGTGCAGACACAGCAGCTTCAAAACGGCGGCGTTCAGGGGAAGAGGGCCCGCAAGACGCCGAGCGCGGACAGAGGCGTTTTGGCTGCCTACTAACCAGGGGGTTAAAGCGCTTCTGTGGTCACGACGGTCCCCCCCAGACACAGCAGAAGCATCGAATATTCGCTGTTGATTACTACTAAAGCTCCGAAGCCCAAAAAAATCGTATTCGGGACAGTCCTACTATTGAGGTCATTTTGGGATATTACTGCACAAATCCCAAACTATCCAATGACAGTGGGGGGTTAGTGTTGAGATTTTGGATTGGAATACATAATACATATGTCTGATAGGAGTCCTTTAATCAGACACTGGTGACGCACACAACTCCTCATCTGTCCACAGTATCTGTCCACAGTGCATTTATTAAAGATCTAAAGTGAGTTGAGCTTTGATCTCTTGATGAAACAAAAAAAATGCTGGCTGAATTCAATATTTCATATTTTGTTTGTGCATCTGTTCGTGTGTGTGTGTATGAAAGGCTGGTGGAAGTAGAGAGAGAACTAGAAAGGGTGTCTTTGTTTGTTTGAAGCCAGTGCTTCATTGATTACCTCACCGGTTTCAAGGTAGCTGAGGATTTTCCCTTTCCTGCGTTTTCTCACAGCGCTTTCTTCGGGCCTCTGAGTGCACTCCAGTAACCTCATCCATAAATTTGAAACAAACCTGCCTTGCAAGCAAATTGTGGGCTCTCGAGGCGAAACTGCAAACCCCTTTCAAATGCAGAGGCTGAATGTTGTTTTTATGCTGCTGCTGCTGCTCTTAGCAGTAATGAATATAATAAACATTCATATACAGTAATACATGGTGTACAGTATGTGCTGTAAAGAGGCTCAGTTAGGCAACTAAACCTATTTAATTTAGACAATCACATTATTACTGTTATTTCTCAAGCACCTGCTAGAAACCTAAATGTTCATATCATCCAACAATTAAATAAAGAGAATAACTGTCATAAAATAGACATTTATGTATACTGCAATGTATACATTTATAATGGCACAACAACAAAACATTTATGTCTTAATGGAAAATATCCTTTATTATGAAAGATTATTCAAATCAGGCTTTAATTATTTTCGTAATAGCTGTCAGAAGGACTAACATAATGACACAACTGTTCACATGCTGTAACTTTTATCATTTGTTTGGATGGATAGAGATAATTAATTCCAGCCCATCTGTTTTCTCCACACCTGTAAAAACCCTAAAGCTCTCAAACAGGAGACAGGCGTATCACACTTATGTATTAAAAAAATATAAAATCAAAGCATGGCTTTGCTGACAAACTTGGATGGAAAAGTGCTGCCTTTGGATTTCATCTACTAGCGAGGGAGGTTGTTATGCTGTGAAAAAAATCAACACTAAAGGTATAGTGCTCTCTCAAAACTCAAAAGAGTGATTTGTGTTGGATTTTTCAGATATGGAAAGCAGAGCTGAGGTCACTGAATAGATCATCTAATATATGCAGCAAATGTGTTGCGGAATTCAGTTTGGAGTCATTTTGCCTGTTTACAGCTTCAGTTCCAAACTGCCAGCCAGAGATGATGATCATATTTTTCTTGTACTCACGAACCGTTTGCCAATGCATACTGATGAAACAGCGTCTGCTATTCAGTGGCTAGAAACAATGCGATCGTGTCCTATACCCCCACCTGACGTCACACCTTTCACCACTTCTGAGCTCTCACACATATATCAGTATTGTCTTCGGAAAATGAACACGGACTGCAACATCAAAATACAACAGCACTGGGTGAGCACAGTTGGAAGTAAACACAAGTGATGCATAATTCCAGGAAGTGTAGTGTTTGAATCTGAGATGAGACATACAAGTGTTTCTGTTCTCATTAATGATGCGGTGTAAAAAAAAACTGAATGTGCAGGCAGTTCATGTAATAAGAGTCAGGGTAAAATTATATAAGATATTAGGGAATTAATTTAGGAAACATTTTTGATTCTGTTCTAATCATACCCACACACAAAAATATATACAGATAAATCACCCGATTCAACTGTTATCAGGCCATTAAAAAGGCTTTATCAGACGCTGTAAGATATAAGAAACAGCTAATCCTCATCTTTAGATCATCCTCGTCTTTAGGTTTAGGCAAATAAAACCAACTTTTTTAGGTTTATGCAAAATAATATTGTGTTTTGGGTTAAAATAGCTACAAAGACAACTACACATTGTTGGTTTCAAAGGGGATGTGAACTCCGGTCTTCTGGGTGTAAACCCTGTGTTTTGTGTCCCATCCTTTGTCCTCGACCTCCACCCTTCCTGTCATAATTACTACTGTCGCTAGAGGTTGCTGTCGTGTTTCTTTCATACCTTCTTTCGTTGATCTACCATGTGAATAGATGAAAAAACCTACTAGTGGGTGTAGTAGGCCACTATTGACCCACATCTATGGTGCCTATAGCGACTGATGATGCCTATTAAATAGCCTGACAACAGTCTAAGCGGCTGAATAAGTGGCACGTTTTAAAAATGTGCAGTGATAATATGAAGCAAATTTAGCTGTTTATTGATGTTTTATTTTCATGTCAGGCACACAAAACAAACTTCCACAGAAAATATTGTTGCACACATTAGATGATCTATCCCAGATCTAAAAAAGTTTGCATAACAGTTTGTGCTGAAGTAGTATTGACCCACCACCGTAGCTTTTCCAGCGAGACCTCCCATACACACAGTCGGATAATAGCAACGGGGACCTGATCGATCGTTTTGCTAAATCGTATTCCACTTGTAGTTTGACCTCTGTGATTAATGGACAAATGGCATTTCACCGCTTCACCGAAAGCAGCCAGCGGTGGTGAGTCAACATGACCATTTAAAAAGGTTTGCTAGTCAGAACTAAAAGAACATCCTCATTACTGAGTTAGAGTTGTCTGCTACACCAAATACATGTTTTAGGAAGGGCATGAGGTTACACACACACACGGTGAATGATTCATAGGCTTTGATTTATCTAAGGGGTTATTAAAGCAGTGTGAGCACCTGCAACGAAACCTGTCAGAGAAAGGGGAAGGGTTAAGTCAGCTGTCAATGTAAGATGTCAGCGGGGTTATAAATGTGGTACTTCCTGTCATATTTACTTGTGGTTTGTTGGGATTTCAGCTTACAGAACATCCAGTCACGAGAAAAATCAAAGTCAACTCTTATCTGCTAATAGATTGAATGTTGGGAATAGAAAACCTGACATTTACCGGATATATTCTCAAATACCTGCAGCAACCCAGAGTTTTTAGCGTGTGTGTTTGTGACTGTCTGTATGTTCTCGTATACTGGAGACTATCATATGTACTGTAAACAAATATGCCTTCTCAAAACCTGTTGAGCAGGTGTTATAGCTAAATATTAAAATGCTAACTTTAAGATGCCGTTATACAGTAATGATATTTGACTATTTATATTAAAATGGCAGCTCTCATCCCCAAATCGTAGTGCAGAGCACCGTTCAAAATCAACCGTAATGTTACAACTAAGCATCCACAAACAAAGGAAAATGTGTCCACAGTTGAAGTTGTCATCAGCTATCACTTGCTTTTTTTTCTCTACTGATGCCATTTTGGCCAAATGAAAATTGTTGCGCAAAATTATTGAATTATTCAAAGGTGTGAAGAACGTCAAAAAATATTTGAAATGTATCATAATAATAATTTGTTAAACGCTAAAACCTTAATTTGTTTGCATGGATATTCAGAACAAAAGGAACATCTTCATTACTGAGAGAGTTTTTAGCTACATTTAAATACATGTTCAGGTTCTTTAAGAAGAGCATCACACTCTCTAAATGATTCATCAGGTCTGATTTATCAAAGTTAATATCACACCAGCGAGAGCACCTGCTTGGAAACCTGTTAGACAAAGAGAACAAGTTAAAGGATTAGGTTTAAAAAGAAATTCAGCTGCAAATTGTACATTCTATATTTCATCTATTACATTAAATAAAACTACTAGTCATCTAATGCTATAATGCACCTACTGTTATCCAAGTCTTTGGAAATCAAATGTACTCCCGCAGAGTTGAAAAACCATAGAGACGCTGCATCAACACATTTTTTGGTCAAGAAAACTTGGCCACAGCTTATTAACTTGTCATCACCCATCAAGAACGGACATTTTCCAGCTTCCTTGACTTCTAGTGATGTCATTTAGTCCAATAAAACATAGCTATAAACATCCAAAACAGTATGTCTTGAAGACCAGCTGCCTCTATCACTGGGCTTTATGATGTCTTGAAATAGCCTTCTGCTGGTGGGTAAGGGCATATCTGGTGTACTGTAAGAATAATAATAACAGACACAGTATTTTTATCTGGACTATTATGTGTCAGGCACTCAGTCCTCTTACAGATGCAGGAGTGTCAATCTGTGATTTGTAGGTGTCAAAGGATTTGCCCTTGAATCTCAGGCGTCAGACAGCTGTTTGTTGATCTGTCTGAGTCGCTTGTATGCCGAAGACCCTGTCCAACTGATGGCCTAATTCAATGTAAATACAGTCCCTCCTCAGCCTCCCTGCTGTTGCCAAAGACAGCTGTTCCTCGGGCAGACTTGGCCTCCCGCCACTCCCCTCTGAGCTTTTGAAAACACTGTAAACTACATTTCTCCCTTGAATGAAACCATCAAAGGATGATTCGGGTTATTGTTGTTCCTATTTTTTTTTATTTCCTCCATTCATTTAATTGTGGTCAAAATATTATGACTTGTCTTATAGTGGAGCTTCACAAACCTCCAGTTTGGCACATCCAACTTCAAATGCAAGAACAAATAGACTGCTAATGTCATGCATATGTAGTGTAATAACATGCATGTGTAGTGTAATAACAACTGCTAGGTGTGGATAGATAATTCAAAACGAATTGTGGTGGAGGATGTGTTTCAGCCTCTTTTAGGATTCAGTTGTTCTTGCCTTTATCCATTGAAATTGACACAATTAATAATGATGGCCAAAACTAAGAAAACATACTAATTTCTATAGCCAACTGTGTTTGCTGAAATAACAACGGTCATTAGCAGGTTTTATCTGCTAGCTAACTAAATAAGCTAACGTTAGCTCCACGAATTGGTCTCAGATAAGTTTGGCTGGAGTCGCTGGAGTGAAAACTTCCCCAAATCCAATAGAGAGCAGATCCTAGCTGCTATGTTAGCATAAGCTGCGATAAAGTAGCATCCAGGTCCTACACAGTAGTGAAATACTACACAGTGGATGTGCTAGTCGTGAATGGGGCCTTTCTTTACGTAACCTGTAACCCCACAAAAATATTGTAATATGACAGGCTCCTGGCCTTGGAAGTAGTCATGGGTTAGGCCAGCCTCATCTCACAGAAATGACCACAACTTCTTAACAGTGCATTACATGGTGGTGGCACGTTATGTGTAAAAATGACGGGCTGGCACCAGGGAAACATTGTCAATGGAAAGTCAATTAGGGTTCTTTGTGGTGGACTCACAAATTCCCAGGCTCAACAGAAATACGTTTTAATCTAAGTCAGCGTAGGGAGGTCGGCATGGATGGATGGATGGGTCAAAACACCCAGTTTTCACCCAGACCAAAAGTCAACACTGACTTATTTTAAATTCCATAGGCTACGTTAGTTAAGTTATGCAACAAAGGTACTTATTTTAACCCAAACCATGATCTTTTCTTTCCTAAACCTAAACAAGTAGTTTTTTTTGCCTAAACCAAAATTGTGTGGCAGCATGTAATACTAACACATTACGTGCCGCCACCATGTAATGCGTTGTTAAGAGGTAGTGGTCATTTCACATATGCTTAGGCAGTAATCTAGTTAGCTAGATAGGCTAACGTTTGCTTCTTACATTGGAGCTAGGGATGTCACGATGAGGAAATCGGCATATGCCCGAACAATGTGTAACACCGGTAACACTGGTAACACCCACTAGCCTAATGAGCAAACAAGGACACCCATTCGTTACACTTATGCTCTTGTATTATTGAGGGTAAAAAAGAAAAACACCATTCAAAGAGATATCCAATGCTTGACAGACATGTCATAAGGGATGTATAATTAATTTCTGTTTTAATGGATAGTATAATCAACACCAAAACTTTTTATCTTTTATGGGTCTCATTTATTTGCCCTGCAGTCTGGTTCTTCAACTGTTTCTACTGCTGATGCCGTATTTGTTGCTTTTCAGTGATGCGGGTAATTATTATCTAGCCTTGAACTCATTCATCTGAACTGAAGCATGTGACAAAAGCATGACATATAAATGTTTACCCATGAAGTGTAAAATTTTATTGTTAAAACAAATGAAATAGAACACATCAGTGACTTCATTTCAAACTGAACTTAAATGTTGACAGAGCATGATAGAATTGCTATAATCTATGTTGCAATGACATACTGTGTTTTTGGGGAATTTGTGTCAGCACACAAAGTATTATGTGTGCACCCACGGCTAATGCTGCCAAGGGACAATCTCATAACCACACACCCATTTGACATCATTTCCTACATAACACTGAAGTAAATATGACGACAGCCATCCAGCTGCCACAGATGCACTACACCCGTCTGGACAAACACTGTGAGGAAGACTCAAGGAGTCCCCACCCAGGACAAAAGTAGAACACCAAAAATTTAACTTTTAATACTCTGCTTTCAGTCGCTGCTACTGATGAACCTTTTCACAATATAAAGGTCAGAGCAGCTATATCTTTTAATGTTTTAGTCAAATGATAAAGTTTACTCTCAGTTCCACAGCTGCTCTCTAATTCTGGCTCCAGGAAGGCCACTCATTTGTTATGAGGAAACGGGGCCAGTGCACCTTCACTATCTATTAGTCTTAGGGACTGTCTGAGGGGTCACCCGGCAACACACTCACCTCCAAGTAATGATACAGCCCAAGGCCGTAGACGCAGGGAAGCTATAACCCAGGCGGTTATTGGGCCGGCCACCTGCCCATGTATCAGTTTAATGTTCTTCATAACCATCACATACACGCTAGTGTCATTTATCCACACCAGGGAGAGTTTATTGTAGAGGTGTCTGCTTCAGAGACACATATGAGTCAGACATTTTGGGAAACAGTGACAAGCTGCCACAGTCTGTGTATACTCACAGTTTTATTGGTCATATTTGCACTCTCTCGTGTGCCGCTCGGAGAAATAGCATAACTGTGTCTGACACAGTCCTGACACTACACTACCATTTTCCATTCTCACTCTGTCGCTCCTCTTCCCTGGTAAGTGTGTGCCTCTAGGCCATCCTGCAAGACATGGAAAACACAATCGTGCGAAAGTGTTCAGACTGAATTCAGAAAGCTCTTGACAACAAAATTTTACCAAAAGGGTACGGTAATTGTTTAGACACTGCAGGGAGCATTTTTCTTCTTCGCACTGAGACGTGGGTCATTTGAAAGATGTCGCCTTCCAAAATGACAGTAAAAAGGCAGGACACTGTTGTAAATAAAAGCTTGTTTTTCTGCATTTAGTCACTGATTACATGTTAGAATTTCATTTTAGTCACTGTATTCAATGGGATGTATGTTCAATATGGGAAATAAATTATAGACTGTATATAAGAAGTGGATGTAGTCACTGTGACATCACCCATAGTTTTGTGGACTGCCGTTTTGAAGCCTTGAATTCTGAATTTTGGCCGTCGACATCTTGTTTTTTTGCAACCAGTAGTTGCTAGAGGGTGGAGCTAAGTAACATTATGACAGTTTTAGGTGACCAAAATGTTACAATTAACTTTCACGAACTGCAAACACTGTGAAAGGGTTGAAGTTGTGAGACGAAAATGCGGACAACTCCCAGACCGGACAGCGCCGTGGTAGCAACCTGTCAATCAAAAGGTAGCCACGCCCTAAAGCATACCCTTTATGCTCTATTTCACTCTAAGTGGGACAAGGGCTGGGCAATATGATGATATTTATAGTCAAAACTATATAAAAATATCCATCATGTATATATTTTTCTATAACGTTTCAATCGTGATATAGGTTTGGCCTATATATATATTTTTTTTTAATGTTAATTTTGCACTCAAGTTCTTTATTAAAGAGTATATACTCAGTACTTTTATTTGTCAAGTGGTGTGGTTATTTTATACAGATTGTTTATTTATTGAATAACCATAAAACATGTTATATTGTGATTTATATCGTTATAGAGATATGTAATGACCTATATCGTGATAGAAGATTTTGGCCATTTCTCTCAACACTAAATGGGACCATCATTTACTAAATGAACATCATGCTGTATTGAAGAAGACTTGAAACTAGTGATTGAGACCATAAACTCATGTTTACAATGTTTACTGAGGTAATAAATCAAGTGAGAAGTAAGCTTTTTCTCATAGACTTCTATACAATCAGACTTCTTTTTGCAACCAGAGGAGTCGCCCCTGCTGGCTATTAGAAAGAATGCAAGTTTAAGGAACTTACACATTGGCTTCACTTTCCAGACCCGGAGGTTGCCCACTGAAAAAAAAAAAAAATAATTGATGGGAGATTGATTTGGTCAAGACAAAAATAAAATTGACTAAATGAAGACTGTTTGTAAAGATAATAATGCAGCAGCAGAAGTGGCATTTTAAATAAATCATTCAGAGCACATTCCTCAAATAAATTGTTGTAGCTGACCTGCGTCTAGCACACTGATAATAGTTTTCAAATGAAGCATACTCTATTTCAGTGGTAATGACTGATGCATTCTTTTATCTCAAAATTGATTTTTAGTGGTTTGGAATAGATGAAAACTCCACTTATCATCCACCAAAGAAATGCTTTTGTGTAACAAGTCCCAAAGTGAGTGTAGTTTGCCAGACAAAGAAAAATTACATTTTCTGGATGCAACTCCCGACTTCAAAGTCTGTCTGAACATTAGATATCAATGGACGACCCCCAGTGAGGCCATTGGGGCCTGCCCACCGGGCCTGGCTCCAGCTCCGCCAGCATATCGGGGCCCCTTCCATCTGTTGCCCTTGTCCTGTGTGTGTATGTGTGTGCGTGTGTGCGTGTGTGTGCGTGTGTGTGCGTGTGTGTGCGTGTGTGTGTGTGTGTGTGTATGTGAGCTGGCCCACTCAGCTCCCATCTCTATCATCTGCTGAACTCCATTGCTTTTCTGTTTCCCTCTTATTAGGCCTGAAAAGATGCACCAGATGGCTTGTGGGAAAAAAAAAAAATCAAAAATCAAATCTCCTCCAACAGGCAAAGAGGCACCACCCACAGCCATGGTGGAGCTCTGAAAGATTTAAGACATGCATGGCATACTTTAAACACACACACATACATAAAGACCTCATTGGTTCATGCTTGAGTTGCGCAAACAGCATAATGATCCTAATAAATCAGACCATGTAGATGGATTCTTGATATACTGACCCGGCACATATGACCTTGACTCTGTGGCTGCACTGTCAGAGCCGGCACTGTGTGTGTAATCGTGTTCTGTTTGCAAACTGAATAGTCAAGTCAAGTTTATTTATAGTCCCCCTACACAAGCATGTTTCAAAGGATTCATATATCAAACACACTCAAGCTCACATTCACACTGAAGGGTCATTCGGAGTCTCCAGTACACCGACCTGCTTTTGAAAGCATGAACTCCACACAGCATGAAGCGAGGCTGACGTTGAATTCAGGCACTTTTTTTGTGAAGTGGCAACCGTCTTAAAGGAAAAGTTTGTTTGGGAAATATGCGCATTTGCTTTCTGGCACAGAGATATACTGTAGATGAGATGATTAATATGACTCTCATATCTGTCTGTATGGTAAATATGAATCTACAGCCAACCGCTATTTAGCTTGGCTTAGCACAAAGACTGTAAACAGGGGGAATCAGCTAGGTAAAAAACTAATCCATCTAACGCCTGGGCCAGCTGTGTGGCTTCTCTAAACTGTTAAAATGGGCGCCAAAATAAAAAGCAAGAAATTCCGCGACGTACATACGCTGCTCATACAGGCAGTGTTGCCCGGCCATAAAGCTCAGATGTTTGGATGGTTGGTTGCTCTCTGTTGTTGAGTCATTTTCACATTTACATTGTTTCATAAATGCAGAAAACCCAGTTTACTGAATAAATAAGAACACAGTCTCACTTTGATGTGCTGAAGCCAAATATAAAAAGAGTGAAATGCACAGAATGATTTGCCATAAAAATCTAAACTGAATCCTCTCTAGATGCTTTTCTACAGTTTAATAAAAACAATAATGGCAACTCACTCCCATTTCACACTGATTCTACCTTCAAAACACACAAGCAGCTGACAAAAAACATATACATACACAATAGCCTACTTTCCAAATACAACAGCCATTCAGATGTGATTCTAGACGCTCCCTGAACCCTCAAACAGCCTCTTTTTACCTACACATAATGAACCCAGCCCTTCATCCTTTCCAGTAAATTGTTCTGTCGAACGCCCCTTGTCACACTCTCATGATTTTCGATTCAGCAACTCAAGTCATGAGAGTCTGAGCCGACTGACGGACTGAAGCTCAAAATACCGAATGACACTTTGCAGAGAAATGTAGCACGCAGTTGCAAGATCATCTGATGGCTTTTCTTCAGGTTATCCAGGCTTACAGACACACACTCACCAGCACATTAGTGGCTGCGCTCTTTACAGCAATTTAGTGATTTCAATTCCCTCTTGGCTGCTGCTTGCTGTTTTTCATCCTACTGTAAGGGCAAAATGAAAAATAGACTGTGAGGTTTCATATATCAGACGTAATTAAAAACACAAATGTGTAGAGATGTCTGTGCTTGAGTTTTTTTCATTTTCACAGAAATGATGTATTTCTCTCTGTCTCTCTCCCCCAGGTTTTGTTTTTTATGGCGTACTATCCAGGAGTGTGGTTCCCTCGAGCAGGACCACCTCGGTGTCCCGGCCCTCCTCTCTGGCTGTGCCCAGTGCCTTGGAGAGCCAGTTCTGGTCTCCGGGCTCAGAGGAGGTGAGCTGGTTTTTGATCCTCACACCAGACGCTGTGTCACCTCCACAGCAGACAGGCTCTTTATTCAGTGACGCCTGAAATTAGATGGTGCACTTTTTAGGGGGATGGAAAAGTTGGTGTCGGAATTGGCGTTGAGCAAGTCCCTGCCAATCACTGAAACTAACTGACGCTGTCGACTTCCTATCATCCAGAACAAAACGACTTTTGTACGTGCATGCAAAATTGCGTTCATTCCATGCAATTTCCTCTATATGTTTCTGCATGTGTGCAGCCAGTCATGCACGAGGGCTTGCTTTATCTGTGACACAATTGCAGCTCTTCCAGAATTAATTCACCGCTGCCAAAACCAACATATGCTCTTGTTTTATGCGGTGATTCTGCATATGTCCAAGCTGTTGTCTTTAAACGCCTTTATCAGGGATGAAGGATCTGTACAGTGAGGTCATGTGTGCATCTGCAAACTGACACTGAAGGGTAGAGTTTGTCCCTTATGCATAGTTAATTATTATTACACAATGAAAAAACAGGAATCACAGGACTCTCTCTCTCTCTCTGTTTCTTTCTGTCTTTGACCACATCTTCTTCTTCAACCCCTCTTCTCCATCTCACCCCTCCCTCTCTCTGAGTGACTCCCCCTCTCCTTTTCTCCCACTCCCCCTCTCTCCTTTCAGTGCTGCAGCCCACCCTGCTCCGAGCGTTAATGGTACATGCCATTAGAAAGCCCATCTCTGGAAGGGAGGAGGGGAGGGTGGTCTCAATCTCTGCTAAGAGGCTACTTTAGTCCCCCAACATAAGCACATTCACAGATGTCTCTGCACACGTAGTGCCGTGTCACCCGTCACGACAGAGACGCCTGCTTCTGTGTGAACCAACGAGCCGCGGATAGAGAGACACAAAGAGTGGATAAAGGAGGGAGGCAGAGCAAGAGAAAGAAGAGGTGAAGAGCCACGGAGCAAAAACACACAGCTACATCGCTGCCACTCTGACGTCTCCCCCCCCTCATGCGCCTGTTTCAGCTTGTGTGAGCGCAAGACGAGGAGAGAGAGAGAGAGAGAGAGAGAGAGAGAGAGAGAGAGAGAGAGAGAGAGAGAGAGGGACGGGAGGAAAATAAATCCTGGGAGCTTGTGTCCTCTCTTTGCTTTGCTTTTTTTTCATCTCCATCATCCAAGGCATGAAGGCGGGTGTCAGCTGGCACGGCAGAATAAAAGAAAGGGATGCTTTGACTGCTGCCTCTCTTTCGACAAGGGACAAGGAAGAGGAAGGGGGGGACAACACACAGCAGGGACAAAAACAGGATTTCTAGAATGAATGGGAGTCCTTCTGCCGCATGCGCTGGGAATAGCAGTCACACGCTGAAGTCTCTGAATGAGGTAAATAATGAAACCACTTTATCTTCCTTTTTCTCTGCGCCTGATTGGTCGGCTCAGATATACATCTGAGAGGCACTTGAAAGCATGCACATGAGCTTGATAGAGATTAACCAATTTCCATGCTGATCAGGTTGAACGGCAGCGAGGGGAGATTGCTATCTTTGTCCCTGGGTCGCTGCGTGCAGCAGCAGCACGGTGGAAGTGAGAGGGAAAATCTATGCATGTTGCATGCCGCAGAGAGGCAGTGTGAGCCGGGGGGGGGAGACAGAAGAGTCAGTGTCGGCCTGATGAAAAGAATTGCTGATAATCCTCATGATGCGCATTTGGATGTTGAGATCGCAGAGGAGGATGGAGAGATTCTCTCTTAACTGACCAGCTGCTGCCACACAATTAGAGTTTAGATTCATTGAGTTCAATTTTAATTCATACAGTAAAATATGAATATCATCCTTTACAATAAAAATCATGTGAAAGAAATAAAACACAGGAAGACTAATAAAAAAAAGGGGTAGGGGGGTGGGGGGGTTGAGGGATAGAACAAAATACAGTGCGTGTTTTCTAAAGTCTGACAGAGCACTTCCACTGGTGACCCTGGGGAGCCGTTCACTACCTTCCAGTCAGAAAATAACAACTTGTCCACAGAAGCGAGCAAAAAAGGGGCATTGGCTTGAGAAAAGGAAAGCTTGAGTCGAAGTTAAGTGGGCTGTACAGTCTCATTTTCTGACACCTACCTAGGAAGCCCTGACTGTTTGTGAAAAGATGCAGTGCTGAGGTTGTTCTCCTGACCAGCACAGGTGTATGAGCAACTCCCTGATCCCAGAAACAATAGTGCATTGTTTCATCCACTTCTAATGAGACAATGATGGGCATATTTTGGCTGTTATGGAAGTATTGCTCCAGTATAGTGGGGCAACTGGAGTAGCAGTCGAGTGTGCAGCATGTAAAATGTGCATTGGCAATATTAAATATTGCAGGGTTCAGTGCTTAATTATATGTATGTTTGTAGTCAGCAGGGACTGTCAGTGGAAAATCTTGCAAAGGGCGGTTACAGCGTCTGGGCTCCTGTCCTAAGTCCTTACTCATGTGTCAGGAAACATCAACCTGACTCTCCCTGGAAGTTCTGACTGGTACTGTCCCAGCGCGCTGACACCCATCATGACATCAGGCATATTGGGCAAATATGCTGTCTCTCAAACTCATAGCCTATTTTCACAATCAAGCCACTCCGTCTGACAAAAGGGCATCCAAAAAGACAGAAGAACAGAGGCAATGTTGTTGCTGTCACTCTTTGTGGAATTGTTAATATTAGAATATCATTTAATAACGACTTGATAGTTATCATTATTATAGTGCTGTTTATTTGTGACATTATATGGGGAAATGAACCCAAACCTCACTCAACGTATCCTCATGCAACGGTTTGTATGATATCTTATTAAAAGTTCCTAATTTTTTGTGCGTTTTCCTATAAATGTCCAGCAACTCGTGTCAATTTCCTCTCGTTACATGCCTTTTCAAAATCATCTTGGTTAGGTTTAGAAAAGATTGTGGTTTGGGTTCAAATAAATCTGGAAATGGCCTAACTTAAATACAGAAGTTATGTGACAAATAAATCAACGCTGACTTCTGGTTTCACACGAGACATGAACACTGGTCTCCTGGGTGTGAGTCTGGTGTTTTTTTTTCTACCCTGACCTCATACCTATGTAACATATTTTCATACAATGGTTTGTATGATATTTTACGAAAAACTAAATCCTCCTTTTTCATTCGTTTTCCTAAGAATGTCCAGCAACACGTGTCAATTTCTGCTTGTTACATGCATACAGTCCTTTCAAAATAAACTTCAGTCTTCACAGGAAATAACTTCCTTAGGTTTAGGTTAGGTTTAGGCAACAAGTTAGGTTTAGGAAAAGATTGTGGTTTGGATTAGAATCACTCCGGAATGGCATTACTTAAGGATGTAAGTTACGTGACAAATAAATCAATGTTGACTTTTGGTTTCAGTTTTTGGGCGACAGTCTGGTGTTTTTTGACCCACCCATCCACCCCGATGTCCCCCCTACGCAGTTTATTGCTCTTTATACTTCCTGGTTTATGAGGATTACATGCAAATTGATTTTGTGGGATATATATGAAAAACAGTGCATTGCTTTTCGTAAAGGTGTAGCTACGAACGGTTTATGAAAACAGCGTGGGTCAATGCAGGGCTGTGTAGTATCTATTAACCAACACTGGGAAATACAATAATCCCCACTTTCTAAACTTCCCCCATCTGTTCCACTATCTACATACATGATGGCAGCAACACCTGGCGCCCGTTTCTCAGCCTGTACAGTACAGTATACGCTCACATGCAATGCAGCTGTGCGTGTTCCCAGCTGCCCCTCACAAGGGTGTTAGCATGCTTCAACAGCGCTGCACTCTTTGACCATGTATATATTTAGTTTCTGCTAAGTCTGGCAATGTCAGCACATAGCATCCAGATCTCATTTATGGAAGCGGACGGCTTGTCATTTCATTCTGTGTTCATGGATGCCCCCTCGCCTTGGCCATACAATACACAAAGTGCTGAGAGGCCAGAAATGCAAGACGCACATGATGTGGCTGCAGTTCTGCCACCGTAACTCATGACTTACAGTATGAAATAGAATAGAATAAGGCATACTTACAGAATGACATTTTTATATATTGTAATTTATTTCTTTTGTGATTGTCAACAAACTTTTTTTTAATGCTTTATCTATGGTTTATAACCATCATAATTCATAAATGGAAATAAGTTTTGGTCGGCCAGATTGCCAATCCACATTGTGGTTAGTTTATTTGCTTTACTGGCGTTTCTTGCTTCTTTTTTTGGAGCATTTTATCTCTTTAATTGATTCAGAAAAGCCCTATCAAACTCTACTTTCTGGAAGAAGGTCAGACTAAAATTTTAACTGGAGAGCTGAATTGTGAAGTGGAAGAACCCACACCTCTTTATTAATAAAGCTTGTTATTTTATAATAAGCTTTGAAATGTGAAGCAATAGATGTTAGGAACACAGAAACACAAAGATAAAGCAAGCTACATGGAGCACACGTTGCCATTTCTACACTAAAATTCATTATAACAGCATATTTATTAATTATGTACAATTTATGGCACCATTATCTAGAATAAAAAACAAGGAACAATGTACAACAAATGTCTTAATTGTACAATGCAGGTATACATTATGTTGTAGAAATGCAGGCGTTGAATGTCCATATGTGTAGGACACGTCTTCATCACCGATAGCTCAGCAGCATTTCACACATCGTTGCACAGTGTAATAACGTGCATGACGCCCGACAAGACGGAGGGATTAGACTTTGCACAAATGTTTTGAAAGCTATTGACAAGGCTGTGGAGGTTTAGAAACACAGGGCAGCGAGTGGGTGCATGTAGAGCATGTCTACCTACACTGAGAGCTCACAGATACAGGTTTCTGAACCCCACTGGGTAAAATTCACTTATGTTTGATGTCTGTGCTGTAGGTTTCTCTTTGAAGGTAGCTGAACTTCTCTGCAGATTCAGTCATGGAGCTGTCCAGCCTCAGGCAACAGAGGGCCGAGGCAGCCGATATGAGAATAAAACATCACCATTATCACATACAATAGATGCTCTATATGTGTCAACACAAGCTGTTGTCATACACCATTTGTACCTGTATATCGCCCACGAAATCAATTTGTATGTAATGTAATGTGAACCAGGAAGTATAAAGAGCGACAAAGGCCGGGTCAGGGGGTCGGGGTGGGCGGATCGGTCCAAAAACACTATTTCGCCCGAGAGACTGGCGTTTGTGTCCCGTGTGAAACCAGAAGTCAACCTTGATTTATTTGTCACGTAACTTCTGTACTCCTGTATCGCCACTTCCAGAGATATTTGAACCCAAATCACGACCTTTTCCTAAACCTAACTAAGTAATTTTGTAGCTTAATCCTAACTAAGCAGTTTCTTTTATTTTATTTTGAAAAGACTGTATGCATGTAACGAGTGGAAACGGGTTGCGAGGCATTTGTAGGAAAATGCACGAAAAAATGAGGAATAACTTTTTGTAAGATGCTACGAACCGTTGTGTGAGGATACATTGCTCATCAACCCACAGTATTACAGTATGTGCTTAGGTACATAGAACTTGAGTATTTCATACACACAATGACACAGACCGCTACATGGACTCCCACATCTTGCTATTGTAAATACAGTATAAGCATTGGGAAAGCACACTCAAACAAGTGCAGTGGATACTGGGGGGAACTGGTGAATCTTTATGATCATGAATATTAACCACTGTGACTGTTTCCCAGAGTGACGCCACAGCAGCCTGATCTGTTTGAGGCTACATTAATAAGTCTGAATCTGAGGGTTGCATGTTGACAGTAGTGTAAGCCTTATATACTATAGTTTGCATGTATTACACTCTTCCTGATGCAAACTACACAAAATACTTTAAAAATACCAGCATTTTAAAGTAACATTCTTACATCAGCAAGCAATGATTATTACTTATGCATGACCAAGTGCAGATTGGCTGACTCATACCAAAAGGACCAGGATGTTGCATTCAAAGTGCTTAATCCAAGTTAATAATTAACAATAAAAGTAAAGCTTTTTTTCAGTTTACTTAAAAAAATATCAGGGCTGCACAATATATCATTTTTCTTTTTTATCGTCATCGCGATGTCAACTACCACAATAAACACACGACGAAAGAATGCGAAAAGACAGTATCAGTAGAAACCTGCACTTTAAAATGTTATCATTCTTTTTTTTATTGGTACCTTTTGTGTTCAGTTCGATGTTCAATTTGTTCAATAAATGGAAATATATATATTTATTTTTTTAATTCAACAAGTAATTAGTTGGATTTTGCAGTTGCAGAAACACAGAACTGAGTACAGTAAAATATATGGTTATTTTTATTTATATATTTATTATATAAGAACGGACAATGCACGTTAATTAACATGAGCCATCATGTAAATGTGGCAAATTCAGCCATACATGCTAATTTTCATCTGCCATCCCTGCAAGCAATATCGTTATCGCGATATTCAACAACGTCATCGCGTATACCATATTTTCCTCGTATTGTGCAGCCCTAACATTTTAACTAAAAATGATTTTCACTAATTACATGCCCTCCTGGATCCAAATGTTGCTGCATTTCCTACAGCATCAATATGCTGATCATGCAGTTTATAGAGTAAAAGGTCCTCTTGTAACAAGAGAATAATTCCATTAATAGATAGTAAAGAGAAACTTTGTTTTTTAAAAATCAAAAGCAAAAATAATTGGCTCTTGAAGTACTAACAATATTTGTGAAGTTAATAGTCATCCTCCACCACTGCCTTCAAATACCTTTGCAAGACCTGGATGTTCATGATAAACTATTTTCCTTTTTCACTTATTGGATTTTGTTCAGATGAATCCAAATTAGAGGGAAGCAAGATGTGCATCATTAAGTAAAGGTGGCTTGTAACAATGGTGTTTGCTCAATAATAATTCCAAAAACTGAGGTCTAAATTGTATGAAAATATGTGATGGCCTGGTTACACTGTGGCCACTGGTGGTCCCAAAGGCAGGGGCTTAAAACACATGCCCTTTTTAATGAAGAGCTTAGAAGCAAAGTTATAGCAAAATGAAACTAAGATCAATCTGTTGGGCCCTGCAGCCACGCTGTCCTATACCTCCGTGGATTACACTCCATGGGGCACTTAAAATCTGTCTGGCTGCCCATTAAGACGGCCACTATCCTGGCTCATTAATGTCCTGCAGAGGAATTAGAATAAACTGTGCTCCACAGACTTGTACTGGCAGCGGCTCTCTGCCGTCTCTCCAGCAGCTTTTCTCCTTCCAGGGACAGCAGTTTGTTTGCCCGCCGTACATCAGAGCAGCTTGGAGTGACCAGCAGCACACAATAATTAGATGTTCAATTCCTCCAAACTGCTGTAGCTGTTGAATTCATCCTGACTTGTTTCAGCGATTTCAGCAAAGGTTGCCAAAGATAATCACTGTGTAGGACATCACCACTCACTTAAATGGGAAATAGGGTTTGAAAACCGGGGATTATAAGATGAGGATGGGACGCTAGCCTGGAAGTAGTGAAGCAGTACGAGTCACAATCAAGTGCATTAAAGTCAAAGGAACGGAGCGCTTGAAGTGTGATTTTAATACAATTTTTGTTTGCCATTTTTCCCACATTGTGCTGTATTTTAGAAAGGACTGAAAGTCATGCTGTTTTGGTTATTCCTCTTTTTCCTGAAGAATATAAGGGGCTGACGTGTCTGTCTGTGTCTCCCAGCGGTAGCTTTCTTTGATCACTTGCGACACGGACCAATGTACCTTTGTCAAACTGTAGGAGGTCAACCCAGTCGCCAGAAGAAATGTTGGCATTGGATCTCTCTGCAAACCACGGATACGTTGAATGGCGACATTTCTGAACCAAAAATATGTTTCATGAATACGTTTCATATCAGCCTCGTATCACGCATGCAGAAACGCAATGCCTCGTGGTTAACGTTGTGAAAGGATCATGGTTTCTGTTCAAATAATAACGTAACAACGCAACAAACCACTATAGTTAAGTTTAGGAAAGAACAACATGGTCGGGCTTAAAACTACTACGTTTGTACAGTTAAGAGGACACTGAACGTTGTGAACACGGGACATGAACGAACAGCTGATTGCAGCGTGATGCATGGGACACAAACAGCTCATGAATGAAATCCTTGTGTTTGTTGGACCCATCCACCTACCCATCCACCTACCCTCCTGCCCGCCCGGTGTGTCTCGTTTCACTATTTAAACTACGTCACTTGCTCTGACCGAATGCAAACATGTCGGTATTCAACGTATCCCTGGTTTGCAGAAACATCCAATGCCAACATTTTTTTCCTGGCGTCTGGGCTGAGGAGGTACTTCTAAAAACATTCAAGTTGGAGGTCATGATTCATAGAATGGAAAACCAGATTAAAAACCAGGCCGTCCTCTCTAATATTACATTATTGCTCATGCCAGGAGTTGAGACCTTCGGGTTTGATTGTTCTTTTGTTGATGCTGCTTCAGTTAAATTCAGTCAGCAGACTCCTACTTCACTTATCATTGTCAAGCCAAAGCTAATATGTTTGTTTTAGGCAACAAATAAACTAGGGATGCCTACAAGAAGCCCTTTCCATTTACTCCAGCGCTCAGTGAGCTTTTGCGCTGTATTTCCAAGCGCTGTATCCAACCAATTTGAATGTTTTGTGTTGTAAATGTCTGGCCTCTTATTTTATTTTCTGTTGGCTTTGCTGAAGTTTATTGACGCATTTTAATCAGGTCACAGGTGACACAGCCAACGATCATCTTCAGCTGATTTTTGTTCTAAATAGTTTGATCGGTGGTCTCTATAAAGGCTGATCAGAAGAGCCGATCAGATGACGCATCGATTCTGAATTTAAACCAATCCGACTTTTTCATTCTCAATACCGATAGCAATGCAGAATACCGATCTGATACCAGTGTTTAATTAATAAGCTGTATGCCTCACTGTGTGGAAGTGACTGGGATCATTCTTTTATGTGGAAGGCAACATCAGGCTTGACTTTAACATTGCTTTCCTAACTTTGTAAAACAAAATGTAACAAATAAATATACATAACATAACATAACATAAATCTACTGAATTGTTATTTATTATTAAAATAATAAATCGTACACCAACAACCTGGCAAAAAAATCTTCAAAATTAACAGGAATTACAATTCAGGTGTAGACCTTTTTAATGCAGCAACAAATTGGTCAAAATTGAAACAGGAATTAAAATTCCAGTCCATAATGTATATAGTATATATACATAGAATTTAATTTAATAGATCAGCCCCATTGTCACCGATATCCGAACCAGCTATTTGAGTCAGTATCAGCCCGATATCCGATCCAGTTTTGGTAGCAGTGCATCCCTAATTGAAACGTTTTCAATACTCATTTATTTGCTTTCTTGCCTGCTCTTTAATTGGCTCTGAGAGCGTCACAGCTGGACACACACACACACACACACACACACACACACACACACACACACACACACACACACACACACACACACACACACACACACACACACACACACTCTGTAGCGCCGGGCCTGGTGTGTGTGTGAAACAGCTGGAAACAGAACAGCTCAATTGGAGAACATGTAGACCGTAAATTAACCTATAGACTGACATGTATTATTGGTCAACATCCTTAAATTCAACCATTGTGCTGGTTAGAACAGCTACACTAAGGGAGAGGTTTTAATCTTTGTTATTTCAGATCCTGGGGGGGAATTTTATTGCAAACAAAAACCCGTAACATGTTAGTAAATGACTGCTTATCCATCTGCAGAACAAGTTGGTGTGAGTGTCAATAAAATGAACAGCACAATTTCTGTTTCACAGGGATTTGCTGTTAAGGCTTGTAATGCTGTTTACTGGTTCAATCAGTAAAGCTGCACGATTCGAATAAGTTTCCCCCCCTTTTTCTTAATGAATTTTTTTTGGTATAATCTCATTATGTGCATTTGTGGTTACCCATGGCCCCCTGGGGTAGTACTGCTGCGTTAGAGAAAAGAAGGTATTAGGGACAGCTGGCAGTGTGGTATCAGTTGTGTTCACATTCATCAGGCCTGCTGGAGATTAGAAGACGGAGCAGAGATGCTACTGGAGGCGTATAGTGTGTGCAGTCAGACTGCGTACTGTATACACACAAACAAAGACACACTCTACACTAACGCACAAACACTAAGCAGAGCCCCTGACCCAGCCCTCGAGCTCCACCTCCCCCACTGTCAAACCATATTCTGCCACACACAGTGACCAAGAATAGAGAGGAAAACACTTTTCTCTCCCATCGTCAGATATTTTCTTTGCGGGTTACGTAACATAAGAGAGCAAAGAGGAAAAGCCCCACTCTGGCCTTCATGGCAAAATGAGCTTAACCTATAATCAGCGTGGTGGAGATGGCACAGCTTGTGTCTACAGCCGAGTGCTCGGCTCGGAGGGAGGAGGAGCTGCACGGAGCCTAATGTGAGGCTATAGTGTACTATATGTTTACATGTAGGTGTCTGAGGTCAGGAGGCTGACATGATCATTTCACGTAATGACAGATGTCTTCCCTTCTAGTCACCTATGATGATGTTGTGACCTGACAGCAGTGTTGTAGTACGAGAGATCGGTCTAGGTCTAGAGACCGCTCTCAAGACCACTTTATGAAGGTCTCATCTCGGTTTCGACCACATTTTTACTCGGTCTTGTCTCGGTCTCGGTCGGTTTATTGTCTGATTTATTTGTTAACATCATTACTTTCATACCATAACGTTTTTTAAACTTTTTTTTATGCCTACTATACTAAGTTTTTTTGTTTTTTTGTTGTTGTTTTTTATGGCATAATATAATATGTTTTTTTATGTTTTCATAGCATTTATACCATGACTTTTTAAATTATATTTTTTATGACATACAAAGGCTTTTTTGTAATTTTTATGACATACTTGTGATAAATCTATGCTGACTTAAAAAATCAAGCAATATGACATGAAATGTGCAGTTCATTATTGATGTATTATAGTTACTGAAGTAGAGTCTATTCACAGCGAAGACCATCGAAAATGAATGATTTTGGAAGTGAATCAATTTTATGCTTTTTTTTGTCCGTTTGATAAACATCCAGTTCCTTCCAGGGATAGCTGCTGTAATTACTCACAGATTAGGCGACGGCGATGGCAAACACACGGCACAACAAAAAGTCCTGGTTTTGAGGCGCAAACGAGCTCTCTCAATTACTCTCTTGAGAAAATCCTGGAGGCTTTGTCGTAAATCCCTCAGCTTTAACAAGAACTACGTAAGTGTCCCTTCACCTCTCTTGTCTCAAAGACAACACTGACCAGTGATCACCGTTATTTAGTGTTGCTCAGAGTACAGAATAAAGCATCACTTAGTTACAACAGCGGTTGAAGTCAGTGTATCTAATGTGAAATCCAATAAATAACTTAATGACTGGAGAAAACTCACCTGCAATAGCTATAAAATCACCAAATTACAGCACAACCCACCTCTGAATAAAGAGCTCATATCCTAAATAAGTTGTTCTGTTACAGGAGGTAATACATAAACAATAAAGACAGAGTGATCAGCATTTATAGATCAACATCTCTCTAGTACATAATAAACTATATACTGATTGACAAAATGGATTAGTAAATGTAGTAATAAGGGTAGAGTGCACAGCAGTGGGACAAGTAAGCAGGAGTACAAGTAAGCACCCCGAGGCAGCATCGCCCTGTCAGGGTTTAGTTCACAACAATGACCCGCTAGCTGTAAATTATCCCGCTTATTACACGGCTACTTACTTAAGAAATCAATAATTTGACTCAAAAATGGTCCACCAGAGTCCAAGATCAGAACTGTGTCCATAGCAGCAGTCTATTATACATAGCAATGGTCTGCTATAAAGAAATAACAGATTGACCAATCAGAATCGAGTATTCAACAAAGCCGTGTAATAAGGTGACAAGAATGTTTGTTTCTTCGTTTCGCCTGTTGTCAACCTTGCTCCCCACAAAGTGTGGTTACACTGTAAAAAATATCAATCTTTCCCATAGACTGTACATAAGAAGTGGACGTAGTCACTGACGTCACCCATTGGTTTGTAGACTGCCGTTTTGAAGCCTCGAGTTCGGCATTTTGGTCGTCGCCATCTTGTTTTTTTGCAACCCGAAGTGGCACGAGAGAATGGAGCTAAGTACAATCGAACATTGAATACAACATTTTTATGCAACAAAGATGCTTGCAATTAATTTTCATTAACTGAAAACAGTGAAAGTTGTAAGACGAAAACAAGACCGGACAACGCCGTGGTAGCGACCTGTCAATCACAAGGTAGCCACGCCCTAAAGCATAACCTGCTTTATGGTCTATTTGACTCTAAATGGGACCATCATTTACGAAATGAACATCATGCTGTATTGAAGAAGACTTGAAACTAGCGATTAAGACCATAAACTCATGTTTACAATGTTTACTGAGGTAATAAATCAAGTGAGAAGTAGGCTCATTTTCTCATAGACTTCTATACAATCAGACTTCTTTTTGCAACCAGAGGAGTCGCCCCCTGCTGGCTATTAAAGAGAATGCAAGTTTTAGACACTTCCGCATGGGCTTCACTTTTCAGACCCTGGACTTGCCCACTGATCTAGTTTTTTGAACCCTTTGAAATACAGAAAAAAAGAAAATTGTACTTTTTCTAGTGTAAATCTGCTTGACTCAACTCTACTTGTCTTCGACCGCCAGACATTTGATTGATCACACAGTATAGCATCGAGGTGAATATTGCTGTGCTTTTCTCTCTGTAATGCAAAATAAGGCTGCTACAGTGTGTTCAGAAAAAAATAACATGTCAGCCAACATCTTTCTCCAGGTCATCTTACATTGTAGGAGGACTCCATGTACTGTGTTCAAGCTGTGTTAGCTTGCGTTGGTGGATATTCATGGTAGAGATCTTATATATGGCCTAAAAGACAGAGACCTTGTGTGTACATTTTCTGTATGGAAGGTGTCAACCTTTAATATTTCACCTTACAGCAGCACAGTTTTGCCATTGCTGTATTATGCAAATGTAGATGCAATCTACAAAAGACACCTTGCTCATTAATAAGAAGGGTCTTGATGTGTATTGGGAATCCCTTGTGAGTAATGATGCTACCAAGGTATAAGAATTCATCAGCAGACTAATGTCAGTTGATCTTGATAAGAGGGACTGCTCTGCTATTACTAACAAATAGGACCTTTGTCAGTTAGACATAAATTATGTTTCTACATGTAGGCTGGATGGGAATGTTTGAGTGACTGTGTTTTCAAGTTCAGTGAGATTATGAAATGGGCGTCCACCATATTTGCTACTAACCAAGTAAGTTGTAAGAGGAACAAGTGAGGTAATTGAGCACATCCTTGACTTGCACCCCATTTCACAGTGGGAGGAAGTTGGACAGAGTGTTTCTGTCATTTTGTTATGTATAAAGGCCTCTAATTTCATCATAATGGGTGTTAGCAGTGAAAACTCCACACACAAGCCCACATGGGTGTGACCAAAATTACATTTTCCATTGGCATCTTTTTCCACTTTCTTTTTCACATGATTTTATGATCTAATGAATTAATTGAGTGCCTTGATGAGGGTGTTCCTGAGATGAAAAGTAGTTTATAGAAGTGGTTCTCAACCTGGAGGTCGGGACGCCAAAGGGGGTCGTGAGATAACTTCTGGGGTCGCCAGATGGTTGTGGAGAAAACGTGTTTTTGACATCATATTACCTGCATGAACAGCGATATAATTTGCCTCAGAATATATTTTATTGAGTGTATTTGCGAGAGTCAAATTGTGCATGCACACGAGTATCTGACCTGGGATTTTCAGTGGGTCTGGGGGAAACTACGCAAACTAAACAGAACTGTCATTCTATTTACAACCACGACAAACAAGCAGGCAAAAAATATTGTGATGTGTCGTATTCTGTCTGTCTGTCTCTGTTTTAGTACCATGGACAGCGTCGCACCTACACAATCACCCCCTAATTTAGCCATACTCATTTCACAGCACAAACGCCGGCTTGCTTTGCTGTGGGGCTTACAGTTATCATATAACTAAATGTTTAGACACCAAAAACCACTCGCCAGCATACAGAGAATCTACTGCTATATGTGGAGGTTTTGATATAATGACAGTTAATGAGCGATCAATGTGTTTGCATCGGGGTGTTGTGAGTTAAAAGTCCCAGTGCTATTGAGGGGAGAGGGTTACGAACACCAACCTGATTATTCTGGGGGGTCGTAACTCAAAAAGGTTGAAAACCGCTGGTTTATAGTGGCGTGACAGATCTAGATACAACTGCACACCTTCCACCCCTGCAGCTCAGTCCAGCAGTGTTGTGTAATCTGCTGCTCTGGACCCCTGCAAACAGCTGATGAGTGCAAAATAAGAAGAAATGCCAGCGTTAGTACATTATGGCTTCCATTTTCTAAATGATTTTCTAGACCTGAGACCAATCTGATTTACTAATCTACCCCATGAACACACTATTAAAACCATGACCGTTTTTTTATCCATCGATGCTGAATGTGCTGTACTCATTTTCTGCCACGGTGCAATCATCCTTGTTACACAGTATGAAATAGGATTGGCACAGAGAGGGCTGTCTGGTTGTGCCATTCGGAGTTACTAGAGGTAATGTAGGCAGCAGTTGTGACTGTTTTGACTGAGTGAGATGGATAAACACTCATTTGCAGCAGGGAATTACTCTAGATTAAATATTGATGATTGTTTTTCCTTGTGTGGTGTATTTACATTTCCAGACCAACAATACCAACACAGCAGAAAAGCTCAAGTAAGAGCAAATACAGACGGATATGTGTCAGTGCAGGGAGAGGAATTTATTATTATTCCACTTATGTTCGGGTTTAGTATTTCCAAACATCCAACTTCTGTCAAGGCCAGAAATTAGTGAAATCAACTGTGTGGAAGTTTGAACGTGTCAAGGTGTGTGAGAGGTAGAAGAAGTTCCTGCAGCTCAGAGCTGCCAAACAGTGTCATGTGTTATGCCTAGGAGCGAGAGATGACAGGCCTTATAGCCTGTTGTCATTGTTGTTGTCATTGCTTGCATGGTATTTCATGTGCAGAAGGCGCCAATTACCTCTCACTCACAGTGTTGCATCTCTGAATCACACTGGCACCCGGCTAATGAAGGCAAAGTGTCCCTCATGAAGGCTGAGAAGTTGTCACTAATATACCATTAAAATGTGGGTTCAAACCAGTCCAGTGTATTCTGATTTTCTTGGACTTCTAATTGCATGAAATATTTCCTCTTGACCCCTCCAGCACCTGAGGAAGGGAATCCTCTTTGATCGTCAGAAATCCAACTAATTCCCAGAAATGTATTTAATTTGAAAAGTTTTAAACAGCAAGGTGACCTGTCGGGGCATCTACCGTGCACATGTAACGCCTTTATGCTTTGGACTTTAATTAATACTTTTATAAGAGCAATGAGCAGCAAAGGCTGATGACCTGCTTTGCACCAGCATTAATTTGTCGAGCTTCATGGCTATATGGAATTAATTACCGTGAACAAGCTGTAAAATACAGATACAAAAAAACAGCTTAAACTGTTCATGCTCATAATCACCTTCATAATAATTTCCTAAGTGTTGTCTCTGTTTACCAAAGGAGATTGGGAAGTTATGAATAAGGTGGACTTTTATTGATATTGATTTAAGGTTTATTGATTGTGATTTCACCACATGGGGAAACAGTGACAGATACAAACCTTCATTCCTCTGTGCTTAATGCTAACCAGCAGGTTTAATATGCAGTCCTGAGGGCTGCAGCATGATGCCCCTCAGGCTACATCTACTGAGCCTGTCCGTACCATCTGACTACTGATATGATTAATATTATTGTAACCCACTCAATGAGTATAGAAGCAAACAGGCGGAACTCTGGGGCTTTTTTGACAATGGCCGCTAGATGACGCTGCAGTAGCGCCGCCGCCATCTTGGACCGAAAACAACCATGAGTCCTTAGCCATGAATATATAAAGAGACATCGGTAAATCAGAGGATCATTTTTTTAAGGAAAGGAAAAGGAAAACACTACTCGGTTAGATGATCACAAGTTTTTATTTTAGGGCAGCAACTAATTGTTTTCATTGTCGATTAATCTGTTGATTATTTTTGCGATTAATCGATGAGATGTTTGGTCTATAAAATGTCAGAAAATGGTGAAACGTGTTGATTAATGTTTCCCAAAGCCCAAGATGATATCCTCAAATGTCTTGTTTTGTCCACAACTCAAATATATTCAGTTTACTGTCATAGAGGAGAAAAGAAATCAGAAAATATTCACAGTTAAGAAGCTGGAATCAGAGAATTTTGACTTTTTTCCTTTTAAAAAATTACTCAAACCAATTAATCGATTATCAAAGTAGTTTGCGATTGATTTAATAGTTGACAACAAATCGATTAATCGTTGCAGCTCTATTTGATTTGATTTGGTTTCTTATTTTCTCAGAGCTCTGAATTGTTTGTTTTTCTCCTCAGCCTGAGTTGATGTTCTGAGTAATCTAAGCAGGTGTTGTCTGGTGTTTTCGTTCCTCTACTCCTCTTTGAAAAGTACCTATAGCTAAAGCGCTTGTGCTTGTACCATTACAGAGTGTGCTCATTATCATTTTGAGAATATGTGGGAATTATTAGAGCAGAAGTTGCGATGACTTATCTAGTCGTGGTATGCAACTTGTAGTTTGTATCAACTGGGGTTCAGCGCCCCCTGACAACACGTCCTTCATGTTCATACTGAGTGAAGTCATTTAAATGCCCAACGCGTATTCTTGAAGCATTGTCACACAGCTTCAGGATGACCATTGAATTTGTAAATGTCTCTGTCTAGTTTTGCTTTTAACATAATTTTGCACTGAGGGACCGATTATGTATCGTGTCCTCTCAGACCTCTCGTACAGTTTGAGAGGATTTCAATGAGAATGAATCAGTATTGTAGTCATTTTGTTCTCATGAGAGACTCAAGTGAATGTCTTGTTTATGTCTGCCTCGTCTTTATTAAGTACAGAGGGAAAAGTAATGCTGCCAGAGACATTTGTTGCAAATTACTACTGTGAACCGCTGCCGAGTAGATAAAGTGGTGCTTCCATTAAATGACAGTGTCATATTTTTTGTGCTGCCTGGTGACGCTTGTATGTGCTGGGATGGTTTGTTGAAAGTACTTTATGGTGATCGGCGTGGCTCGGTGAAATAGGCAAAGGCAGCATTTGCCGTTTGGCCCGAGGCGGAGCCCGCAGCTGTAGCTCGCCACGGTTAGATGGTGTTCAGTGCTCTCACATCTGTCGTCCTGTCTGGAACAAGTAGACTTTAGCCTGAACTGCGGTGATTCATTTTCCTGTTTTTACCTCATTAATACCTCCTTTTGCTTTCAGTTTAAATTTAGTGATCAAGTTTGATATGATATCACCTCATAAAATATGTGGAAATGGATGCCAACTCATAAAAGAAGAAGTTAAAGCACATCATTGTAGTAGTGCTGGGTGATATGGCCAAAATCTTCTCTAAATCCGATATAGGTAATTCCATATCTCGATAATGTACCGTAAAACTTCAATTAAAAGCCGAGCCCCAATGAGACGCTGAGGCCCTTTTAGACGCCGGGTGTGGAGCCATGTTTTGAAAGCAGACCTCAATGAAACACCGGGTAACTTTTGTCAATATGGACATGTTACACATCGTTAGATCGGTTAGATTCTCCACAATTCAACCATCCAGTTCATTTTATGGAAACCATGAGTATAATTCATTCAGATTTATGGTGCTGTTGATTGCTGCTGGACCAACCCGTTAGGTGCGTGCTTCCCTTTGTGTTTTCTGACCAGTGAAAGTGTTTTGTTTTTGAAGAGATAAATGCAAACAAATATGGATTGAAGCAGAGTGTTACGTTGGATGGAAGCATGTTGTTAATTTTGGAAATGATTACATCTTTTTTTAGTAAATTTTGACTTTTGGACTGAAGACTGAGACAAATACAGTTGGAGACAATTTGATAGTATTTCCTATCTTTGCTGAGCATGAGTTTTGTGCAAAAGGAATTAAAGGTCAGTCCCATATAGATGTTTGTCCTAGATATATGGCTTAGTTCAATAATTGAAGCAAATAAACGCCGGGGCTATTCATTTCAGTTTTATGGTATATCATGATATAGCAATTTTTCTGGTAATTCAATAAATAAATAGTCTTTATGAAATATCCAAAAGTCTATTTTTGTACACACTCCTGTGTGAATTAAATACTTGACAAATTAATGAAATGAAGTGCAAAATGATTAGATCTTCCTGAGAAATTTGAGTTATTATGTGCTTGTTATTATCAATCAAGACGACGTAATTGTGTATCACGATATCTCGATATATGATTTCATCACAATACCATTCCATTGAAAGACGATAAATTATCATATTGAATTCCCTACATTGTAGTAGTGCAAACGCAGACACAATGAGCACCTAGTTACACTAATTACTCTTCGTCGTGAGCAGATTTCAGAATACTTTGTGACCACGGGTGCAGGTGTACGTGTGCACGTTTCATGCACATGTGTCTTTTGTCCTTTGTCCTCCATGAACACCACATCACTTAGCATGTAACAGGATCATTTGAGTGAATGCCAACAAGCTGCGCTCAGTTACACGCAGCTCAGTGTAGCGTCATCGCTAAAGATAACTGTAGACAGAACAATGTTCACACTGAGGAGAGGAGCTGAGTTATAATACGCAGTGGGTTGGAGGCCCGAAACAAATGCCCTTGTGTGATTGATTACACGCTACAAGCTAATGAGATAAACAGAGCTTGAATCGATTCAGTCGGGGAGGAATCATGCCAGAGGGGCATATGCAGCCGTGTGCAATGGCTGTATTGACACGCTCATATTCAAAGAGTCGGTGAAAGAGACCAGGCTGCGCTTTTGGCTGAGAACAGAGCTGTGTCCTCTTCCGCTGCATGGGAGCCGCTTTCACCCACCGCTGCAATCAGGGTCAATGCTGCTCACATCAAATGCTAGCAATGGGATCTGACAAGTTGGGTACTTACCGCTTAACAATCACTGCTAAGAAAACCTTTTTCTAGTCAAAGACAAACCAGACATGGGCTGTGTAGCAGGCGTTCTTGCATTAACAGATAGGAAAGCATCTTTAACTGTAGTTAGTGATGAAGCAAATTACAGTAAGAGCATGGATGACCATCAGCCCAATTTAGGGCCTAACTGCTGTAGCTGCTGCAGTCCTTGGCTCATTGGCTAATGACAGACTGATATTCAGAGTGCGGCGGTTAACCAATTAAAAGCTTCATGCTTCATCCAGATGACTCTAAGAGGATAAGCAGGGCTGGACACCATGTGTGATGTTGAGCATGTCTGAGCTGCATGCGGTGACTCAGAATAAATGGAGGGCAGAGAAAGCACAGGGCTTTGGAGAAGTGAATACATAGTCATTTTCACAGGTTATGAGAAGAAGACCGTTTTTACTACTTCATTGCATTATAACATGCAATTTAGTTCTTCTGTCGGGTCTTACAGTACACAAGAATTTTGTGGTCAGGTTCTTCATAATAGTTGTATATGTTCATCTCGCTGTAAAGTCTATAACCACTCACACTTTCAAAAGCAACTGAAATGCTTGGTTCAGGGTTTGTGTTAGACCTTCTTACACTTTAACAAAAGACTTTAAAAACACAGCAAAATACAAAACCGTTGGATTTTATGTTTTATTTGGATCATGTTGTAGCTTCATTTTTACAAGCACTCGCATTTTTTGAACCAGGATTCAGGAGGTGTGTGTTAGAGAGAGAGAGACAGAGAGAAGGGAAGAGAAGGTGGACTATTGAACGCAATATTTCTGTAAGTTATTAATAACTTACTCGGAACTCTGCTTTGTCACTCTTTGGCTCGAACCCACAATATTTTCTAGTAAGCTCGACCAAAAATGCTCTATAACAAAGATGAAGCATTACAACCTCCGCCAATGGTTTGAAATGGTACACTTCCTCTTTCATAAGTGGGCGCGGTCATGGCGTGTTCACCTTTCCCCCCTATCCCCTCACCTTGTTTGGAAGTGTTGTGAACGTCGTGATGGATGAAAGCAGATTGGGTTATATTTGCGTCATGTATTTATATTTTCTTTTGCTAATATTAGATATTTACACAGCTAACAGCAGTATTTAGCATTATATAAATTAGTTAGCTAGGGAGTTAGTGAACGTTAGTTGGCAGATCTCGCGAGAGTGTCTTCCGGAGACAGAGAAAGGTCTCAAACAAAGTTAATTTTCTCCTGATTTGTCCGTCTGAAAAATTACATTTTGGTGTCAGAATGTTCTGAAGATATGTGGCTAACTCCCATTGGAGTTAATACATTCAGGACATGCCGCTAGTCTCCTAAAAGGGCGGGGCAGTGGCGAAACCCAAGTGACACAGTTGTTTGGTTTGGAAACTTGGTTTCGATTAACAAGTTGTGATTCACGTGTACATTTTACGACCATCAGCCTCTGCTTCAGAACAACTCTAGCATGATGATGACAGTTTGTCTGAATCAATCCCGCCCTCCACATGCTCTATATGAATGCGTGCAGGTTATGCCCCTGCAGGGTAGAGAGCGGAGAGTCGTGTTGTTTGACAAATATTAGCAATAGTTGATGACAAAACACATTAAGAATTGCAATTGATTGCACAGACAGGAGACATCCTCATTAGACGGTCTACTTCGGTAAACACCGGTGGCAACATGACAATTGTGCAGTAAACATTAAAAATCCACTGAAAGTGCTGCAATTTTAATATACTGTACGCCACACAGACATTTATGGGCTTAATGAATGTGTGAATCATCTTTATTTTCATTGCACTTTTAGAAGTTGAGTTGATTCAGTAGATTCACATGAGTCAAGTGATTCACATGTTTTCTTATCTTAGAATTATTCTGGGCACGGGTTTATTTAATAAATAATTTATATTTAATTTTAATTTATGTTCCCCCCTTAAAAGAACTTTGTTTATTTTCATTGATTAAGAGATGTTTTTAGTAAAACAATACATTAACCATCATTGTGGCACGTCTTGATAAACCTTACAGTGAAGGTGTCAATAAATAAAAAAATATAATAAATAAGGTTTAATGATTCTTAATTACAAAAGTTCTGATCAGTCAGGAATAGGTATAGTTTTAAATATTAATAGCTATTTACAGAATGTGTGGGTTAAAACGCACTAGAAGCCTAATTCTCCTTTACAATAATTCACTACATGTTTACAATCCGGCAGGCAAACTCATTAAAATATGCATTAATTAAGATCAGTGTATTTGATGGAATAGAGGCATCAGAATGTGCCAAAGGAACCAACTTTGGGCGTTTATGGCCAAAATTTATCTCTAGTTAAGCATATAGCACAGGCCTTTGTCACATTGGTAAATGTTCTACGCTGTCTCATTTTTTTCCAGACTTCAAGTAGCTCTCTCTTTTTTCACCATACATGTGTTTGCATCCCTACTGATAAGCGTGACAGCAGGGAAATAGGGCAAGGCTCCTGGAAGGACACTCAGAGGAGGTGTGTTTAATTGATTGCTTTATGATTGTGTCACTCAAGTCTTGTCTGCACACCAAGACACACGCCGGGGCCAGTCATCCGTCATGGGAGAGGAGAATCTGGCAGCATCGACTGTTTATTTTTTTACACAGAGGACAAAGGGACGAGAGTGTCTGTGTTGTTTATGTGCTACTAAAGACTCAGAGGGAAGCCACAAAATTTCATCAGTGTCCAATTGCATTAGAATTCATTTGCTGTAGTGTTTGATCATAAGCCTCTGGGCAGGAAGGCAACAGGGGAGCGGCTGGGTCGTCGCAATTCCTCCACAGACGAGCATTTCAAAGAAATAAGCTGGCCTCTTTTTCATGTGATTCCAGATTTGCCTCATGAGGGTGACGTTTTCTTCTGCTGCAAAGGATTTAGTGTGTGTGTGTGTGTATATGAGTGTATGTGCCATTAGTCTTAACATGTTTATATGCTTTTTACACCATTTGTAAAACTAACTTCTTATTTAATATGAAAGCTGGATCCCTGACTGGAAATTAGGCTTAATCAAACAATTTAGCCCTGCTGCATTTAGGTTTTTCAGCCATACATTTAAAGGTGCTCTATACGACATCCAGAGCATTAATATATGATCAAACAACTATTTGCTATGTAAAGATATAGGGGAGTAATGTCTACCTGAGCAGAGAATGAAGTCACTCTCCCTCTGTGTGTGTTGTAATCAGAGCTTCTCCTCGCTTTGTTTACATCGCCGGGCCGGCCACGTGTGCTTTTGGTGCATGTGAGCGCATGTGAGCGCGCCCCACTGGCTTCAGTTACAGCTGATTTCGCTGTCCCGACCGACGCAGTTATCGCGGAAGCGTAGCACCCACCCTCCGGTTCCCCTTCAGGTAAACGCTGCTATCTCTTTCAGCACGTTCGCTGTTGTTTGCACTTCTAGCACCGTTAGCTACGAGCCACCGTTTCACCGTCGCCATGTTGAGAGCCGTTGAGAGACAATAGAAATGCTCCCAATCCCGAATTTAGCACCTTTAAAACAGTGTACACATGAAGTCAGGTTGAGTGGAGTACAATGAGTTCCACTTCTCCAAGTTATTCATTTGCTAAACCTAAATAGTGAGTTTATAATTTGGTGATAGTGACAGTTAATAACATAATCCTTTACTGCTCTCAGCATTCAAACTTGAATGAGGGGTTTTTATAAGAAATTATAAGTCTGTATAAGTATATGGAAACATTTTAATCTGCAGTATAAAAAAGAAACCCAATAATTTTCATATGCGCATGTAATAAACATTGCGATAATACTCTCTTTACTCGTTTTTCAGCCAAAATGACCAGCATGTTCTCAGTGGTGAGTTAACAAACAACACAATTATCAAGCAGCCCTGTGGGGAAAATTACTTTCAAATAAAACTAAAGCTGTCGAATCCACGGATCACTGGCTGCACACCGAGTTCACCGCGCTGACAACGTCTGTGATAATCACCTGTGATTGATAGATATACTGTCCAAATGTGGTTTTTAACATGCTGAATTCAAATACAGAGGGGGGAAAACAAGCTTTTACACCACGTACAAAGCGCGGAAAAGGGATGAAAATCAATATGGCTCCAGCTACGCCGTATTGCAAATGAAAAGTGTGCATGCCACGATAATGGATATGGATTTCAGGGTGTGTGGCTCATGTTTTATTCGCATGCAGTGCTGAAATCTTTATATATAGTGCTGCAAAAATTGATTGATGAGTGCACGGGACAGAGAGTGTACTTCTACACATTTTGACTTCCATTACAAGGTGTTCAATCACTGTGTAAGGGCATAGAAATAGCCACTTTGTATAGTTTAGATCTACTGTACGGTAAATATGCTTTTCTCAAGTTTAAAAGGCCGCTGCCAGAGCTACTCTTGTATAATTAGTAGCTGTCAGAGACTTAGGTTAAGACACCATATAGATGAACTTTAGACTTGTGTTTACACTGTGGATGAGACGTAGTGAGAAAGCCAAACACTGTGTGGAAAAATGCATTGAGGAATAAAGAGAGAAAGAGCAACATTACAATATTTACCATGCTGAGAGAAGCGGGATAGCAGCCTCACATTGTTTGTAATCAGTAAGACGCCGGCTCTGCATCGGGCTTCCTGGTGTGCCTTTGTGTGTGTGTGAGCCTTTCATAGCAGTGTGTGTGTGTGAGGGTTGCACTGTTTTATCCCTGATATATTTGTTTTGTTGAACAGGCTGTGTGGTATTTGTGGCTGTCTACTGTGCCGTTACCAAGGTGATAGCCTGTGGTTGTCATCCAAGCTATCGTACAATGGCAGTGAATCTGGTCAAATAAAGACGGGGGGAACTACAGTAGTACTATGTCAAATTAAACATTTTCGGTAACACATTTTACAGGTCCGCAAATTTCATGGTAATTAGGTGATAATTAGCAAGTAACCTATTTGAAATTTCTTTGGAATTACTGCCAAATTGTACCAATATTACCTCAAAATTGATCAAAAATGACTTTATTATAAACATTATTTAATAATTATATGTTGAAATAGCATTTCGGTATGCGGGCGGTCATTTAGGAAACTGTCCTTTGGTTCATTTACCTCGCACAACAGCTGGATTCACGTGATGTCACGAGATCACGCCAGAATCGCGGAATCACATATCTCACAGAAATCTATCTTGTCAGGCTTCAAGTAGTGTGTATGTGTCCGGCAAGCCAGTCACCGGACCAATTAGCGTCGTGGGAGGAGCTACTGGCAGTGACGGGCGTGGCTTAGGCGCGTGTGAGGTGAACAAACAACAATGGCGGCTCCTGAAGCGGTTATGCTGCATTAGCATCAGTTATACCAGAACTGGAGAGTATTTCTTCATTGAAAGAAGAGCAAAGAACGGCACTGAAGGCTTTTCTCGATGTAGAAGATTTTTTTGCTCTTCTCCCGTCTGGCTTCAGCAAGAGTTTGATTGACAGATGGTTCATCCAATCACCTGCCGAGTATTTTTTGAAAGTGCCTTCCTATGACGACTTCTCAGATGGATCTGTGTAACAAACCATCTCGCGTGTCACGTTAGTGGTTCGTATTAGAGGGTAACAAATGATCGGTGTTCGTATGGCTTGGAGGATTTGGTGGATGTATCAGGCTGATCAGAGTATATTTATTGAGTGTTGTTTATGGGACCTGGCTGGCTGTAAAAATGGGTCACACCTGCTCTTATTTATGTGGCTTATATATGGATGTTGTCGATGCTGCTGTGAGTGCTGTGACACATTTGGTCAAAATTCATCACCAAAAAGTTGACGTCGTTATTGCTTATTTGATTGATGCAATATCTGTGTGGGCAGGCACTAAAAGTGTTCATAATATCACTTCATGTTGTGACATCTAGATAGTAGGAGTCAGGGCTAACATTAGCAAGCTAGTAGCTTCTACTATAAGGTAAACTTTCACAATCCATCATTTCATCCGTCTACATTTTGACTTAGTTCAAACTAGAATGCACTTTGTGTTTTGTACTGTATGTTAAATTAAGTAAAAATATACTTGCTGCATATTCACTAGTTTTAGTGATGTCTTTTTATCTGTGCATTATTTTAATGTTTTAGTTATTCAGCAAACAAACCCATCAGAGCAGCTGGTCAATGCAACAGTAGAAAAACAACAGAGGAATAACGCAACAGCTGCAGGCCATCAAAAACACACACCCAACAGCTGAAGTAAGCATATAATAACTTCATGATACATATAGTAATAAGAGACTTTTTGCCTCATCTTGCAAATAGCTTAATGATTTCATGGTAACAAACTTACCACCAAAACCTTATGTGGTACTGCTGAAACAAGCAAAGAGAAGACATTATCCATATGAGACAGTGTATGGCCAGATTTAAGGTTACAGTGTTTGAGACATGAGGTTGCAGCTGCTTATGTTAATCAATGTTAACGTTTTGGTTGAGCCTTGTGCTTTTTGAATCCTGAAAGCTGCGTAATGAGAGGTTAGTGAGGCTGCACCCGGCGATAATGGCGCATTACGTCAGACAAAGGGCTAAATCTAAGAAGGTTTAAGCCATTTAAATAAAGAGGAAAGGCGTTTAAAGTGTGGCCGGTGTTAAGCTTCACACCAATCTGATAAGTGCACCGTGCCCAAAGTGGTTTTGCATCTCACAGCAGCAGGCAGGCAATGCTGTAAAAATGCTCAGAACTATATCTTGTGATTTTCTCCAGCAAGAAAATAAGACATTGAAATTCAAATATAGTATTGATCATTAAGTCAGTACGGCATTACAGAACTCATTTTAAAGACACCCTGTCATCACTGGAGACATGCAACAGCAGCTTTGCTAACCACCCGATCAATAACATCCCATTCACACTGGTCCTTATTGGCAACCGGCAGAGATAAATTAGTATTGTTGAGATTTCACTGGGATCCAACCAACTGAATATCTTTCAGCAGGATTGTAGCAAAGGAAAGGTTAATCTAATCTAAAATGTCATATCTAAATCATAAAATATGACTTCGTTGTATGTCCAAGACAAACAAGATTGAATTCTCTCATGTAGAGTTATGTGTGGCCTTTTAGTCAATGAAATCCTATCATAAGGACTCAGTAAATACCAGTTTTATGTCCAGTAAGAGCCAAAAAAGAGAGACTACACTTTTAAAAATTAGAAATTCAAATCACTGAATAATGTGTCCCATCCTGAGCCTATAGTAGTGTATTCTCTTTATTTCATAATTGTGCCATCATGAGTCACTAACACATAAAAGTGATAAAAAAATAACTAATAATAAAACCAAAGTAGGCTGTGAAATGTGCGCCTACTTCATAATCAAGACAATAAAAAACTAATAAAACTCTGAAAAGTGGCATTTATTATGCCAGCGGTGACTGAATCCAAACATATTGTGTGAGCATGACAGGAGAGGATATCCCTTTTATAAAACGTCCCTGATGGTACAAAGAAAAGACAAAGACTGAACGTTTTTCCTCCGGCTCAGATTAGCACACACGGCACGTAGCCCGCAGAGATACAAACACTGAGTTTCCTCGCAGCCGAATTATGACAGGAAATGTTAACTCAAATCTATTTGCCCAAGGTAATATCTCAAGGTTAAGAGAAGTCATGCATGATGTCTTTATTCTGCTCCTTAAGGGCACCAACCTACATCTCCATCCAGCCTCCCAGTTAAACCCGTCTGTACGGGCCTCCGTTCTGCCTGAAGGCACTGAGGTCGATTCAGTGTCAGCTGTAGAAGCCCCGCTCGTACCGCTACCGGTTGGAGGTCGTTGTGAACACGCAGGTGTTTTCTCACATGGTATCACCTTGACACATGCGCGCCCTGATACCGCTGGGCTGTAATGTAATTGCAACATAGCATGGTGTTAGGGAGACGGAGCTGGAGCAGGGTATGGGCTGTCAGGGTGAACGGACAAGAGGCAATACGCCCAGACCCTATTACTGTTAATTGAAGTGGAGAGAGAAAGAGGGATGGGGGCAACAGAGAAGGGAAGAGGGGGAGATAGATAGAGATTGGGGCAGAGGGAGGGACATACCGTAATAGTAACCTTATCTCCAGATGAACCTTTGCAGGTATGCGAGAGGTTAATTCAATGTCATGTCAGGGAGATGTACAGGGTCCATTCTGCTGTCTCATTTGGGAGATAGAGGGGAGATGGTATCTCTCCCCATCTGGGGAAAAA